>NC_132787.1:72848040-73152290 GCF_048418805.1 Vulpes vulpes | reverse complement strand
CTAACCATCAAGCTTTGGTTCCCAAATCACTTTGAGAAGCGGCAGTCAAGGCTTTTGGAAGCCAGTCTCTGCCTCAAAAGTAACTTGTAGAAAGCCAAAGAACCCCCATGTAGAAAGTTTTTACACATGTCAGACATCAGAGCTTTGAGAATCAAAAGAAAGAAATTTGAAACCTAAAAGAATTACTTATTGCATGTCATTGTAATTCTAAATGACACTGTGGGCTTAAGAAGACCATCCCATCACCATAATCCCTTGTTTTGAATCCCTTTGGTATGCATAGGATTCAGACTTACAAGGCCTAGAAGACAGCACATCCTCAACATCCCTTTGAGTTGAATAAACTGGGAGTTTGGAGTCAAAGTCTACTTTGCTAAATATAGAAACAAATAGTTGATAAACTGACACCAGAGCTAAACTCCCTCAATATTTGATGTAAAATCACTATTTTTATTTAAAACCCCTTTCTTACTAAAGAGGGTTAGGGTTAGGGTTAGCCTCTCATAATTTCATAGACAACCACACTTCCCTTTCCAAGCTTTAACTTTAAATAAGTTAACTTCCATTCATCTGCAGAACTCAAAAAATATTTTCCTCAAAGAAGCCTTCCCTAACCAAAGAGCCTCCATTCCCCACCAAAGAGAATTCCTCCTTGTTAAATGTACTCAAAGCCCCATACTTTTCCTTCACCATGTACCCACACTTTGTATTATTTATTTGTGGCTAACTGATTGACGTAAGTTCTAATAGGTCAAACTATATGTTTTTATTTACCTTTGTATTTCACTAGTATCCAGTCCCCAGTCAGTACTGAAATACTTGTTGAATGAATAAATTTCCTCACTGAATTGGCCTCTTACCTTCAGTTACTCTCAGACATTTAGAAGGCAGGACATTCCCAACTGGTATACCACTAGCCCTAATCCCAAATCTTCTCTAATTTTATGGCTTTATAAATACCAATCTTTAAAAAAAATCAATGAAATTTAAAACCCATCCTTCTCCCCCAACAGTAAAATCTGTGTCCCTAACTTTCAGGTAACTTTCTCTCACAATATGCATATCTTCTTGGTACGGCAGGCTTTTTAATCTTGCAGTTATCACAGAACCCATATAAATGTGTAAGTACCTATTATGTGACAAGTCCCTGTGTACGCTCTCCTTGGTTCTGTGCATTCCATCCATCACTACGCCCAATCAAATGGTCCTTCACAGAGTTTAGAGACTGTTCATCTTCCTGCCTCCTCAGTCACAGAATACAGGTCTTATGATAGCTCCCCTAAATTAGATAGTCTTTCTGCTCCATATCACATCAACCTCAAACCCAAACTAGCTTTAGATGAGTTTTCCCATCAATGCGGTATAAGAGGAATAAGCATATATGAGAAATCTGGGTTTGAATCCCAGCTATGCTGAAGCTTTTTTAGGATGATTTTAACCACATAAAATATGTAGCATTACAAAGAAAACCAATTAGCCTGCATGCCAGGTTAAGAACCCTTGCTTAAACCTAAGTTCTTTGAAACTAGTTTTGCTAGCTACAAAATGAAAGTGCTAACACCTACCTCTCACTGAATCATTAGGTAAAATTTTAAGACAAGGTACATAAAGTATCTGGCAAGGAGATTAGGCAGTCTTAAGATTTCAATGGTAATTCAAATCTTAATTTATCAGGGTATCAGTTCAGTTGGGGGAGAGAAGATCCTAAATAAAATTATCCAATATCTATTGAGGGGGGAAAAAAAAAGTAAAGGATTAAGAAATCTTCAGTAGCTTTCCCAAACTTAAGCAACATCACAATTCTTATCAAATCTCTATAAAGCTTATGATCAACCCTAAACCAAAATTTAGACAGAGCCCCTTCTTCTTTATATCCCAATTTTTAATAATTCAAAAATTAAGTTTAGCTCCTTAAAAATAACTTAGTTTATGGCTTCAGAGTATTAGATTCCACCGGTCAAAAACTCACTTTAACTTGACTTTTAAAAAAGGTGACTTTTAAAAAATATAATGAAACCAACAAGTTGTGAACTCTCTTCATTCTTTCAAAAGTTTCCTATCATAACCACAAATGTCTCTCCCATTTGTGTCTTGAAGCCTGAGGTTATAAGGGACCCCCCCCTCCCAAGGCTCTTAAGCAAAAATTTCTATAAAAAGAACACCAGGGGTGCCTGGGTAGCTCAGTGGGTTAAGCACTGGACTCTTGATTTCGACTCAGGTCATGAACTCAGGGGGTTTTTTTGTTTTTGTTTTTGTTTTAAAGATTTTTTATTTATTTATTCAGAGAGAGAGAGAGAGAGAGGCAGGCAGAGACACACGCAGAGGGAGAAGCAGGCTCCACGCAGGGAGCCCGACGTGAGACTTGATCCCGGCTTCCCAGGATCACACCCCAGGCTGCAGGCTGCGCTAAACCGCTGTGCCACTGGGGCTGCCCGAACTCAGGGTTTTGAGATGGAGCCCCACGCTGTGCTCAAGCACTAGGTGTGGAATCCGCTTAATATTCTCTCTTTGTCCCTCCTTCTCCCTCTGATCCATTCCCCTCCAAAAGGCACACCAATAAAAAAAATTCAAATTATGGGGAACTAAAGTGACCTGACCAAGCTTCTGCAAGCTTATTGATGTCACTAGTTCTCATTTAAATTGTATTATTCCTGGGTCTCTGGGTGGCTCAGTTGGTTAGGCACTAGCCTTTTGCAGACCCTGAGTCAAGATCCCAAGTCCTGGGATTGAGCCCCACATCATCAGGTTCCCCACTCAGCAGAGAGTATGCTGCTCCCTCTCTCTCTACCTCTCCCTCTGTTCATGTTCTCTCTTGCTCACTCTCAGACAAAGAAAATATTAAAAATAAGTTGTATTATTCCCCCCATGTTCCTTTGGTACACAAAATAGATGTTATTTATATTGTCTGATTCCAAAGCCCAAAGAGAGGCCGGTTGATTATGATTCGCTACCTACAATTTCCAAACTTGCCATTCTTCTAATAGGACATTTTGTAAATGTGTACTTATTAGCCTATACATATCTGGACTAAATGTTGAATATTTCAAATTAATTATTTCAAGTTAATTTTCCCCAACAGAAAAAATTTTTAATACACAAATATTGTATCTAATCAAGCTAATCTCAAACCTCTCACTCTTAACATACATTAATCTCATCTGAGTATATGATTAGGAAAACCATCAGAAATGCCAAGTAAAATATTTCCAAGTTTAAAAGCAGGCACTTACAGAATGGCATAGTTTTTAGTCAAGTTTTTAATGACTTATCTATTCTGTGCCCAGAACTATAACATAGATTATCACTTATTTCAGTCTCCACAAATGAGGAAATTATTTATGTTTCTATGTCTTCCTACACCGAAATAAAATACTTATCTAAAATCCCAGGGACACCCCCCCCCAGGCTCTTATGCAAAAATTTCTATAAAAAGAACAACAGGGGTACCTGGGTAGCATTCAATTATGGGGGTAAACAGACTTTATTACACTGCTAGGAATTTCTCATTTTACATGGTTCGACTGGCAACAGAATCTATCAATATTCATATTCCAATTGTATGTAGGGATGAAAAGGCTAGGCATTGGTCAAGGCACCCAACTGCCAAAAAGGAAATTTTTAACAGCAGAAAATGGTACACAGAAATGGCTAGTACTACTCGTGTGCTAGTTAGGGATATCCCTAAGGACTAAGAAGGAGCAGAAGACTCAAGGATAAGTTTGGTTCAAAGGAAAGGGAATTGGAAGAGACCTAAACAGACAAGCTGGGGAAGAAAGACAGTTCCAGCATGCAAAATGAATGAAGACCCTTGTCTCACTCTTAAGAAGAAAGAATAGGATAAAAAGAGGTTCTAATAACCACACCTAATAAAGATTTGCTGTTATTCCAGGGAAAGAGGATGCCACTGCTCCATCAGATTATTTCTAAAACTGATTTTCAATGTAGGATAATTTTGATTCCTTCCATTTATTCGTCCAAATACTTCAGCGAACACTACATGCCAAGCAGTGTTCTAAGTGCTAAGAATATAAAGGCCCACTAAAGACAGTGCTTTAATCTCACTCTACCTGAATATTAAAAAGCCTGGTGTTTAAAATCTAGAGACAAATTTAGGCAAGTTATTTAACTTCTTCAAGCCTCTTTTTCTAACACTAAAAAATATGGTTTATCATCTAGAATATTTTTCAGAATTAAATAAGGTGCCACATAATAAGCACTTAACCATCATTATGTCTTCACCTTGACTCTCTGTAACCAACAAGTAAACATACTGTATCTCAGTGAGTGACTTTGTTATAAACTCTCCCTCAAGGTGAAACAAAGTTAACAAGCCTTGGCCTCATTACATCATCTTCAACTAATAGCAAATCAAACTAGACAAACGTGTACTTCTAACACCAAACCAGTTGCATACAACTGGAATTGTATTCATTTATACTCATCTAGACCCCAGTCTCACTCCAACCTCAAAAACTCAATACCTTAAGCTCAAGTGCAAGCACGGTCTTAAGTTACTAGCTCCTGCCTGCATTTCCCCAAGCACAATTTAGTTCTAGAGTTTTGAAATTCTATGTTTTTGCTAATACAATATGCCCTTAAACTTAAACCATCTGCTACTCAATTAAGGAATGTAACGATAAATCATGACTACATAAAAGAAATCAAGTAATTTCCACCTTACATGAAGGCTGAATTTCAAAGTCTGCAGGTAAAGCAAAAATCAATTACAGCTAGAATTGTTCTTGAAATGAAAATCCCTGTTTATCATCAGGTGAGGCACCTTAGTGCAATGGAAAAGACACAGCCAAACCTAAATTCAAATTCTCCCTCCATCACTGGGCAGCTAATTATGCAAATCTGGGCAAGACTCTTTTTCCCAAATCTATTTTTCTCATTCTGCAAATGGGAGTTATTACCACCACCTCAAAGACTGAGGGTGGCAGAAAAGTGGAAATTAAAAAGAATACACAAAAAGGACCTCCTAGATTGCCTTCTTAATCCAACAGGTCTATAATTAGGTCCTGTTGGGGAAGAGAACACCTAGTCTGTCATCATCTGCCAAAGAACTAAAGACTCAAATCTTGTTTCCATTCAAATCAGATAAAAACAAATGCACTAGAAAAATTTTTACTTGGCAGGTGAAATAAACCACAACAACTATGATTGAAATCTGGTACACAAAGCCCACTTTATGGAGAAAGATTATTAGCCTAAAGCAAATAGGTTCGCCCACAAAACTCCATTTGCTGGGAAGAATGAAAAGGAGAAAAACCAAACTCCACAGTGTATGACAGGAGTTCTTTTGTGGCACAGGGAGCATACTGGTAAAGATAGTGGTAACAAAACTCCTGGGTGAGAACACAGGCTATGCCAATTTCTAGGTATGTGACCTTGGTAAGATACTTAATCTCCCCAAGCCAGATATTTTTGTCTGTAAAATGCAGCAATATTAGTACCTACTCCCGAAGAGTTGCTGTAAGGATTCATAAGATCATGGCTATGAAGTATGCCATCAGTATGATGCCTGGCATATGGATAAGTGCTCAACAGTCACTCCTTTTCAATATGAAGACAACACAAGCTGAAAACTTTAAAAATGTATGAATACATATTCTTTTCCAACAATCCTTTGCAGACTAAACCTGGTTTTGGCATGTACTGTCACCTTCAAGTGTTCAAATGAATGATGTGTCAGAAATCAACATGTATTCAACTGCCAATGCTAAAACTTCCTCCCAATCTGAATATAGTTTTCAAGAAAAAGCAGTAATGACCAAGTGAAGATGCTGAAACATATCCACTACCCAGGGTGGAAATCTCTTCTGTTCTAACAGGCTTCCTTCAAGTTATCACCACTTTGGAGTCTTTGTTAGGGACCTTTCTCCAGTTATTTTTGCACAAAGGAGTCTTTGTTGGTAGAATAGCTAGCTTCCTTACTGGTTGTTCCCAGACAATCCTTTGCCACCAAAAATTTTCTATTAGACAGTGCAATTAGAATTCCACCTCTTTTTGAAAAGATGTAACTGAAAAAGGTTCTTCTGAGTGTCATTTTGATTAAAAATCACTGTCCACACTTGTACTAGTTTCTCTCCCTCCACCCAAACACCAAAGTGGAATATATTTCAAAGCCATTCCTCTAACACACCATATAAGGGTCGGCTCCACCCCCTGCCCTCCATATATGGTCAAAGCCCACACCTACCTACGGACTCCTCACTGAAAAGACCTGGAACCCACTTCCACCGTGACCCACCATATACGGACAAGTACCCACCCTAATATGCCAAACAGAACTAAGCTCCTCCCTCTTCATTCACTTCATTTCCATCAAGTCTGAAAGTTTAACAAGTTGGCCGAAGAAATTAAGAGGAACAAACAAACCAACCAACCACCCGAAAGCGCTAGCCATCAATTCTTAATGATTCCTCACGTCATCTATCTACCTGACCAATCTTAATATTCACGATACTCCCCCTTCGGAGGAGTAACCATACAGTCCTATTAGGGCACAGAGCGGGCAACAGCGAAGCGTGTCTGAGCAACCCCAAGGCCGTCATTAAACACAGGCAACTGTAGGCCAAACACACCTCGGTTCTACACAACCATTTCAAAGACTTTCAAGGTCTCGTTTTCTGCACCTTCAGATCAGATGCCAACTTTCTGATCGCCCTTTCAGAAAAGGGGAGAGGGGGGGCCCCCGCTGGCTGTCTCGTTACCAAGGTAACTACAAAACGTCCGACAGCTGAGGCCCGGGAGCTGATTTTACCTTCAGGTCCTTCTTGGTAACGTCGGTGTGGGAGACGGCTCGAATGGTCCCCGAGACCCAGGGCCACTCGGCGACGCGCTCCACGTCCCAGCTGTCGTGGCCGCCGTCGCCGCCGTCGGCTGCGGACAGACTGAGGAATCGCTTCCCCACCAATACTGGCCAACTTTCTCCGAGCGTGAGCACCATGGTTTCCACGCCTGCAGGAAGGGCTCCTCCCTGCAAAAATACAAAAACAAAATGCAGTGGGGGCTGCCGGTGGGAGGGGGTCGGGAAAAGAGGACGCGGGGGAAGCGGCGGCGGAGGAGCAGACGGATGGGTCCCAATCCCGCTCGGCTGACGAGACCCCAGGCGGCGGCGGCGGCGGCCGGTGCGAGGGAGGACCCAACACCCGATCTCCACAGGCGTCCTCCCCCGCCCCCCGGATCCCTCCCCCACCGCAAACACGGGCCCAACCGCCGCGTGACCCTCGTTCTCCCAACTTTCGCTTTCCCAAAACCTTAAACCTAAACGAGGAGGGAGTGAGGGGAGAATTATCTGCAGCCTAAGTGGATTTTAAAGTGTTGCCCCCCCCCGCCCCCCCACTCCGGGAAAGAAAAGGCCCGAAGCGAGGGCCCCGTCTGGGGCGGCCGCGTCCCCGCCCCGGGCGGCCCCACGGGAGGGGCCGGCCCGCGGTTCCGCACTTGCCCCGCCGCCCCGCCCCGCCCCGACACGGCGCTCTCCCGGCCGCCGACCCCCGGGCGTCCGTCGCCCCGGCCTGCGCCGCGGCGCGGGGGCGGCGGGGCCGCGGGATCGGCGCCTTCATCTTTCTTCCTCCTCTCCCCTCAGCCGAGGCCGCGGCGCTCTTACCCCGCCTCCTGCCTCCCTGAGTCACCGGCGGCGGCCGCCGTTTCCAGCCGCCCAGCTCTAGCTCTGACTTGGTTCAAGAGCTCTCACAAGACACGCACAGCCTCTCGGGTCCGCCCCCTCGGAGCCGCTTCCGCCGCTCATTGGCCCCGGCCAGGAAGCGGGGCGAGGCTCCTGGGTAAACAACCCGCCGCCATTGGCCGGCCTGGCGCAGGCGGGGCGAGAGAAAAAAACAATTCCTTGGCTGCCTCCTCCCTCTCCCCTCCCCCTTCCGACTCCCGGACGACCCCCATTAGGTTAAAGTACACAGAGCGTAAGCGAGAGATCCCTCCGCCACAGCCATTCTTTCCATTTGTTGCCTACGGTATGCAAAAGAGTCCCGCGAAATCGCTTATCAACTTTAGGGCCCAGAGGAAAACTGCAGGGGTGCATAGATAAGACTGAATGACGAGCCCCAGAGCTGTATGTGCCTATTGGATTGCTCTTCAGTTGCGTAGGCTGTCGACGGAAGATGGGCTTTCCACTTGGCGGAAGAATCTCACAGGAAAGGGGTGAGGGCGGTGCAGAGTCAGCGGGGGAGGGAAGGGACGGGAACGTGCGGTTTCAAGCGTACTCAGCTAGGGGGAGGAGCCACCGGGCTCTGGAGGCTCTTGCGCAGGCGCTTCGCGAAGCAGAGGCTGGAGTTTGGGCTGCTGGGCGAAATGGCCGCGGGAGGCGCAGGCGCACGTGGTGTTATTCGTGGAACGTCTGAAGTCCGCCATTTTGAAGGAAAAATGAAGAAAGGCATGGAGTCATTGGGAAATGACGTTCGTTGAATCTAGAGCAAGAGAGGCCATTCAGTACAATGCAGAATGGGATTTTTTTTTTTTTTTTTATGTAAAGGGAAGAGAAGATATTATGAGTCTTACATAGAAACTGAAAGACTAGATGAAGGCCATAATGATGCAAGAAATAGGAAGAGGTGACTTTGAAGGACAAAGGAGAAAAAAGGTGATTGTGTCTATTGGACCCGAAGTTTTTTGGCTGAATGAAGAAGAAAGAGAATGAAGGAATTGAAGACCCCTTGTTTAATAAAGGCTAGAGCTTGACATGACGTCACATTTAATCCTTAAGATAAATGAAAATTAAGTGAATAACTCAAGGTCCCAGCTTTACAAGTGTGAAACTGGGAATCAGAAGAAGTTCAGAAAGGTTTTCAAGGGGTTATAGATACAGGCTAATTCCAGGTGTTGACCTTTAACATATATGTTCTGACTATATGACATTCAATACTTTTTTAAGTCTAAATACAAATTGTAGAATTAAATTGGATTTATAATTCACAGACTATTAGGAAGGGGGGAAATGGAACAAAGAAAACCTATCCAGTCCAAAAAAAGTCAGAAATGAGAGCAAGAAGAGAAAAGGAAACAAGATGGAAGTACAGTAAATAGAAAAAAATAAGACGAGAGAAGTAAGTCCAAACATCAGTATTTACAATAAATATAAATGGGTTAATTTTACTCGTAAATTAAAAAGACACACTGGATTAAAAAAATCCAGCTATAACTTGACTGCAAGCAAGCTCCAACAATGACACAGAAAGCTTGAAAATACTAGGTTAAAAGATGGATATATCAATGTTAATATAATTGAAAAGAAAATCAAAAGAAAAAAGGATCTTTTATATATATATATATGATTTACTTATTTATTTATTCATGGTAGACATAGAGAAAGAGAGAGGCAGAGACATAGGAGCTAGGAGAAGCAGGTTCCATGCAGGGAGCCCGACACGGGACTCATCCTGGACTCTGGGATCGTGCCCTAGGCCAAAGACAGGCACCAAACCACTGAGCCACCCAGGGATCCCTGGATTTTATATTAATAAAGGATAAATTCTACAAATATACACCTGAACTCCTGTCACTCTAAGAACATAGCTAAGACTAAATATTAAAATTATGGGAAATTTTTGACAATTTGTAATAGAAGCAGGAGATACAAATATATAACTACCCCGGAAATAGGTATCTCAGATTTTAAAAATAAGTGGCGGTATGGAGGACTTTGATTACATAATTAACTATTAATTGGAAAAACAATCACTAGGGATGAGTTCTACCAAGGTTCAAAGAGCATATAATTCCTATGTTATACTTGTGATTCCAGGACATAGGAAAGATGGAAAAATATCTGAAGCATTTTATAAAACTTGCAAAACTCTCCTATCAAATCTGGGCCAGGAGAATACAAAAAAGGAAAAGTTTAGGTCAATGAGGCTCATGAACATAGATGGAAAATTTTTATATAAAATATCAGCAAACTGGGACATCTGGGTGGCTCAGTGGTTGACCATCTGCTTTTAGCTCAGGTCTGATCTTGGGGACCTGTGATCAAATTCCATATCAGGCTCCCAGTAGGGAGCTTGCTTCCCCCTCTGCCTATGTCTTTGCCTCTCTCTGTGTCTCATGAATAAATAAATAAAATCTTAAAAAAATAAAATTTATCAACAAATTAAAACCAGTATTTTTTAAGTCACCATGATTAATTAGGATTATCATATGAATACAAGGATATTTCAAGATTAGAAAATTACTACAATTCACCAAATCAGGTTAAAAGAGAAAAATCATATGTTCATTTTAGTAGAGGCTGAAAAGACTAAACATTCCTATCGTACACTGAACTACCTAGAATGTCAGGAATGTTAAGAGACACACATAGTTATACTAATGATTTTTTTAAATAATGTTAAACTTCCCAGAGTCTTATATCTACCCTAGAAAAACATCCACAGATGTAAACTAGGAGACATCAACAAGTTTGTTCATTTCAGCATTGTTTGTGGTTGTAAAAACTTCAAAATCTAAATGTACTTCAGTTGGGGAATGAATAAATAAAATGAATACATGGAATGTAATACATCTAATAGAAAGCTGTAGAGCATTTGGAAATGAATTATATTTATGTTCTTTTAGTGAAATATATTTAGATGTACCAATAAGGATAGATTAGCAAAACACATTTTGGATGAAAAAAGAAAGTTGCATTTCATAATATTTGAAAATGTGCACCAATGGTATATATGTTCTATGAAACATATACTTAACCTCATGATAATAGTTGAGGGGCACAGTAGAATTGGGGGTATTGGTCAAAGGTGATTTAGCATTATTTGTAATTCTCTCACTTTTGTAAGGCAGATGTATTCATGTTGCTTTTGAAAGTTAATTTTTTAAAGATTTATTTATTTTAGAGAGAGAGATTGAGTGCATGAACAGGAGGAGGGACAAGGGAAGAGAGAAAACCCACAAGCTTGATCCCAGAACCCTAAGATCATGACCTGAGCCAAAACTGAGTAAGCCACCCAATCAACTGAGCCACTCAGGCACCCCTGAAAGTTAATTTTCAAGTCCTATGAATGGTTTCTACTACATTAACACCCAAAAGCATTTATGCCAAGTTGTTAAAGCTAATATTAAGAGTGAAAAAGTTGGTGCAATATAAAAAATTTTTAAAATCAAAAGAATTGCTATTTCTTTAGCATCTACTGGAACATACAATGAGAAAAAAGGAACTATTGATGATCTTGAAAACTAAAAATACTTAAGAAAAACATAAGGTGAAATCAATAAAACGTATATGAGGAAAACTGTAAGACTTTCCTGACAGGCATAACAGAAGATTTGAAAAGTTCTGTTTCCTTATATGACTTGGTAAAAATGTTGATTCTCCTTAAACTACAATATGATGAAAGAATTAAAATAGAAATATAAAATTGTTGGGAATATATAAGCAGATCCATGCATATATAAAAAATTGGTTTATGATTAATACATCATTACAAATGAGTGTAAATAAACTAATCAATATATGCTTTAAGTTATATGGATCAAAGAGCTAAATAAAAATTTAGTAATTAAAATTTATTTCCCTTTCCTTCTCCCTTCTCTTTCCCTTCCTCTTCCTGGACATTTCAGTCCTAAAGGCAGTAAGAGTGCAAAGCAAAGTATGACTTCATAAGGACAGGTTGCCTTATATGGAATGATCCAACTAGAAATAGTAAAGAGTAGTAGCCTGGCATGGAGAGGGAGAGCCCAAGTTGGGTGAAAAAGGTAGACACACAGAAGGTGAGCCCAGCAAAGAATATCTAGAGCCCAAGTGAGGTGAGGAGAGCATTCATGAATGGGAGTCACCTAGGGTGATATGTTAGAATCCAATCAGGGTGAAGAGACTACCCACATTGGGAGGAAGCCTGGCACAGGGTATTAGAGCCTAAGGAAAGTGAGGAGAGCATTCACACAGGGACCTGAAAAAGACAGCGAGAAGACCAAGAGAGATGTTTCGAGCAGGAGGAGAACCAGGAGAGAGGGCATCCTGGAAAGAAAGCAGGACAGAATACCAATTTGGAGAACTATTCAGAGAAATCAAAAGATATGCTGAGGTCAAGGCAGATAAAGAACTGAGCAGCAGGTTATTGACACTTCCAACACATATGTTAGCCTGGAGGTATTATCAGAAATCACTTCTACTGGTTAATAAGCTCCAGCATACATATACCTTCCAGTCAAAATCCTGTCACTAACCAGTTGAGTTGACTTTTACCCCAAAGGACATCAGAAGTTTCTTAAAGTCTTTAAGAAAGTTAGCAACTAGTAATATAGAATTCATTTGGATCTTGATTCCTCAACTGCAAAACAATTAGAATACAATATTTCCTGCCTAAATCTCCTTTCCTTGGGCACATGGGTGGCTCAGTTAGTCAAGCATCAGATTGTTGATTTCAGCTCAGATCATGATCTCAGGATCGTGAGATTAAGCCCTGCATCAGCTCTGCCCTGGGTGTGGAGCCTATGTAAGATTCTCTCTCCTTCTTTCTCTGCCCCTCTCCCCTACTGCTCATGGATGCATACACACACACACACTCTCTCTCTCTCTCTCTCTCTCTCTAAAAATAAATAAATAAAATTTTAAAAATTAAAAAAAACTTCTTTCCTTAAGTAGGACAAGAATGGTGTGTTTATATGAAAATGTAAATATCTTATGCTATTTCTGTTAATGCAGTGCACCTGTGACAATTAATGAAACAAACAGAACATCAGTACTAAGCTCCTTGCTTCTTTTTTATAAGGACTTTTCCTGTTCACTCACATCTAGAGAAATGCACAGACGTTAAGTGAACAGTTTCATTGGTTTTACAAAGGCCTACATCCTTATAACCTACACCCCTAAAAAGATATGGAATAGAGATCAGCCAACTACAACCCACAGGCTAAATCTGGCCCACCACCTACTTCTCCAAAGCCTGTGAAAATTGGTTTTTACATTTTTTTCAAGGTTTGAAAAAATTCAGAATAATATTTTATGACCATAAAAATTATATAAAATTCAAGTTTTAGTGTCTATAAGTAAAATTAGGACCCAGCCAATCCATTTGTTCATGTTTTATCTATGACTAATTTCATGTTACAATGGTAAAGTTAAATAGTTGCACTAGAGATCACATGAACCTCAAACCTAAAATATTTACTCTCCATCCCCTTACAGAAAAAGTTTGCCAAACCATGGTAGACAACATTCCATCATCCTTGAATGTTTCTAAGTGCTTTTCTCAAGTCAATACTCCTGCCCAGAGTAACCTTTGTTCCAATTTATATCCACATAAATTGGCTTTGCCTGTTCTTGAATTTTATTTAAATGACATAATACAGTATGTACTCTCATGCCTAGCTTCCTTTACTCAGCATGTTTTCAAGATCCATCCATGTCATTACATCTATAAGATGTTTACTCCCTTTCATTGATAGTATTCCATTGTCTGAATATGCCGTAGTTTCTAAACCCATGCTCTGTTGATGGATATCTGAACAGTTTTCAGTTCTTGGCTATTATGGGTAATATAATTATGAATCTGTTTGACTTTAAGTCTACTAAGTTTTATTTTTGTTGGTCTTATCTGTTCTGCCTTTATATTTTCTATATTTTAACTCTGCTATTCCTTATTCCTTCCTTCAAAGTCAACTTTTGGCCAATATAATTTCTCTTCAGCTTAAAGAACTTTTATAATGGATTAATGATTTTTCAGCAATTTAGATAGCATAAGGTTCAATCAAAGGAATAATGTAATAATATGCACTGTGCAATTCTGCCCACCTATAATACTAAGCCAAGATTGATATATACTCCACTTAGTTTCATTACCTGGGGTTTCCATATGTGTGATTTGATCAACAAAAAAAAAATATGTACACAATGTCAAGCTGTTTTTCTTTTTTGTTTTTAAGAGCAGCTCAATGATTTGGGGAGTATCTACACTCTAGAGAACATAAGGGGAAAGATACAAAATGTATTCAGCACTGATGTCAGGACTCATCTCACAGTTACAACTAATAATATTAATTTTTGGATTATTCATTTTGTTTTAGAACATACACCAAAGACATCAATTTAACTTGAGGTATATAAGCAATACATATACAATTGTATGAAGAATACTTTCCATAAGTAACTACATTTAAAAATGTTAAAAACTGAGTAGCAGTGCTGATTTGTGTTTTGACTTAATGGAATAAGAGGAGACCAACATTCAACTAGAAGTGATTATACTGATAGTAAAGCTCTTAAATATGTCTTCCTCTCCCCTTGTGCTTACCACAAGCTAAACTATGCTCTGTAAGGATTCATTATGAGAAAAATGTCAGTCACAGCTTTAAGACCTTCTTTGGAAGGAACTAATAAGAAAGAAAGTTGGAAGGTGAGGCTTCATCTTTGTTTTCAAGTAAGTGATCTTAATTTTTCTTCTCACATAATAAGTTTAACTTGGTTTATTGTAAATATAACCAAATGATTAGTTTTTGATGCCCTTCAGATAGAGCCCAGCACTTCTTTTATACTGATGAACTTTTAGTAGATCTTACAGTACAGATCTGCTGAGATCAATTATTTCAGCTTTTGTCTGTTTAAAAACTCTTTAATTTCACTTTCATTTTTGAAGGCTATTTTTGCTAGATATAGAATTCAGGATTGACAGGATTTTTTTTTCATTTAAAATTAAAGATGCCAATATATTGGTCTCTTTGAATTATTTGAGAGAAGGTCAAGACCAGGAATAAGGCAAGATAAGTGAGGTATTTGCTGAGGTACACAAAGAGACAGCATCCATAAATGCTGTGCTGAGCTATTCTGGAATCTGAGGGAGAAGGAAAAATCAGTAATACCATATCTATCATTATATAAAATTTTTAGATTTTGCTTATTATGGATTTTTTTGCATAACTTTGTTTTATAAATATTTCATTAAAATGTTATTCATCATAATTGCTGAGTTTTGGGGGTACCCCTTTTTTGTGCCAAGGGCAAGTTCCTCATTTGCCTCATTTGTTTCACTCTAGTCCTGACCTTCTGGTATCAGAATATTTAACAGGACTTGGAATCTGAATGTCTGGAAGATTCATCTTCCTTTTCTTCATCTATCCACAGATGTCAGCAGATCCTGTGTGACTGTATTTCAGGGGGTCCTGTTGAGTTTTTCTATCTCCTCTGAGCACCAGATATTGCCTGATACTCAGTGTAAGGCCAGGAATGCTTGTGGGGTTTCTTCAGGGGGCTCTCTGAGATTGCTTGTCTCTACCCACTGGGAAACTGCTCCTTCATATTCAGTGTAAGGCCCAGAGTGATTTTCCATTCTCTCATTTCACACTCAGACATCAACAGGCCTAACACATTTGTGTTTCAGAGAGGTCTCTCAAATGGCCTGTCTTAAACTTTCTTCTGAGAAGTCAGTGAAAAGGTCTATGGAAAAGAGTTGGCAGTTTGGTTCAAATTCTCCAGCATCTTCACATTCTGAGAATTCTAAATGGTCATTCTAGTACACATCCTGTCTTTAAAATTTATTTAAAATTCAGCTATGTTCCTCTTGCCTGCATCCACAGATGCTTCCTTCTGCTGTTTCTGCTACTCTACTACCATGAATGAAATCATCCATGGACTCTTTTCTCCTAAGAAGGCTTGCCATTTCATGGATTTTCATTTATTAGGTTTTTTTGAGAGCTTCTAATGGACTTAACCATGATTCTGTAGATTACTCAGCTCATTCTCATCATTACAGTGGGAATAACATTCTCTTAAAGATTTCTATATCCAAAGTAGAAAGCAAAAGGCAATTGTTTGCTTTTATTACTCTTTTGATAACAACTGGGCTGACTAGAGCCACTGTTTGAAACTTTTGGCCCTTGGATGATCATGATCCCTGATATAAAGGCCTTTGACTTAGTCTTGAGCCCAATATTTATGCATTCCCTGCATTTAAATCGGGCATGCCTGCCTTCTCATTCAAAGATTCTGCCTGGGGATTTTTGTATCCTGTCTTATTTTTCTTTGAATCTATGCTTACTATACTTACTAGTTAATAGCAGTTGCTCAATAAATATTGAGTTGACCCTTGACAGTTTGAATCTATTGCTTCCAAATTCCTTGCTGATTCTTCTTACATGTATACTCTGAACCAACTTCCTTCTTTACACAGTTCTCCCCAGGTTATCTGAGTACTTGCTTTTTTCTCTGTAATGCCCAGGATCAATTTATAACTTAGTGGACATGACCAGGCATGGCTGCAAGGAATCAGAGATACCAGGGAGATCTGTGATATCAGATGTGCCAGGAAGATTTCTCAGTTGAACACAGCAAAACCACAGAAAAGTCTGTCCACATATACACAATAGGAAAAATCAGGGAGGCTTGCCATTCAAAGACAGGGAACAAATATCTGGAAGGAAAAAGGGAGAAGGCAGGGCAACATGCCTAATTGAACCAGATAGAATTCACCAGTGAAGTCAGCTAGTCCTCAGGTTTTCTTTGCTGGTTTTTGATTACTGATTCGCTCTCTACTTATTATAGGTCTGTTCAAGTTTCATATTTCTTCTTCACGCAATTTTAGTGGTTCGTATGTTTCTAGGAACTTGGCCATTTCATGTAGGTCATGTGTTTTGTTGGTGTATGATTTTTCAGAGTATTTTCTTATAATTATTTTATTTCTTTAAGGTTGGTAGTAATAGCCCCACTTTCACTTCTAATTTTATTGAATCTTTTTTTTCTTCTTGATTACTGTAGCTAAAGTTTTCTCATTTTGCTGCTGTTTTTCAACGAACCAACTTTTGGGGTCATTAACTCTCCCTAGTGTTTTCTAATCTTTATTTCAATTATCTCAAATTGTTATTATTTTCTTCTTTCTGATAGCTTTGGATTTAGTTTGTACTCCTTTTCCTAGTTTCCTAAGGTGTACAATTATTGATTTGAGATCTCTTACTTCCCTTGTGCATATTTTTTGCTGCATGCTCTAAGTTTTGGTATGTTGTCTTTTTGCTTTCATTTATCTCAAAATATTTCCTAATTTCCTTTGAGATTTCTTCTTTAACCCAATGATTATTTAAGAGTGTTGTTTAATTCATACTTCATAAATTTTCTTATTTTTCTTGTGTTAATGATTTATAAGTTTATTTTGTTGTGGTCGAAGATTATGCTTTGTGTGGTTTCAATGCTTTTAAATTTATTGAGACATTTTGTGGCTGCTGCTATTCTGGGAAGTGGGGGATAATGGTTAGGTAAGTAAAAATCCCAAATAATGCTATATTACAAAAAGTTAGTAGCTTTTTTCACCATTTAGCATTCCTCTGGTTGTTATAAGTTTTTATTATGTTCTAGAGTTCTGCAAAAGTTCATTCAGTTTTTACAAATTTAATCATTACTTTAAAAGAGGAACACAGTTTTAAACCTCCCTACTCTTCCATTCAGTCCTTAATGATATTTTGATTTTCATGCATTTTATTTTTACATATATCATAAGCTCCCAAATACATTTTTATTATTTTAAGTCAATTATCTATTAAAGAGATTAAAATAATAGGAAAAATCTTAGATGTTTACCCACATAATTACCATTTCTGGGGTTTTTTCATTCCTTTATGTCAATCCAGGTTTCCATTCAGTATTTTTTTTTCTGCCTGTAGAACTTCCTTTAACATTTCTTGTAGTGTCACTATGCTAGTGAGTTTAAGTAATTTGATTATTATGTACCTCAAGATAGTTTTCTTCATGTTCTTATGTTTGGAGTTCTTAAGTTTCTTAGATCTGTAGATTTACAAATTTCAAATAATTTTCAAAGAAACTGATCATTACTTCAAATGTTTTTGTTTTATTTTCCTCTCTATCTTCTTTTGCATACTCCAATTGCACATATATTGGGCCCACTGAAGTTGTCCCACAGCTATTTGATGCCCTGTTAAATCATTTTTCAATCTTCTCACTCTTTTATTTTAGACCATTTTTATTGCTATGTCTTCAAGCTTACTAATTTTTCTTCTGAAGTGTTTAGTCTGCTGCTAATCTCTTCCATGGTGTTTTTAATTTCAGATATTGTTTTTTATTATCTCTAGAATTTTAACCTGGGTCTTTTGCATATTTTTCATGTCTCTTCTTCACATGTTTCTGCTTTCCTCTTTCTCTGTCATCATATGGGATATATTGATAATAACTGTTTTAATGTCCTTGTCTACTGATTCTATCACCCATGACATTTATGGTTCTGTTTTAATGGATTTATGTTTCTTCTCATTGTGAATGGTATGTCTGGTGGGTTTTGAACAGATGCCAGACTTTGTGAATTTTGCTTTGATGAATCCTAGATATTTTTTGTATTCCTACAAACAGTCCTGAGTTTTGTTTTAGTGTTTTATCACACTATTGAGGCAATTAGCCTAAGGCTTATTTTGCTCTTCTGAGAACTTTACCCAATGCCCCATGAATGTTGATGTATTTTACTCTTCCTGGTACAATCATTGGCTATTCCTGGTTCTCTGCAAGCTCTGATGATTGTGCTCCTTTCAGACAGTTATTTCCCTAGTTCTGGGTAGATTACTTATGCATATGCTCTGGGTATTTAGAGCATTTAGCTAACCACTCAGAAAGGACCTTTTACAGTTATCCAGAACCCTTTTCTTGTGCAGCTCTTTCCCCTCTGGTACTCTGCTCTGTGAATTTTAGCTGCTGCTTTAGCCACCCCAATCTCCTAATTCTATCTGTTCAACTGAAGGAAACCCAGGGCTTGGCCTGAACTATGGCCCCAAAACTCTCAAAAATGTAAGCTTAGGCAATTGTAGGGCTCATCTCATTTGTTTCCCCTCTTTCAGAAGTCATGTCCTTGCGACACATAATGTTATGTTTCAAACCTATTGTTTCATATATTTTGTCTGGTTTTTTTTTATTTGTTTCAGGCAGGGGGTAAATCTGGTTCCTGATATTTCATTTTTTCCAAACCATAATTTCACCAAACATACAATTCAGATCAGTGGAGAAAAAGATGAATTATTCAATAAATGTCATCAACACATCTTAATCAGAGTCCTAATTTGCAATCATAGAATCCAGCTGAGATAGTTTAACAGAAAAGAAATGTATTAAGCAATATTAAGTAGATTAAAATTGTCTCTAGAAGGGTCACTGAGTTAGGCTTTGAGGCAAAGCATTTGAAAACTAAGTTAGCGGGCAGCCCTGGTGGCTCAGTGGTTTAGCGCCGCCTTCAGCCCAGGGCCTGATCCTGGAGACCCAGGATCGAGTCCCACATCCAGCTCCCTGCATGGGGCCTGCTTCTCCCTCTCCCTCTGCCTGTGCCTGTGCCTCTCTCTCTCTCCCTCTCTGTGTCTCTCATGAATAAATAAATAAAAATCTTAAAAAAAAAAAGAAAAGAAAACTAAGTTAGCCTGTTTAACTGCTCACAGGGATGGTTGCAGCACTTCTAGTGTTGGCACCACACTTTACAGCATAGATGTGTTGTTGCTGCTACTGACTTCTTATCTTTCTGCTGTGCTTCATTACCTTCCTCAGGAACTATATTTAGGTAGTAGGACCTGCTTCCCCATGATGCTCTTTAACAAATCAAGACCTCACTTGCACATGCCTAGTTGATGAGGCCTAGGTCATGTGCTTTTCTTCTACCCACAACAGAAGGTGGGGAATTGAAAGTTGCCTCATACTTTGAGAAGGTAGGGCAAATAACATGAAAACATTCCCAAATACAGAAATAAGATTCAAATCACATTGGGTGGCCACATATATGGCAAATGATGCCACAGCAAAAACTGAATTGCCATCTGAAAAAAGATAAAGTTGAATCCCTACCTCATATTTTACACTAGAAGTTGAAAGATTTAAGCAAGAAAAAAATAAACTGTAACAATACTAAAAGAAAACTAAGAAAAATTTTAAAATAATTTACTTTTTTTTGCATCTCTATCTTGTAATCAAATATCTAAGAGCTTACAGATTTAAAATAAACAGCATTGAAATAACCAATGAAATGAACACAAATCCAACTCAATGACTCTGCCTTAGAAGTAAACTACACTAATAGCATCTGGGAGGTGTTCCAAAGATTCTACAAAGTTTCCCATCTGTATGACCAAGTATCCATAATCAATTGACTGCATTTCTGGGTCCAACCTCCTCGGGTCTCTACTTTTGTTATCATGTACATCTCCCACAGAGCCTTTTAGCCTCTAAAAACTTTCTGGGGGTGAAAGGATCTTTCTCATGGAGCTATTAACAGTGCTACTGAAAGTTCTTAATTGCACTGGTAAAACAACAGATACAAGGAGAGACACTTGTACAGTGGAAATAACAAGGGCTTTGACTCATGCATGAGCCCTGGGTCATGCCCTGGCTCCATCATCCATCATTTACTGGATGATTGGGCACATTACCTAATCTCAGTTTTCTCACAGATAAGATTGCTTCAGGAAGACCTACCACACACAGTTTATATATATACATATATATGTATAAAATTAATTCATAATATATATATACTTATATATAATGTTATTTTCATTAATTGATGAAAGTTAATATTCGTCATTATTATTCATTAATGAAAATAACATAAATACATTATTTTCATGAAATAATAGATGTTTTAGTTATGCATATTTTAATGCATACATATGCCCAACAGTATTTATAAAATTGATTTTAAAATAGCAAAGTAGGGCAGCCCGGGTGGCTCAGCAGTTTAGTGCTGCCTTCAGACCAGGGCCTGATTCTGGAGACCCAGGATCGAGTCCCGTGTCGGGCTCCCTACATGGAGCCTGCTTCTCCCTCTGCCTGTGTCTCTGCCCCCCCCCCCTCTCTCTCTCTCTCTCTGTCCCTCAGTAATAAATAAATAAAATCTTTTTAAAAAATAGCAAAGTATCATAGCACTTTCCTTTGGAAAATGAGGAAAAGCATCCTTCTAAAATGTCAAGGAAGACAGGGTTTGCACTGTAGAAAAGGATCAGGTACATAAGGCACAAAGTGTCATACATTTTATACTATTAAGGACTCAAAGTTGAACTGATGAGACCAAAAGGTTAAGAAAATTAAGACAGTAAAAGGTTTTCACTGTTAGTGATTTTTAACAGTGATAGCCTTTCAGAACTCCACCTGATTTGCCTAAAGTTAAGAGAGGTATTCCCCTCATTTCTTATCACAAAGCTCTGGAAAGTAAAACTGGTTTTATCCATTTCATATTTAGAGAAACACAGGTTTCATCCTTGCTGGTTTAACAGGAGCTATAGGGAAGTTATACCTAATCTTTGAAAGTCAAGGAAATACCAAACTGTGTAAGGAGCCTCAGTGTCCATCGAAAGATGAATGGATAAAGAAGATGTGGTTTATGTATACAATGGAATATTACTCAGCCATTAGAAACGACAAATACCCACCATTTGCTTCAACGTGGATGGAACTGGAGGGTATTATGCTGAGTGCAGTAAGTCAATCGGAGAAGGACAAACCGTGTATGTTCTCATTCATTTGTGGAATATAAATAATAGTGAAAGGGAATATAAGGGAAGGGAGAAGAAATGTGTGGGGAATATCAGAAAGGGAGACAGAACATAAAGACTCCTAACTCTGGGAAACAAACTAGAGGTGGTGGAAGGGGAGGAGGGCGGGGGGTGGGGGTGAAGGGGTGACGGGCACTGAGGGGATGAGCACTGGGTGTTATTCTGTATGTTGGTAAATTGAACACCAATAAAAAATTAATTTATTATAAATAAATAAATAAATAAATAAATAAATAAATAAATAAAAAGTCAAGGAAATATTTATGGAAAAAAACTATTGAATAAACCACCTTAAGTATTTTTTTCTGTTTAAACATCTTCTTACTTCCAAAAAAAGTATATTTTTTGGCTTATTTGACTTAACTGAATTTGGTTGTTAGAACCAATAATAAGGCAGATTTGAAGACATAGTTGCCATGATGAGAGGCTCTAGAAAAGTGGAATCCTCTCATTGGCTCACTTTATCTGCCATGTGGCATCTTCAAAACCATCTTTTATACCACTACACACCTGCTAGAATGGCCAAACCCCAAAACACTGACAATATCAAATGCTAGTGAGAATGTGAAACAACAGGAATTTTCACTCATTGCTAGCAGGAATGAAAAATGGTATGGACACTTTGGAAGACAATTTGGCAGTTTCTTAAAAAACTAAGCGCATTCTTACCATGGGATCCAGCAATTGTGTTCCTTGATAATTCCCAAAGGAGTTGAAAACTTATGTCCACACGAAAACCTGTGCATAATGTTTATATCAGCTTTATTCATAATTGCCCAAACTTGAAAGCCATCCAGATGTCCTGCAGCAGATAAATGGATAAATAAACTGTGATATATACATATACCCAGTCAAGTACTTAAAAAGGAATGAACTATCAAGCCATGAAAAGACATAGAAGATTCTTAAATGCATATTACTAAATAAAAGAAGCTAATCTGAAAAAGTTACATTCTGTATAATCCCATCTGTATGACATTCTGGAAAAGGCAAAACTATGGAGATAGTAAAAAGATCAATGGTTGCTGGGGATGGGGGTGTAGTAGAGAGAGATGAAAGGATAGAGCATATAGAATTTTTCAGGCAACAAAAATAGTATGATACCACAGTGACGGATACATGTCATTCTACAATGTCATATACATTGTACATAAAATGTACAACACTAAGAGTGAACATAATGTCAACTACGGATGATTATGATGTGTCAAGTGCAGGTTCATCAGTTGTGACAAATGTATCATGGTGGTGGGGAATGTTGGTAAAGTCAGATAATTCCTATTCACCTTTGAAACACAGCTCCAGTATCATTTTTTCTGACCCTCCCAGGGTAGGCTTCAAGCCTTCATTCTCCTGCTCTCAACACTCAGAGATTAGGGTAGGTGTGTGGAGAGGGGGAATAGTCACCAGAGAGGGTGATGAATGCTATATGATGGGGGAAGTAGAGGCTTCTGTCCGAGCCCCAGTTTTGTGGAAGAAGTGACCAACTGTTAGGCAGGCAAAGAGGGAATGGAGAGACAGTTTTAGGCCACAGAAAGAGCCTGTCCAAAGGCTCAGAGTAAGGAGGCTAAAGAGTTGTACTGGACCAGATAGAAAGGGAAATAAGGTGCTGCATAATGTTTTGAAATATTTAACTCCTTTATTCTCCCCAAATTTCTCTTTCTCATTCTCCTATGAAAGTCCTCAAGCCCATACTATTAAACTCAGGAATAACAATTTGTTGGCAGAAGTGAAGTGGGTCGCTTTGAAGTAGAAGCTTTAAGAACTAGCCCGTGGTCTCCACATTTCCTTTCCCTTAGCCACAATGGCCTACAATATTCCATATAGAGGCTGCTCCATAAGCATGGATCCTGAAGTGAAAAGAACATAGCCTAGTCCTCAAAAACCATGTAGCATGGGGGAGAAATGATCTTTGTTGCCATAAGCCATTGAGATTTGGGAGTTATTTGATACTGCAGCAGAACCTAGCCTGTCCTGACTGATATACTCACTTATTAGTAATACATATCTAACCACTAAGCAGGGTTACTGAGATTCTGGGGCTCAAACTTGGGCAGTATGCCTGCAGTTATTACACTCATAGCAATATATAACACTGTCTCTTCATTTATTATTATTATTATTATTATTTTAAACTAGATCATGTATTGTGACTAATCATTGAAATCCTTAAGATGAACTGGATCCTGCAACATCTGCTCTCTTGGGTTTATGTGTTATTCCTTTTTTTTATGATTTTATTTATTCATGAGAGACACAGAGAAAGAGAGAGTGGCAGAGACATAGGCAGAGGGAGAAGCAGGCTCCTTGCAGGGAGCCTGATGTAGGACTCAATCCCGGGACTCCAGGATCACGCCCTGAAGGAAAAGCAGACGCTCAACTGCTGAGCCACCCAGGAGTCCCTAGGTGTTATTTCTTCATGGAATCCATGCCTAAATCAGCAGCATACAATCTTTAGATGCTTCATTTGACTAGTGCCAGTGGTGTTTCATCTTTGAACCTTAGCGCTCTAGTTATACTTTCTCATCTACTTGGTAGGAAAGCCACATTTGCCACAGGTCAACTGAGGATGGTAGACCTTAAAGTCAAAGCAGCGGCACAACATGTGAGTCTCGTTGCCATGCTTTCCAAATCATTGCTTTCTCTTTGTCACTGTGCTTCTGCAGCTGAGACAAAAGAGGCCCAAAGAGTAACACTGCCTCTTTATATAAACACAAGAGTTGCAGCATGCAACAACTCAAACAACATACACAATTTTTTTTTTTTGATAGTTTGACCTCATTTCTGTTTCAAGCCTCTATTCCATCAGGGTGCTATAAACTCCAGTGTAGAGCTGAATCTAAAATACTATATCCTGAACATACTTCTAAGATAGTAGATACAGATTTACAGAGTGACCTTCCTAATTCCCATTGCTCCCTTGATTAGACTTCTCCTCTGACTTCCATCATATTCTGAATAAAACCCGACCCTTACCACAGCATGTGCCTTCCCTTGGGCTGGTCTGCCACTCTCCTGGTCTCTTCTTCTACCTCCTAGTATCATCCACACAGGCCTTCAGCCACTTCCCAGACTCACCAGCTGGCTCTCAAGTAGAATGGGATGCCACCTGCAGTTGAATCTGGAACTCTGTTCTCCTGATCTTCCCATGACAGGCTTCTCCTACTCATGTAGATCTCAACTTAGCACTTATTTCTTAGAAGGCCCTTTCCTGAAAAAGGAACTTCTCTGAACTGCCCTCCCTTCCCCCCACCTCCCATGAACACGTTTATTTATGGAATTTATCATTACCTGAATTTATCCTGTTGATTTACTTACTTGTTATCCATCTCTACCCTCTTTCACACACCAGACAAAGAAGAAATATGTGTCTTATTAACTATAGAAAACCTGGTGAAAACTCTGCAGAAAAGGGTTTTGACACATGGTAATTGCTCAATTTTGGAAATATTATCAATATCTTAAAGAGTCTTGATACCTATTGTCAAAATGCTTTCCAAACAAATGGGACAAGTTACATTCTTTTCCTGCACTCTTAATAGTTTTGGATAAGGTTTACAAATTTTGATTTTTTGCTAATTTGCTATTGACCAAATTTGAATCTGATTGTTTAGAATCTGCTTTTCTTTGATTACTAATAAGGCCGAATATTTCTTACTCTTTCCCTAAAAATTGTTTATTCATATCCTTTTTCCACTGATCAGTTAGGGAGCTACTGTTTGTCATGCTAACTTATATGCCTTCTTATTATAAAAGCTGGAATTTTAAAGATCAGTGACCTTCTGTGAGCTTGAATCTATTTTAAAATATATCACTGAAAGCCAGGATGAACACATGCACACAAAAATGGTTTGTTTTGTTTTGCTCATTTGCTTGTTTTCATTATGGGGGGTACATCCCTAGTTAATAAGCCATGTCAAGGGGATTATTACAGGGGTAAACAAAATACTTTTCACAATATAGTAAAATAGAGATAGGAAGCTACAAAGTGAGTCTGGTGGATAAGCAGACAGAACCCTAGAGCAGACTTCAAAATAAGATTGAAGGTGAGTTCCAAAGGAATTGCAAATCAAGGTCTCTATATGAGACCATCATTAGATGAAGTTACAATTAATAATATTAAGGCTAAAAAAAATAATATTAAGGCTAATTTAATAGGTAAAGTAACATTACTTCAAATTATTGTTTATTAATTCATTTAAATCATGCTTATTAAATCTGTACACATGAGCCATTTTAATGAAAAGTTGACTTGGTGGGTATTTTGTAACTGCCCCTCCAGATTTGCCCCCCTCCTATTTCTGTGCCCAAGAAGACCAGTCCTCAGATTGGAAAGGAGATTGGGAGGTAGGAAGAGAGAGCAGTTGGGAGTGTTTATTCCCCAATCTCTTCCTTCCCTGCTGGACTCCGATTTAACTACATTCCTTTAGTGGAGGTCATATCTCCTGCTGGGTGGCACTCTCCTACAACCACAGCTGTTCCTTCCAGGCCCTAGTAACCTCTTCTTCCTTTTGTCCCTTGAGAGGATGGCTCTACGTTATTGCCAAGGACCACTGTCCCTGTAGTCAACCTTAACCCTATCCTCATCCCGTAGATAGTCACTTAATTACATGCTCCTCAGTTATCCCACTTGAACCTGCCATTTGCTGCCAGGATCTTGACTGATAAAGGATGTTCCTTATTTAAAAGGAAAGGAGGAAGGAAGGAAGGAAGGAAGGAAGGAAGGAAGGAAGGAAGGATAAAATTAATAGTTGTACTACTACCAATTGGTGGAAGTATAACGTATACAGAGAGGAAATAATCTCTTAAAAATTAGCCTTACAGGGATCCCTGGGTGGCGCAGCGGTTTGGCGCCTGCCTTTGGCCCAGGGAGCGATCCTGGAGACCCGGGATCGAATCCCACGTCGGGCTCCCGGTGCATGGAGCCTGCTTCTCCCTCTGCCTGTGTCCTGCCTCTCTCTCTCTCTCTCTCTGTGTGTGACTATCATAAGTAAATTTTTAAAAATTTAAAAAAAAATTAGCCTTACAAACCTCAACAATGACAAACTTGATGTATCTCCTTGTTTTCCTTGCACAGCTCTCTCTACTTCCATTGTGTCTTTATTTCCTGTACCTCTCTTTGTTATGTATGTTGGCAAAGACAACTAGTTGTCTATGCGTATCCATTATCCTCTTTTAGTAATGAGTCCCCATGTTTTAGCTGGGCCCATAGCTGTCCAGGTCAAGGTTAAGTTTCTGAGCCTTCCCTATAACTAGATGTGACTAAGTGTTGCCTAGTAGGACATGAACAGAAACTACAGATGTACCACCAGGTCATGCCTTTAAAGGGCAGGCATGACCACCACTTTCTCCTCTCCCCTTCCTCCTGGATGGAGGGTGTTATAGGGTGACCAACAATTCCTGCTTGTACAAGTTCCTGAGACTCAGGACTTCCTGAGCTAAAACTTGGGAAGGTCTCAAGTAAACCAGGATGAATTGGCCACCCTAAGTGTAAATGTGATGGTAGATACTGGAGTAGCCATTTTGGAAGCTATTGAAGCACTGGCCCTCTTACACCATTGAAAAATATACTCTTGGGACACCTGGGTGGCTCAGCAGTTGAGCGTCTGCCTTTGGCTCACGGTGTGATCCTGGAGTCCCAGGATGGAGTCCCACGTTGGGTTTCCTGCATGGAGCCTGCTTCTCCCTCTGCCTATGTCTCTGCCTCTCTCTCTCTCTCTCTATCTATCTATCTTTCATGAATAAATAAATAAAATCATTAAAAAAATAGAAAAATATACTCTTAGTTTGTTCAGGCTATTATTATTTTGGTTTCTCTTACAGTGCTAAACCTATATCCCAACGAATTCATATTTTTTCTTTTTTTTTTCTTTCTTTTTATCTTCTCCTCCTCCTCTCCTTATTTGTCCCTCTCTCCATTTTTGTCATCTTCTCCTTGAGAGCCCATACTCCTTACTGGAATATGGTAATATTTTTCGTTAAATTTACTTAAGTTTTTATTTATGTTGTATTTTTAAAAGATGGCCCACTAAACACATAATAACCATATGACCCTGCAATCCCACCCTTAGTTATGTACATACCCAAAATAACTGAGAATAGATGTTCAAATAAAAACTCATAGATGAATGTTTACAGCAGCATATTCACGGTAGTCAAAAGTTGGAAACAATCCAAATGTCCAACAACTGGTGAACGAATAAATAAATGTACTATATCCATACGATGGAATATTATTTGGCTACAAAAAAATAATGAAGTACTGATACACACTACAATATGGATGGACTTTGAAAATATTGTGCTAAGTGAAAGAAACAAAAGACCAGATTGTATGTCTCCATTTATATGAAATATCTGAATATGACATTCTACATAGACAGAAGTAGATGAGTGATTAAGGAGAAGGAAATGGGGAGTGACTATTTAATGCATACAGGGTTTCTTTTTGCAGTAATGAAAATGTTCTGGAACTACATAGTGGTGATGGTTGAACAACATTGTAAACATACTAATTTCACTGAATTGTACAATTTAAGATTGTTGAGATGGGATCCCTGGGTGGCGCAGCGGTTTAGCGCCTGCCTTTGGCCCAGGGCGCGATCCTGGAGACCTGAGATTGAATCCCATGTCGGGCTCCCAGTGCATGGAGCCTGCTTCTTCCTCTGCCTATGTCTCTGCCCCTCTCTCTCTCTCTCTCTCTCTCTCTCTCTCTGTGTGTGTGTGTGTGTGTGTGTGACTATCATAAATAAAAAATTAAAAAAAATAAGATCGTTGATATGATGAACTTTATGTTCTGTGAATTCTGTGCACATACACACGCAAGTTTATATAAGTGGTGCTGTGAAAGTTGAGGAAGCTGGTTGAGTTTCCTTCCTTCCTCCAATAGGTTCTTCTCACTGTTTTACCTTGCTTATGAATTCCTAGAGAGCTAGGGAAGTAACATACCCAGAACACAGTGTTCCATCGATTTTCACCACAAACCACTGGGCCCCATTCCTCCACTCCCTTTTTTTGGGAGGGCTCTCTGTTTGCCCCTGTACTGGATACTGGGCACTGGACTCCATTTGCAAATGTCAAAAATCAGGGGAATATTCTCAACTGCAAAGGTCTAACATGGTAGAAGTTCCTCTGAGGTAGATGTGAATGATCCATCCCTAATATGAGTTAAGGCTTAAAGAGTTAGGGACCTTAGGATGGATACTAGGTTAATCCTTATAGGGGATATGGTAGACAGAATAATAGCCTCCTAAAGACATCCATGTCCTAATTCCCAGAACCTGGTAATAAATTTTTTATATGGCAAAAGGATTCTGTAGATACGATTAAGTTAAGGATCTTGGATGGAGAAATTATCCTGGATTGTCCAGGTGACCTGCTGTAATCAGAAGTCCTTGATGGGGGTATGGGAGTGGTTGATTCAGGAGGGTCAGAGAAGGAGATTGTGACTACAGAAATGGGTGAGAGATGGGGATGGGGGAGGGGGGGAGGGAGAGAGAGAGAGAGAGAGAGAGAGAGAGAGAGAGAGATGGCTTCCAGAGGCTAGAAAAGACAAGGAAACAGATTCACCCCTACAGTCTCCAGAAAGAATTTGGCTCTGCTGATACCTTGATTTTAGGATTTCTGAGCTCTAGAAATGTAAGATAATAAATTTGTGTTATTTTAAGCCAAAAGGGGGGGGGGGTGGCATGGTTGAACGTTTACTGGTTTTCCTTCAAGAAATATTAACACCTTAAAATTTTTTTTCCCTGAATAGCTACAATACAAGTGGACATTTTTCCTCCTAGTGAGTTAATGATAAAGGCTATCCTTTGTTCATTGCTTGTAACATAATTTGTAAGCTTTAGCTTGTGGAATCTTCCAAATATATCTAGGGTAGATATATTATTCCTATTTTTCTCATGAAAAACCTGAGCCTAAGGAGGTTAGGAAATTTACCTAAGAGCATATAGCTAAGAAGAGCGAATTAATCTGCATTCAAAGCCAGTGTATTCATTTGCCCCTGTCCTATACTATCTATGACCTTCAGCACAAAAAGGTGCCTGACATCACCACAAACCATTATTGACTGCTGCAGCTGTGACAGGCACATACAAGGAGTTGAAGGGGCCTCCTGGCAGCCCAGTTGGTTTGACAGATTTGGCTGTCAGCTGCTTATAACTGTAGTGTGGTTCCTCCCGAGGCATCCATCAAGTAGGTCCCATCCCCTTTCCCTGCTCCCATTTGTGACCCCCTTTCGCCTCCCTGTGGGGCTGCTTCAGCCCTAAGTTCCTGCTTAAACATTCACCCTTGATGATATGTCAGGAGTATATCGTTCCTTATTAAGGATTTAGTCTGAGATTCTTTTACCTGTATATTTTTGTATTGTCTCAGTATGTTTTTTATTCTGATTTATGTTGCTTTGAACTGTTCTAAATGGTATTGTTCTTTTACCTTTTAAGTCTTTATTAGTTTTCTATTTTTATCTTTCTGATCTTTTCATATTTGTTTGCTTTTCATCTTTTAAAAATTTTTAAACTTTTATTTTGTATGCATTTTAAACAATATTTTATTTTTCTAACATGTTTAACTTTTAAACTTTTTTTTGCCTTTCTTTTTTTGGGGGGACGGAGGGGCAGAGGGAGAGGGAGAGAGAAAATCTTAAGCAGGCTTCATGTGCAGCACAGAGCCAGACCTGGGGCTCTATCTCACAATCTAAGATCCTGACCTGAGCCAAAATCACTTAACTAAGTGAGCCACCCAGGTGCCCCTTTTAATCTTTTTGTAATTGTTTTTCTCCCTTCAGTCTTTTTCTTTTTTTCTTTTTTTACCCTGCTATACTTAAGCAATCACTATTTTATCTTCAATATTTTTGATCTTTTGATTTTACTTGTTTCTATATTTTATTTTATTTTTATTGTTTTTTTATTATTTTTGTTTCTATATTTTTTTGTTTCTATATGTTTAAAGAAAGTTTTTACATTTTAAATTAATTAGCTTCCACATATCTGAGAAGGGGCTAATATCCAAAATATATATTTTTGAAAACGTATATAACTCAACACTAAAAACCCAAAATCATTCCAAAATAGGCAGAGTACCCAAATAGGCATTTTTCCAAAGTAGACATACAGATGGACAACAGACACATGAAAAGATGCCGAACATCACTCATCATTAGGGAAATGCAAATCAAGACGACAATGAGAGATCACCTCACACCTATTAGAAGAGTTAGTATCAAAAAGATAAGAAATAACAAGTATTGGCAAGGATGTGGAGAAAAGAGAACACCTGAGCACTGTTAGTGGGTATCTAAATTGGTGCAGCCACTGTATAGAGGTTCCTCATAAAATTAAGAATAGAACTACCATACAAACCAGTAATTGCACTTCTGGGTATTTACCCAAACACACAAAAACACTAATTTGAAAAGATACATGCAATCTATGCTTATTGCAGCATTGTTCACAATAGACAAGATATAAAAGCAACCCAAGTATCCATCAATAGATAGATGGATAAAGAAGATGTGTGTGTGTGTGTGTGTGCAATGTAATATTACTCAGCCATCAAAAATAATAAAGTCTTGACATTTATGACAACATGGATAGACCTTAAGGGTATTTTGCTGAATGAAATAAGTCAGACAGAGAAAGACAAATGCCATATCACTTAACTTCTATGTGGAATCTGAAAAACAAAACAAAAAACAGAAATAGATTCATAAATTCAGAGTACTAGAGGGGAGAGGGTGGTGAGAGGATGGGCTGATATAGGTGATATAGGTGAAGGGCATTGAGAGGTACAAACTTCCAGTTATAAAATAAGTCACATGGATGAGAAGTGCAACATAGGGAATATAGCCAATAATACTGTTATAACGCGTAATTACAGATGGTAACAACACCTACCGTGGTGACCATTGTATAACATAGATAAATACTGAATCTCTATGTTGTATACCTGAAACTAATATAACATTTTATGTCAGACATACTTCAATAAAAAATCAATTAATTAGCTTCCTTATTTTTATTTAATTCATAATTTCTATTCTTAAACTTTTAGTCTCTTGTTATCTGAACACATTATATTGATGTGGGATTTATTTATTTATTCTTAAAGGTCATTTGATACTTCGTTGTTGGTATTCGTTTTCATATTTACATTATTTTAAATTCCTTAAAACTAATTTTATATTTAAATCACACCATTACTTTTACCACACAAATTATTAAGCTCTGGTTTTGTTTGGTTTGAATTTGTTTCCTGCATTTGAACAATGATTCTTTTCCTCCCCTTTTCATTGATTCCTTCATCTGCTTGAAAAGATAACTTCGTCTTAAAAGCTGTAACTATTTCTTATTATTCTTAACTTCTACTACTTTTTAAAGTTTGCCTTCATAATTAGGAAGTTGGTAGGAAGCTGAAAGTGTCAGAAAAATCTCTTAACATAAACTGGGAAGTCTGCTTTTCAGCTATGGCTACAGCTGTCCTTTTGATTTCTCTTAATAGATTTCACATGCTCTTTGGCACTGCTCTAAAGATTAAAAAAAAATAGCAATACGAGAAACAAATCACCCCTCCAAATGTCTTTCTGCCACAGACAGCTTGCTGTGCACCAGCTGGGAGGCATGGATTAATAGACACGGTCACTGAGTGTGGGGAGATGAAGCCTCAGAGATACAAGAGGAACTACATATGGAAGTTAGCAGTGGGAGTGCACCAGGGATTATTTTGTTCTGATGTTCACATCATTGGCTCCCAAGCTCCTGAAAAACATCTATTTAGCAAGCAAGTAGTTGTGACATTCAGTCCATTAATATAGGTATGTGAGAAACCAAAGCTTGTTTACATCCTCTACATCCTTACCCTAAATTCCATCACTGGCCTCCTGGGAAAATGTAACTGGAGTCACGCCTGGGTTCTCCTCCATAAAGTTGTGTCCAAGAGATGGGCGTGCAGGATACCTGTCTGGTCATTGATCATCTGAGCCAGGGCCAAGCTATGCTCCTGCTCCATGCCTGACAAAAAACACAAGCATACTCATTCCTTCCAAACCTAAAGACCCACTCCCTCCCTGCCTCCTTTCCCATAAGCTTTTTGGGTTTAGGGATGATTCTTCTGTCATTTAAGATATATTCAAGCATCCATGTTTATGCTCACAAATTTTTCCTTCCTGTTAAAATTCATGGCAGACTTGTGGAATACTTCTGATTCTACTCCAGAGCAAGACAAGGGAGTGAGTTATTTAATTATCTCTATGCCTAAGCTTTCTCATTTGTAAAACATGAACAGTAATGGTGTCTATATAAAAGCATTGTTGTAAGAACAAACGTGATGTGTAAAGGCAGTGCCTGGATACATGTGCAGTAAACACATGGCCATGAGCTAAGAGTGGCTTGTATATTTTTAATGGTTGAAAAAAATCAAAAGATAACCTTGTATGACATGAAAATTCCATGAAATTCAAATTTCAGTGTCCATAAGTAAAGTTTTATTGGAATATGGCCACGTGCATTTGTTTACAAACTTTCTGTTGCTGCTATTGCACTACATCAGCAGAATTGAGTCCTTTTAAGAGTGAAGCCGTTGTGTAGCACACAAAGCCTAACGGATTTACTATCTGGCTTTTTATAGGTATTGTTTGCTGACCTCTACATAGACTGAGGCCAGAGAAGAACTATCTCAGGGTAGATAGGGTGAAGCTTACATCACATCAAGTGGTAAGAGCTAAACCAAAAGGTCCTCCCTTCTGTGGGACCTGGGTAAGAGAGGGTGATCTGGGAGGCACATTCCATTCCAAGATTAGACCATGAAGCAGGTTCTGAGAATGAAGGACCCCAACAGACAGAAACATAATACCCAGCTGTATCCATTCCATACTGGGGGTCTGGGCATATTAGCTTAGCATGCCATCCAGTACCTAGTTCGAGGTACCAAAAAAAGGTTTGGGGCTAGATGTCCTATTAGCTATGCCACCAAATCCATTTTTAGCTACATATTAAAACAAGGTCAGAAATACGCATTCTGGAAATTTAGTATTTTTCCCTCAGTTTCTTAGTACACTTTTTGAGCACAATCTGGAGGGTTTTTTTTTTCTCAAAGAAATACAACTAACTTTTTGAGTGGAACAACTCTTTGATGCATAGTTCTATTCTTACCCACTAAATGCCAGTAGCTCCTAACCCATACTGATAAGAAAATAAAAGCAGAAACAGAAGAACAAATTCTCTCATATTTCTCAGCGCCTCCTGAGTCAAAAATAGGAGAAGAGTTGGGTCCCAGTGTCTCAATCTGAAAATTATGCTGGTGTCAGGATGACTGGATACTTCCAGAGCCCAGGAAGAGTTTGAGCCATTGGAATATGTACCCAGAAGGGAAAACACTTCTCTAGCTCTGTGACTCATTTAGACTTGAATGCTTTGAATGCAGAAGGGACCCAGTATGTCTTCCATTGGCCAGGTTCCATTCTCCTTGACTTATCTCTCCTGGCATGAAACCACTGCCTTACAAGTGGCAACAAGAGCAATTGGGATCTCCCACTCAAGTAGAGCTTCGTTCTCATGAATGTGGGCTGAGTGGAAGACAGTAGCTCCCACCAGTTAGCCATATTTACCTGGACATGTAGCTAGGGGCCGGATGAGAAATTCTGAGCTATCTCAGGAAGAGAGCTTTCCAAGTAGAAGCAGGGGAGGAAGGGGAGGAGCCCTGTGTTCTTGACTGAACCAGCTTGGAGTGGAGTTTTCATCTCTCTGAGTTGGGAAAGTGGAGGTAGAGAGCATACCTGGGTTCATGTTACCGACTCTTCATACTGAATGCTAACAGGCTTTCTTGAATAAATACTTCTTCAGTTACTTGGGACCATTTCCAGAGGCTTTGTGTGGTTTTCTTTCTTTTTTTTTTTTTTTAATAATTTTCGCCAGCTTTCCTTGAGAGTGGGTCCATTCCAGAAGTCCCTCTTTCTGGTTCTCTCTTTTTGTATCTCTAAGCCAGTAAATCTTGGTTGTGGGGGGCCCTTGGTTGGGGAGTGGGAAAGAAGCATAACATCCCATGTGACATAGCTTCCATTTGGCTGTAGGCAATTCTCTGGAAAGAGGGGTCTGCTGTGAACTGTTAGCCACTGACTCTAAGCAGCTAGGATGAATGTCCTGCCCAAATGAAGGGGATCTGGGGAGACCACAAAAGAATCCTACTATGTCACTTGGGCCAGGCCTAGGGTGAGGTGACTGAAGAACCTAGGATGCAAAATTCAAAGAGGCACTCCCTCTTAGGATCATGCAAGTGCAGTCTCAATGCCTGAGCAGGGAAGCCTTAAGTCTTCTCCCCTGTGTGCCTCAGTCTAGGCCTGGCCCTGACACCATTCATTCTTTACTTCCTCTGTGAGATGTACCTGTGACTTTCATCCCACCAATGACACCTTCTTGAGACATAAGCAATTCCTCACCTCTGTACATCACTAAACAATGTAAACACTTCACTTGCAATGCATAGAGCACCATATCATTTTATTTTTATATTATATATATATTTTTGCTCACATCTTACTCACTTAATGGACCATTGCTCCACAAAGTCAGGGATAGGGTCTAATTCTTCTTGGCATCTGTAGCCCTGAGGCATGCTAGGCAATTCAATAACTGTTGGTTAATTAAATGAATGAATCTAACCAGTCACTCAGCGTCTACTTCACTACAAATCTACAAAATGGATGTTAGAGCTGGAATCTCCCTTCATAAGCATCTGATCCAATCTTTCTCAAACTTGAATACTATTTACAACTGTTTTCAACACAAAAAGTATCCCACTAAACTCCTGACGCTATTTTTGTGTACTCACAGATTCCTTGTTTCTAGTTTGAGAAAAACACACTTCTTACTTTATGAATATTTCAGTGATTTTTCACAGCAAATAAGAGGATATGTCATTAATGGTTAAGGAAAATCTGTTAAGGTTGTCATCAAAAAGAAAGCAGCAAATTACAAATTGCTCTTGGAGTTCAGCCTTGTACATATACCTGCAGATCTCACCCAAGCCCCTCATTTAACTGAGCTTCGTAGGGCAGGGGAATTAGAGTCTGCATTTTAATTCTGTTAATTTTTAGCTTTTGGGAGATGAGCAAGTCACTTGACCTATAAAAACCTGTTTCTAGTAGTAATAATGTTGATGTTATAGGGTTAGAAAATTAGAAGGATTGAGTTAGAAAAATCTGGGAAGTTATTTTGGAAAACACACTGGGCCATACACAATAAAGTTTGTTATTGTGTAGAAAAAGCTCAATCTTCCTCCTGTGTGTCTCCTTACTCTTACACTCTTAACTCTCACACCGCTTCTGACACCAGACATATGTGAGGTTTGCCCCCACAAAGCAATATTCTGCAACACCAGCTGTGTGCCCTATAATTTAACTCAATTATGACACTACCTGGAGAGTGTTAGGTCCCACTGATCAGGAGCTCAGTCCCACAAAACTGTCTTTACCCCATGTCAGATGCCAATCACAAGGCAGGTTGTCACCCGTGCTTTTCACCAACGGGCTATAAATTGGAGGTTCCCATGACCCCCTTCTCAGATTCAATTAATTTGCTGGAGCTTCACAGAATTCAGAAAAACAGTTTACTTACTGTTTACCAGCTTATTTTAAAAGGATGTGATAAAGGGCACAGATGAAGGAACAGATGCACAAGGCCAGGTATATAAGAAAGAGTGCAGACCTTCCATGCCTTCTCCATGCACACCATTCTGCCGGCACATGTCCACATGTTCATCAATCTGGAAGCAACCTGAACTCTGTATTTTTGAGATTTTATGCAGGCTTCATCAGATAGGCATGATCAATCATTAACTGCATTCCCAGTCCCTCTTCCCTCTTTGGAGGATGTGGAGTGGGGCTGAAAATGCCAAACTTCTAATTTTGGCTTGGTTTATCTGGTGACCAGCTCTTAACTAGGAGCCCAACAAGAGTCACCTCATTAGAACAAAAGGAAATTCCAAGAGATTTTGGAGCTCTGTATCAGAAACCAGGGTCAAAGACCAAATATTAGAATAAAAGATGGTCCTAGTTCTCTTACCACTTAGGAAATTACCAGGGTTTTAAGATCCATGTGCCTGGAGGCAGGGGCAGAGACTAATATACATATTTTCTATTATCTCACAGTTATTACTGCTCTTGGGCCAGGCATGCCACAGAAAGCTTCTGACCTTTCCATGAACACTTTGCCAGACATTACGGAGGTGGGAGTGGGGCTCAACACATGATATGAAGAGGATGGAGGACTTGCTATCTCTGTCTTATGTTGCTGGCAAGTCACAATGGTACTGCTTCTTTAGGCAGGAAGGATGGAGGCTTCCCCAAGGTGAGGTTCTTTTCTCTGCTTCATTCACTGCCTTTTAGACATATACATGAACTTCATTGGGAGAATATGTGCCCATGTGGCCAGAGGGCCTGGGGTGCCAGCCTCAGCACTTGCAAATTACAGCACAGTATTTACCTCCAGACACCACTATGAACCCAGCCCCAGATCATTGTATAATTTTCTTGGACAGTGATTCCAAACCTCAGTTTTTCCATAGCCAGAAAACTCTGTTCCATGATAACTGGACCCTTAGGGGTGAGGAAAGCAGAACCAGGCTATCCCAGTCCCTCCTGCCCATGTTGGCTACCCCTACCTAGCCTAACATCTTTCTCAGCAGCATACTATAGCTGTCATCACCTCCTACTCCAAACACCCCAGGGTCTGGGCTGTGGTTACAGCTTCCTTAGGACTCTGAAAAAATCGCAAACCACCCCAACCTTTTAACCCTGAGCAGGGAAATGCTGTTCTAAGTTAGAGGATCTCAAAAAAAAAAAAAAAAAAAAAAAAAAAAAAAAAAAGCCTATCAGCCACCTGGTTGAGATCAAAATCTCTCCAGAGCCTAGAGTCCAGGGAATCTCCTGTATGGTCTCAAGGCAAGTGCACAGTGTATTTTCCAAAAAGACCTCCACCCAACTGACTCAACATCACTAATAATGGAGCCCATTGCTGTGATATATGCCATAGATTAAATGTTGGTATCCCTTCTCTTCCCCCTACCCAATTCATATGTTGAAGCCTAATCCCCAATGTAATAGCATTTGAAAGCAGGGCCTTTGGGAGGTGATTAGGTCATGAGAGTAGACCTTCATGAATAGGACTAGTGCTTTTATAAGAAAAGGCCCCAGGGAGCGCCCTCTCCCTTCTTGCATGTGAAGTTTTAAGAACACAGCCATCTATGAACCAGGAAGAGGGCTCTCACCAGACACTGAATCTGCCAGCATCTCGATCTTGGACTTCCCAGCCTCCAGGCCACTCTCTTTCCCATAACTCTTCTTTAACACCTGTATCATGGGGTCCTCCAGTTGCTGCTTCCTCTCTAACTCTTCCTTCTCTACTTCTTTCCCTGGCTTCGATTGTTGGCTGCATTCATGAGGGGAGTGTTCCTCAGAGTTCCTTTGTCTTCTCTTCCATCTATACTTTCTCACTTGACAGTGTCACATAATACTGGGAATTACAGGCAGTTATGGCTACAGAAAGAATGAAGTCCTATGCACTATGGAGTAGACAAGAAAGGTGACTTCAATTCTGTTCACCCTAAGCTGTGGCTTAATAAGGCCCTTTATTTTTACTATAAAGTAACCTTTATAGTAAAGGTTACAATAAAGTAAATGAGACAAATGTTCATCTCATGGACATGAATTGAGTTGTTAAATCACAGTAATTTGCTGATAATAACCAAATCAAAATACTTTTTCTGAACCTTTGAATTAAAATTTTTGCTTATTTATATTAAAAGACAAACACCTTGTTCTAAGTAGAAGACAGCATACTAGTAACACCATGAAAATAGAATTTTAAAAATACAGGCTAATTATTTCACAGGCATGTACTTCCTCCATCTGTGTGGTATATAATTACTTATATCATCTGTTTGTAAAAGCAACCTCCTTCCTCTAGGAAACTATCCCTTTACCTTAGCCATGAACCTGCTTCTGGCCACCAGTGAGGGTTGGTGGCACAATCTGGGCATTAATTCCTAAGGCATCGTGATTAGGCCAGCAATAGACACATGACTTAAGCTTGGACAATCAGAGTTCTTCCATGGGAGTTCTCTCGTTAGAACTTAGAAAAGGGCCCTGTTTTCTCTCTGGCTGCATGCTCTGAAGATGTAAAGTTGGGACTACTTGTGGTTATGTTCCCTCACCCAAGGAGAAGTCAGTCTAAGAGAACAAAACTGACTTTATGACTCAGTGGATCAGATAATACCCTAGTTCGTGATGAATGGTTTGTGTTGCCTAATGTCCTATGTTCAAGATTCACTCTCTATCAGAGCCCAAATTCAGTCTTGTTCTGAGAATTAGTGTCTTGGGAGCTTGTGGTTTCATGGGGAGTGGGGGTGGGAGGAGGTAATGTTTTGGACTCTCTTCTCTAAAGAGGCACAGGGTTTCTTGTGTACAAAGGAGATTCTTGAATCAAAGGCTAATTGAAAATCTTCCCTAACATGGTTTTGTTGCTACATAAACCAGGATAATAATGACTAACATGGTTTTCACTTTTATTAGTTAAGCCTCAAGCTTCACAATAATTGTTGAAGTAGGTTTTATTATCTCAATTTAATCAGAGGAAAACTAAGACATAGTTCTAAAAGTTAAATGCATTGCTCAAGTTTACACAGCTCACAGGTGGTGACAGCTGGATTCAGACTGCCAACTGCAACACTGTCCCCTTGCCCAACCAAAATAGCTACATAAAGGCATGTTTACATCACCAACCACTGGAATCTTATCAATGCACAGAGCCAAATCAGATTTATCTAACTTTGGTGAAGGGTAAGGGCATGGGGTAGGGTGGGTAAAAGCAGGATACCAATGGGTCTCAGTATGGGCTGATTTTGTTGACCCCCAAAGGATCACATCCATAAAGGTGATGACTACATTGTAATATATATTGAAGCATACATTGATAAAATTATATCATGCCTATAATTTGCTTTAAAATGGCCAAGGGGCACCTAGGTGGCTCAGGTGGTAGAGCACATAATTTTGATTTCAGGTTCATAAATTCAAGTCCCATATTGAGCGTGGAGCCTACTTGAAAAATTTAAATTAAATTAAATTAAATTAAATTAAATTAAAAGACCAGGAAGCAAGAAATCAGTAATGAAATAAGATTGGCTATGTGTTGATAATTGATGAAGCTGAGTGATGAAAATAGAACTTATTACACTATTTTTTTCATGTAATAAAAAGTAAAAATGTACTATATTACCAAAACAGACATTCTGGGTCATAAAACACACCTTAACAACTTTAAAAAACAGAAACCATACAAACTCTCAGACCATAATGGAACTGAATTAGAAAACAATAATAGAAAAATAGCTAGAAAATCACAAAATACTTGGAGATTAAACAACACACTTATAAATAGCACACAGGTCAAAGAGGACTCTCAAGATACATTAGAAACTAGTTTGAACAAAATTAAATAATCTGGACTTCAATTAAAATGAAAAATGTTCTGTTTTTATGTTCTGTGAAAGACAATGTCAAGAGATGAGAAGATAGGGGTGCCTGGTGGCTCAATCGGTTGAGTATCCAACTCTTGGTTTTGGCTCAGGTCATGATCTCAGGGTTGTGGGTTTGAGCCCTGCATTGGGCTCCGCACTGAGTGTGGAGTCCACTTGGGATTCTCTCTCTCCCTCCCTCATCCCCTGCTCATCTCCCTGCTCATGTGCTCTCTCTCTCTCTCTCTCTCTCTCAAATAAATAAATAAGTATTTTAAAAAGAAAAGGAGGGAGAGATGAGAAGAAAGCTACAGACTGAAGAAAATATTTCCAAAAGATACATTGCATAAATGACTATTACCCAAAATATACAAAGAACTCTTAAAATTCAACATTAAGAAAATGAACATGATAAAAAATGGGCCAAAGACCTGAATGGTCTTTGATACATCATCAAAGGACTACAAGACGACAAGAAAGCATATGAAAGGTTTTTCAACATCATGTCACTAGAGAATTGCAAATTAAAACAACGGTAAGCTACCACTAATGTTGAACAAAATCCAAAACACTGGCAATGCCAAATGCTGACAAGGATGTGGAGAAACAAAAACTCTCAATCATTGCAAAATGGTACTTTGGAAGCCACTTTGAAAGGCAGTTTGGTGGTTTCTTACAAAACTAAACCTACTTCCACCACACAATCCAGCAGTAGCACTCCTATGTAGTTACCCAAAAGAACTGAAAGCTTATATTCACACAAAAACCTGCATGTGGATGTGTTTAACAGCTTTATACACAATTGCCAAAACTTGGAAGCAACCAAGATGTTCTTCAGTGATGAACGGATAAATAAATTGTGCTTCAATCAGACAATGATATATTATTTAACACTAAAAATAGATGAGCTATCAAACCATGAAAAAACATGGAAGAATCTTAAATACTAAGTGAAAAAAGGCAGTCTGAGAAGGCTTTATATTCTGTATGATTCCAACTATACAACATTCTAGGAAAGGCCCAACTACGGAGATGGTAAAAAGATAGGTGGTTGCAGCGGGGCATAGGGGAGCAGTGTGGGAGCGATGAATGGGCAAAGCACAGAGGACCTTTAGGACAATTAAACTGTTCTGTATGCCACTACGATGGTGGATACATGTCATTATACATTTGTCAAAATCCATAAGATGGATGATGTAAAGCATGAATTTCAACATAAGCCATGGGCTTTAGGTGATAATGATGAGTCACTATAGGTTCTTCAATTACAACAAATGTACCACTCTGGTGAAGAATGTGGAGAGTAGGAGAGGCTGGGGGGGGGAGGGGTGGACAGGATTATATGAGAACACTCTGTCTCTGTGTATCTGTCTCTGTCTCTCTCACTCTCTCTATATATATATGTATATATATGTATGTATATATATATAGCTTATATAAATGATGATGCACTTATAAGTAGGCTGAAGTGGAAAAAAGGAAACTACACAATCAAACAAATGTAATGGTGTGTGAGTCTCAGTCTGCTACATTTATTTTCTTTAAATCAACTTAGTTCTGGCTTTAAGACCTAGTCCTTTCTACAAGATCCCTCATGGGCACTGTCAAGCTCCTCCTGCTAGGGTGTTGCAGAACCCAGAATGTTGTCATACAAGCTTGAGACTCAGAGAAGAGTCTCTGTTCCCCAGTTCATCATAGTTGCCACTCTCCTCATTGTTCAGACCTGCATTGTCTCCAGGTTTGGTACTTTTTTATTTTTGAGGTTGTTTGTGGGACCCAATGATCTTTTCTGAGATTGGGAATGCCCTACTGAGGTCTCAGCCCCCCTCTTTACTGTGCTCATCATCTTTGTGAAGCCTGGGTACCATCTCACAGAACCTGGAGCAGAGTAACAGTGACAATAGCTGAAGCCTTCCAGATCTTGTCCTTCCCATTTAGTTTGAGGGTGGGTGGCGAGGGGTCCCCTGCTTAATTCTCAAAAGCTCTGCCCCTTAGGCACACTCAACATAATCTCTTCTATGGTGACCTATGCTGTGACAGCAGCAGACAGGCCTCTCTCTTAAGACCATCTCTGCCTCCATAAAAGCCCAGTCAGACAGGACTCCTCAGCTTGGCCACTTGGGACAAGATGGAAAGGGGTTTGGAGGAGGAAGAAACAATCACTTCCACCTTTCCAGAAGGTAACAGGGCCAGTGGAGAGCCAGGCTGGCCCTGTGGGTCCTGCAGAATTCCTTTAACTCTTCCTTCTGCCCTCTAGATCTGAGCTGTGTCAGTTCTGGCAGGGCCTTCATCTCACAGGTCTGCCTCCCAACAATGGCACTTGTGTTTGCACCCCACAGCCCCTGGCTGGGGCCTCTGTTCTGCTTCCTTTGCCTTAAGGTATAATTGTCACTCACCTGCTGCTTCCATCGCTAGACTGTATGCTCCTATGGGCCTCTCAGGGATCCAGGTAGCTGAGCCTAGTAGGTAGCATGTAGAGAACAATGAAACAGTTATGTGAAAAAGGAAGGCAACTTGCCTCTTTTTACCCAGCCCTGCCATGAAGCCAGGGGAGCAAGCCTAATCTGCCTCTTCTCAAATTTCCTCACCTTGCAGCTGCCCAGGAGGCCCCAGGTGCAGAAGGCAGAGATGGGTGGTTCCCCTGGCACTGCTGCCCCACCAGCCTTGCCCTTTTGACCCACTCTGAGAAATTCCCTATCCCGCCTGCCTCCTGCACACACCCAGAGCAGCAGAAGCCATGGACTGCACAGAAAGAGGTGTCCTCAGGCTACTAAAACTCCAGCTTCCTAGATGCATTCCAGCAGGTAGCTTACCCAGGGTTGCCAGGAAAGTGTGGCCCCCATCAGTGCCCAGGCAGTACTGAAACCCCAGACCTTATCTGCTCTTCTGCAGAATTCCTGCATCTGGTATTCCTGAAAGCTCCCTGAGTGCATGGCTCCAGGCCTACAACCAAGAAGACACAGAAGTGGAGAGGTATGTGTTCTGCCCTCACGGAGCCTTTACTCAGATTCCAGGAACCAGACCCGATGTGAGACAGTTACATACACATTAACTGTGTGGGTTATTAATTTCCCAGGTCAATGGGACCAATCTGAACTGTTCTTCCCGTCCCACCCAACACACCGTTCCAGCCTCCACAGGATGCTCCAGGGTAGCTCTCTTGTGATGAGTCCCGAGATTCACCTGTTCCTTTATCTCTTCAATTTTATACTTACTCCCAGTGATTATACATGTGTTTAAAATAAAAATGTGAAGGGTTACAATGCAATGTTTCTCATGTTTGCACAACTGCTATGATTTCCCCATACACGCCTTCCTATGATTTGCTAATTTTTCCTTACCATGTCTGACTTTCCATCATAAACAGAAGAACAGTGAAAATAAATACATACATATCCAGCAGTGCCACCATCTTCAACACAGATCTTCCAGTCACTAAGGGTAGAGAAGATAAAATTAAGATGGCACAGAGGCGGTATTTTAGATCAGGCAGGCAGCTCTGGAAGCGGTGACACCCCTTCTGTCTACAGTCCATTGTCCAGAACTCAGTCACAAGGCTCCAGCCTAAGGGGAAGGGAAGTGGCCTGGGAAATGTATTTTAGTTGCTGGCCCAGGAGCAGAAGCAACTGTATTGGTGGCCATGTAGCCTGACTCTGCCTCATGAGAAAAGCACTGGAGTAGCTGTCAGAGTCCCAGGGAGAGGTCTTTTCTTTTGATTTCTCACTCTCTAAATCTTGATTCCCACCTTTGAAGGATGGAAGAAATAATATCAGTCTTGTCCATCTCACTGGGTATTTTCAGGGACAAGTAGCATCAGGATGTTCTCTATAAAAATTCTTGCTAAACTGCACACTAGAGGGCTGAGCCAAAGTTCACTTATACTTCTCCAAAGCATTTGGGGGGAATCTGAGCATTCAAAGTTCTCAACTGCATCTACCCATATATCTCCATTGCAAGTCTCAGAATCCCACTCCTGTCCTTGCAGGCCCCTGACTGTGGGAGGCCACACAGAAAGCCATAGGGATGGAGAATCCAGCATTCTCTGATGTTTCACAATTATGGTTAAGTCCAGAGCTGGAGTCTAGTCTTCTGCTCTGGCTGCCCTCTGGCTGTCAAGGAGGCCCTCTGGCTTTCATATTTTCCTTGAGTTGGTGAGTGACCACCTGCGTTGGCCATTTTCTCTCTTCAATGACTTCAATGCTCTCAGCAATGGTTACTTGCTGAGTCCTTCCAGTTACCATCTCCCTCATGCCTCTCCAGTGCTGGGATTATTGTACCTGCTGGTGTGTCCCTGTGGGTGGAACACCCCAGTTCACCAGTGATAAAAGTTCTAACCATTGCATGACTTACAGCATGCAAGGGGCTATCTGTATCTGCCAACCACCAGTAATAGTGTCCTTACTGCCGGTTAATCAACAGATGATCTGCTTCCCAGATTCCTTTTTAGAGTCTGCTTCATAGGACCACTCCTAGCATCAATTATCCTAGAATAAGTTCACATTCTGAGATGGACAATTGCATGCTGTCTGCCCACACAAAGGGTTTGTTGGAATGTGTTTGTGGGTGGTGCATCAATAAGGGAATGAGGAAGGTAGAACTGGGCAGACAGAGAAGCCAGCCGGCAATGTGGTTGCACGTGATCCCTCAGCACATCCTAGGAGGAGCTCTGAAGTTGGGATGGCCCTTTGGAATGACTCCAAATTGAAGCAAGGGGGGCTGGCCTGTGGATCCATTAGCCAGTCTCTAGATATGGGCTGCTCCTGCCCAGAGGAGCACTATTCCCACTGAATAATGGTCAGCCACCAGTGTTACCAGAAGCTGGGAGGTGGGTGCATCCCCTAGAGAGGGAATATGGGAGAGCACCACAGTATCCACTATAGCTAAGCTTTGGCTCCTGGCCTGTGTCTTTCTATGGCTATAGTCTTAGAGCTCGCACCACTTTCTAGAGCAGCATTCCTTTCTTGTGACCAAGAGACCCTACGGAGTTAGCATTTCTCTTTTCATTTAACTTATGTACCTTTTTGGGGGAAAGGGGCTCAGGAAACTGTGGTCAGTTATTGTCCTGTGCCACCTCAAGCCCTGGAAAGTTAGGTGAGGCTGTCCCAGGATCTCTATGCCTCTGACAACCCATTCCATTTTTACTCTATGGCTCCCCCTGCATGAGGGAGGTACTAGAGGTCTAGAGGGCAAGGAAAAACAGAACTCTTCTGCTCTCAGCTCCCCACCGGACAGTGCTAGACTATTGATTTCCATTCATTTGGATCTTCCTGGGTGGGAAATGACACCCTGCCCTGGGATTCCCTCTCGCTTCCACTTCTGCTTCCCTCTAGGTATCTTCTGTTCCATAGGCCAGAAGGGATCTCCATCTCCCCTTGAGTGTGAGGGGTGGGGGTGGACGGGGACATATTAGTTACAAACACCTCTCTTCATGGCTTTCCCATTATTTCCTCAGTGATACCTGTCATTAGATCTTATTGTTATGTAGCGTGCATTTCTTTACCATCACTGAGTTCTGTTTGAAAAAACAAACACAGGATTCTGGAATATGGATCTGGCAAGAGAAAAGTCTAAGAAAAAGTCATCTCATGTTATTCCAGTGATTGTTGCAGAGGCAACATGGATACAAATGAACTGGTAAATATACAGCAGATCAGGAAGGGAGTTTGGTGCTGCAGAAGGCAGAGGGAGGGAGGGAGGTGCTACAGTCTATAAACAAACTGTGGAATGCCCCGCTACCAGCTGTCTGGAGCAGAGTTTACTAAGATCATGTTATCACACTGTTGCATGTTTTTGGTCTCTCTCTCTCCTCATGCACAAAGAGAGGAAATATTCAAGAGAGAAAGAGGAAGAGGAAATGAAAAAGGTGGTAGTAGACCCCCAGCCGCACCCCCATTAGGCCTGTAAGTAGGCAGTTAAATGACTGTGCTCCTGGAAAGAAATCAGATCTTGAAGTTTAAGCTATCAGAAGGAAGTGTGAAATCAAGCTTCCCTCCAGCAACCAAATGCTGGAGACATGTACATTCCTTAAAATGTATCATACATTTTCTTTAAATTATGAAGGTGACACATGCACAGTTTAGGAAACATGGAAAATATATAAATATGAAGAAGAAAAGAAAAATTAATCATCATCCAGATATAAACACTATTATTATCTCTGTTTTATTACACACACACTAGCACTTTATTTTAACATAATTGAGAATATTCTACAAATACGTTATTTTGGTATTTTTCCCCTTCTTATCAGCATTTTACTTTCCTTAAAATTGTTTTAAAATAGCATTTTTAATGACTATATAATATTCCATCTTCTAAACTCTCTGTAATTTACTTAACCATTCTCCTGTTGTTAGACTGTTAAGCACTTTCTTCCCTCTTACAAACAGCGTGGCAATGATCATTTGTTTGCATCCACTTATCATGGGTCTTTAGGAGTGGAAATCCTATCTCCAAAAGCATAAGTTCTAACCAGTTTTTGATGCACACATGGCCAGGGGCCCTTCAGACAAGCCTCTACCAGGCCCCAAATCCAACTGTAGATAACTTTAGGCTGTTTCCTACTTGTAACATGAGGCCCACTCTAATTAGCTCCAGATTCACCCTTTTTGACTGCTCTGGGAAAACAGGCAGGGACTTTTAAACATTTTTCCTATACCAACTGGCACTAAAGCTTGATCAGTAGAGGGCTCTAGAGAGACACTGCAGAAAGAGAGTTTTGCTTCTGGGTCCTGTGTTCTTGTTCAACAAGGCTCCTGCAGTAGGACAGCTTCTCTAGTCCCAGGCTCCTGGACACCTGGGGCCAGCACCTCCCAGCAGCACCATCCTCTGGCAGTTTGGTAGCAGGAGCACCTCTGGGGACACCTCACCTAGAGTAGCTTTCCCCAGCACCTAGAGGGCTAATTCCTGGCAAGTTCTGCTGCTGCAACATCTCAGCAGCCCTGCCATCCTGTGCACCATGGCAGCCTGAGAGCTAGCAGCCATTCCCTGTAGCCACTGTTATTAGATTCTTTAGACTATTTCTCTAGCCAACCCCTTGTGACTCCAATCCACTATTATAGTTAATGATTCTTTATATTAAGCGTTCTCTGTTCAAGTTGCTGTGTGGTTTCTCTTTTTGATTGGACCCTGACTAATCCAGGGCCTAGACTGTCCTGATCCCTCTCACAGGAGATGCAGCCTGATTCCTCAAGCCAGCTTGGATCTCAGCTCAGCCCCCAACAGTCTATGTTGCAGCATTAAATAATTGAAACTCTGACTTAAATTTCGTTTTAAGCTTTCAGGTTCAAAGTCTCATTGACATTTAATTTAGGAGGCAAAGTACAGGCACTACAGAACCATTGCTTCATCCTGTTTTCTGCCAGCTTCTATGCAGTAGCCACTTATTCAGTCAATTCCTTCTTTATTCCTTCTCTCCTCTCTGCTGCTGTCTTTCCATTTTCCTCTCTCCATTTCAGGCATCTAACCCAAGCAATTCTTTCTGCATATGGCTCCTCTGCTTCAAACCAGTAGCATTTAGGTTAACAGTCCTGAGCCATGACCTTGGGTGATCACTACCTTGCAAATTAGTGAAGATCATTTATTTTCCCTTTCTGTTACTATCCAGAGTCACCAAGCAAATGAGGCTCCCTGACTTGTTGGGTAAACACGAGATACCAAGGATAACTGCTATTCTGCTCTGTTGAGCGTAAATAAATAAATAAACAACACTCAGTTTAAGGGTATCTGAAATGCTATTCAGTAATAATACATTCCTCCTCCTTGGCTTGCTGGAAATCACACACATCCTTCATGGTCCAAATCACATGTCACTCTTTCAGTAATGCTTTCTCTCAACTTATCAGTAAGAAGGAATCCCCTTTCTCCTTGGTGCCCTTATTATGTTTATCTCTTGGCTATAGAGCAGATCACAGTTTGTCTGGGCTACATTCAAGTTTCTCATCAGATTGTAAATTCCTACTAAGAAAGTACCATGTCTTGTTCGTTTTTGTGTTGACTCACCAGCGCCTAATTAAGGAATACTATATTCTTATAGTACTAGTAATAAAATTAATACCATATGATAAATATGCAGAAAACAAAAACAACCCAAATAAGATGAACTCAGAGAAGTGGTTCTCAAACTTACATCAGAATTTGGAGGTGGGGGCAGGTAGGGGGTGCTGGGAGAGGAGTGCTTGTTAAAACAGATTCCTGAGCCCCATCCATAGAGTTTCTAATGTAGCAGGTCTGGGGTGGGATCCCCAAATCTGCACTTTTGAACAAGTTCCCAGGTGATGCTGCAGCTCCGGCCAGGGACAACGTTTTGAGAACCACTAAGCTAGTTCACCCTCCTCTTTCTCAATATTTCCTCCAAATGTGCTTCTGAAATCCTCAGATTCCCCCCCCCCCCCAGGGGGAAAGGTTCCCAAGGTGCACTTTTCTCTAGAGAGGTGTCCGTCAGAGAATCACTGATTCTTGGCACAGAAACTTTAATCAGAGAATCTTCAGAGTTTTCTCGTAATTCCAACTTTGTGTCCAAAGTAGAAATCCCTTTGATCATCAAGTGGTCCTCTACACCTGCAATTTCCTCCTCTCCAATAGTCCATTGTCCTATGCCTCTCATTGACACCCCCTGACTTGGACATGAACAGCTTTCAGCTCACCTGGCTGCTTCCGATCAGCCCAGGACTGAAGGTGGGGTCATGGGATGAACGCCTGGAACTGCCTGCGGCCTGTGAAGCGGGCTCCTCAGAGAAACTCTCTGGTGTTGAAATTCTCATCCACCTGTTCCTGATTCATGCTAGCCCCCACCCGCACGCACCCCCTGGGCCTAAGTATACTAAAAGTCCGGGTTTGAACTTGGGATTAATTTAGGGACCTCACTCAATTGCCGTCTCTCGCGAAGAGCCGAACCCTACTGACCACTGTGGGGTGGGGTGGGGTGGGGGGGCTTCCAAGACTCCGCTTCCTCCACCTGCCCTTGCTCTTCTCGGGCTCTCCCCGCCGGCTCCCCCAGGGGGCGCACCAGCCCCAGGCCAGTCCCCCGGGGGAGTCCGCTCCCCTGGGCCGCGCACCGCCGGCCTCTTGGCTACAGTGTCCTAGTAGGAGGAGCAATCTGGGCGCCAGGGCTCGCTTCTCAGTGGGACGGACCATGGGGCGCAGGCCCTGGGGAGGGACCTTCCGCCTGGGTTGGGGGTCGGATTGCTGGGTCCTGCTCTGACCCTATATTCCTGCATGACCTCAGGCAAGTTACTCACGACTCTGAAACCTCGGGAAATTGCAGAATTCGGGTGACGATTTAACCAGAAAATGCATTTAAAGCACTCACCACCAGCTTGGTACCTAACAGTATTCTAAATGTTAGTTGCTGTTACTAAGTTTGGATCCATTAACTTCCATTTGAGTTGAGTATTTTCTCATCTGATGGAGAGATGTTTGCAGGAAAGAGCCCGGGCACAGGATTCTGCAATTAGAAGGAAGGTGTAGGTGGATGAGGAGGGGCTTAGCAGGATGAGGCTAGGGGAGAAGCAACAAGAATTCGGGGAATACTATATGCCACTTGCTTTAGACACTTTTGTCTGTAAGCAATAAAGGAAAAGAAAAGAAAAGAGGAAAAGAAAAGAAAAGAAAAGAAGAAAAGAAAAAAAGAAAAGAAAAGAAGAAAAGAAAGAAAAGAAAAGAAAGAAAAGAAAAGAAAAGAAAAGAAAAGAAAAAGAAAAGAAAAGAAAAGAAAAGAAAAGGAGCCATCCCTATTTTAGAGATAGTGAGTGGGGTGTAGGGAGGTTAAATAACCTGCCCACAGCACGCAGAGCTTGGGTTTGGACTCAGGAGTCGAAAAGCCGTGCTTATCTTCATCCCGCGGAAGCCAGGACACCCAGAGAAGGGCAAAGGAGTCTCAGCACAGCATGTGGGTCTCAGAGGACCCTGTCCTCCGTGGGCTGCTTCACGAAGACAGCCCCAAGTCAGCCTGTGCCACAAACAGCCCAGCAAGCCACATCCCTCTGCCCTGAATTTATATTTTAGCCCTCCTAATAACAAATAGCTGCATCCCATTTGATTGAGGCAAAGTTTAACAGTCTGGTACCAGCCTGCCTCAGTTTGCATCCCACCAACCCACTCTGATCCCTCCCGCAAGTGACTTAATTGTTCTGGGCTTCAGTATCCTTGTCTGTAAAACGGGAGAATAACAATCCTCCCTTCTTCCAACTGCCAGGAGCATAAGTGAATTCTTTTTTTTTTTTTTATGATAGTCACAGACAGAGAGAGAGAGGCAAAGACACAGGCGGAGGAAGAAGCAGGCTCCCTGCACCGGGAGCCCGATGTGGGATTCGATCCCGGGTCTCCAGGATCGCGCCCTGGGCCAAAGGCAGGCGCCAAACCGCTGCGCCACCCAGGGATCCCGCATAAGTGAATTCTATTTGTCAGGCCCTTAGCACAGTGTCTGGCATAGAGGAAGTGTGGGTCGACGTTTATGGGAGTGGATCTGACTTGTCAAAGATTGATTTGGCTTGGCTTTGCTAGAGCCAGCATGGCAACCTCAAGGAGTCATCTCCTGTCTCTGATCAGCAGCTTCCTCTGTAAGGTGGCAGCAGAATCCTTTTGCTAGTACTAGGTGTCAGTAGTGTTGTACCCTCTTGACATGTTGAATCACTCACTGCTCCTGACTACCCTGGGAGATGATCACTAATATTATCCCCATCTCACAATGGGGACACTGGGGCTCAGAGAAGTGGTACGCCCAACATCACGGGGCTAGGACAGCCAAAGCTAGGAATCAGAGTCCTGTTTTTCAGACATAATTCCATAATGAAGTCCTGTGGGTGAAACAGCTCAGTACAGTTTGGCCTAGAGAGGGAGGAGTCGAGAAGGGCCTAGAACATTCACCTCCTACCTACCTCTCTCCCAGCAACTCTGCAGACCCCCTGGCTCAGAACATCACAAATCACTTTCCCAGTGCCTGTTATTTAACCACACATGTCTGCTTTCCTCATCTCCATGCAAAGTGTAGACCTCTGGCTCCAGAATAAAATATACCCACTCTAGAATCTGCTTTTCTTGAGATAGTTTTTCCATCTGGAAGGCTCTGGCTCTCTGCTTCATCTATATGACTAATAATTAGATTATCTAATACTCATTGAGATCTTACTGTCTGCTAGACACTCAAGGAAAAAAACCTTTGAAACATTAGCTCATTTAGGCTTCAGGACAACTCTATGAGGTTGGAACTATTTTTGTCTGTATTTTACAGATTTTTCTCCTGCTAAGCCATGTCCTAAGTATATACTATCTCCAGTTCTGTTATTTCTTCTTTTTCAAAAAGATTTTATTTATTTATTCATGAGAGACACAGATAGAGGCAGAGACATAGAAAGAGGGAGGAGAAGCAGTCTCCATGCAGCGAGCCCGAAGTGGGACTTGATCCCGGAAGCCCGGGATCACACCCTGAGCCAAAGGCAGATGCTCAACCACTGAGCCACCCAGGTATCCTTATTTCTTCTTTCTTTTAACGTGCACGTGTCTTATCTGCCCTTTTCTGTTATGTACTAACTTTCTGAACTTGGACACATTATTTATGTCAAAAGGCCTGAAGTGCTGCTAAACTGAGACCTGTAAAGTCATGGTGCTTGTCATGCTACATGCCCAATAAATGCTATAATTCTTATCATTACATTATTAATAAGAAACTGGATCATAACCTCCAAATGCTTTTGCTTCCTTGTTCTCTCCCTAGCACCCAGCCTTGCCTATTGTTTAGTAAAATCCTGCTCATTCACTGAAATCACCTGTACACTGAGGCCATATTATCATCTCTCCTGTAGAGAGGGGGCAACTGAGGTGTACAGTGCATCCTGTCCCTAGGCCTATGATTGGACTTTGGATAGAGTTATTTTCAGAGGGTTGCCCTGTGGCTAGCTGTCATAAACCCATGGCCCTGTATGCTTTGCTTATATGACTGTGATTCCCACCCTGGGCCCGGCAGGTGGTGCAGGCAGAGCCCAGACCACAGAGAACATGGAGACACCAAGGCAGTTCCCCAGGGATTCTCAAGGCAACTACTCATATTAGTTTCCTAGAGCTGCTATAAAAAATTAGCACAAACTGGGTAGCTTTAAAAAACAGAAATCTGGAGCCCCTGGGTGGCTCAGTGGTTGAGTATCTGCCTTGGCTCAGGTAGTGATCCCGGGGTCCCTGTGGGGAGCCCGCTTCTCCCTCTGCCTATGTCTTTGCCTCTCTCTGTGTGTGTCTCATGAATAAATGAATAAACTCTTAAAAAAAAAAAACAGAAACTAATTCTCTTACAGTTCTGGAGACCAGAAGTCTGAAATAAGGTGTTGGCTGAGTTGGTTCCTTCTGGAAACTCTTCAAGGAGAACCTGTCCTAGTTTCTGGTGGTGGTAGGCAGTTCTTGATGTTCCTTGGCTTCTGGGTGCCTCACTCCAATCCCTGTCTCCATCATCACCTGAACCTTCTTCCTGTGTGTCCCTATGTGTCTTATCTTCTTCTAAGGACAGCAGTCATTGGTCCTAAGTCCTAAGAATGGCCTAATCTAGTATGACCTCATCCTAACTACTTATATCTATAAGACTCTATTTCCAAGTAATGCTGCATTCTGAAATCTGGATATATATGAATTCTGGGGGACATTGTTCATGCCACTCCCCATCCCTACCTCCCCATCCCACCGGTGGGGTGGCTACCAGTTCTACAAGGTGGTCCTGGTCTCTCACAGAGAGAGAGATACATGATTTGCAAAGCTGAGACTATGCTTAGATTCAAAGACACACACAGAGATGCTCTTTTAATCGGGGAATCTTTGTTAGGCTAGAATATTTGAATTGATCTAATTCTATCATTCACTGATGGATTGGAGAGTGGTATTAGGGATGAAATGGAAAAAACAAACAGTATAGTGTGACAAATTTGGCTCTCATTTCAGATATTTCTGCACAAATCTCACACACTGACAGAAAGGTCTTCCAATGACCTTTAAGAAAATGCCAGATAGTGTTTAGGGATATTTGTAGAAGTTTGCCAAAGTCAGAGATAGAGGGAATTTGGATAAGATGTAAAGAGGGCTGTCTTGGCTTGAAAGATTTTCAAATGCTGGGTGTTTGAGTTGCTGCTAAATGCTTGTGGTTTATAACTAATGCCTCGTTGCCTTCTGTATTCTCTGAGACAATCCCCTTTTTAAATATTCTTCTCGTTATCCAAAACAATATATATACATTTGTCAGACTGCTGTCCCATTTTGGGGGCATGAAAAGAAAAGTTTCTCAGCCCTTAGCACATAGTCAGTCTTTCATTCAACAAATGGCCACTTACTGTGTGCAGGCACCAGAGAGCCAGTGCAGCTGTTTGGAATACAAAGTGTCGCCACCCCCGGGAGCTCATGAATATCACAGAAGCATAATCATCAGTGGGGGGTAGTGGGCAATGAAGGAAACTTCTGGGAGCTCAGAGGATGTATGAGGGACAGGAGCACTATTCTCATCTGGAGGTCGGGAGAAGCTTTCCTAAAAAGAAAAGATTCTGTCCACGAAGAAGAAACAACATGAATGGACATGGTATGTGGACAGTCCTACAGACTAACACAGCTCCTCACTAACCATGAACTGGCAGGAGTGTGGCACAGTTAACTCTACAACATTCCACGATGAAGGTGGGGGCAGGTAGGGGCTGGTGGAGTTATCAATGGCATCTCTGACTCACAAGCAAGTTTTGAATCCACTCTCTGGAACAATGTCAATATGCACACATAAACCAATGTTTACACAAACTTTTTGAGGTCCACAAAGTGTTTGTGGGTCCCAGGTTAACACTCTGTTCCAGGGTAGCAACCTGTACTCTGGAAAAGAACAGCCATGTCCTAGGACCATCTCCCGTCCACACCACAGACTCCCTGCTCCTGGCTTCCAGAATTCAGGCTGGAAACACTCAGCAGCTTTGTGGGTTAATCAGAAGGCGGTGCTGATCCGAACCCAACCACTTACTGGGCAGCACAGTTTCCATGGGGAAATGCAAGCTTGCTTCCACAACAGACTCTAAAGGGCTCTTGCAGCACAACAGAGTTTGTGATTTGGGGGTTGGTTGTCCTGATGGTAATCCACTTTAATGAGCTCAACAGTAAGAACAGACAAAGCAGCCTTTTCTGGGCCTTTTCTTGTGGCCCTGGCTTTGAGTTTAAATGCTTCCCACCGCCAAATCCAAGTGTTCTGCAAGCACTGCTCTCGTGTACCATGGCTAGCCAGCGCTCATCACAATAACTGGACTCCGGGTGGATTAATTAGAGTTTATGGTAGTAATTCACCCAGCTTCCACAGAACCTGCTTTTGCCTGGAAAGAAAAAGAAATGGCTTTAATTAATTCTGAATTAAAATAACTAGAAAAAAGTCTCTCCAGGCTACCAATCAGAAAAAGCAAACTGAAAATGAAGCTAGCCATAGAAGCCAGAATTTCAAGTTTTACACACTCAGCTGGCTCAAATGATTAATGTTGATCTTATACTTGAGTTAACCATTTTAAACTAAATCAATTAAAATAAAAAGGCAAAAGATTATGTTAAAATAATAGTACCTGATCATTGAATGAAAAAAATATAAATATACAGAATAAATATGTTTATATTCATTTCAACTACTGTTCATGAACTTCTCTTCCCCACTGTGGTGGGATAGAGGCTGATTATGCAGCAAAGTAGCTGAAATTTAGAGAATGTCTCCTGTGTGTCACTCTGATACTTGCTACTTGATTCTATATGTTATTTTATTTAATTTTATTTTATGTTATAAACAACTCTGTGAGAGATATCCATCTTTTGGGCAAGAAACTGGGGTTTCCAAAAGCTGTAGTTTATTATTATGATTTCTAGTGTGACTCTTCTTTCCTGGATCGCCTAAATTTTTTTACTGGTTCCTGAAGGTGGGGGATGAACCAGGTTTCTTTCGGTCTAGCAATTTTCCACTTGTATATAATCCACATAGTTCTCACGTTTGCAATGAGAACTACTTGTTTTTCCGGACTTGTCAGCCAGGTCTTCTGGAACAATAGCTTTGCGGGGAAGCATGAACTTCCTTCACATTTCTCAGTGGGACATTACCATGAAATCTAATCAACTGTCTCTAGGCCCTCACCCAGAGGACCTTGGCCATTGGGAAAGGAAGTATGTGCAGCGAGCTCTGCTCAGTATTTGTTCACCCAGCAGTCTTAGTCTGCTCAGGCTGCCATGACAAAATGTCATGGACTGGATGGCTTAAAAGACAAAACTTTAATTCTCACAGTTCTGGAGGTTGGGAAGCCTAAGATCAAGAGGCAGGCAGATTCCATGTCTAGTGAGAGCCCACTTCCTAGTTCACAGTAGGCTGTCTTTTTGTTATGGCTCCAATGGCAGAAGGTGTGGGGAATCTGTCTGGGGTTTCTTTTATAAAGGCAATAATCCTATTTATGAGGGCTCCACTCTCTTGACCCACTCACCTCCAAAAGATCCCATTTCAAGTACCATCACATTGAGGATTAGGTATCGACATGAATTTGGCGGAGGGTGGGGACCCACAAACATTCAATCTGTAGCATCAATTTTGTGGAATAATAAATGAACTCCTTAGGTGGTTACCCATGAGAGTGTAGACACAGGTAAAAGACATCAGAAAGCTGAAAGAGGTTGGGTAGAAGGTGGACATGGGAAGAGAAGATCAATAAGCTTCTCCTCTGTGTTCAATATGTGTACCTGGAGGAATAGATGTTCTTTCTTCTGGGACTGCCAGTCTGGGGGGATGTAAGACTGGGGCTGCTAGGGCCATCTGTCTTTGGCTGTTTTTTGTGGCCACCACTTCCATGCAGGCACAGATATCAGAGAGGCAGAGGAAGACAGAGCTCTATAGGGATGATCTGAGTAGAGAAATCCCGCTCTGGTAAAGAAGGCATAGTTTGGGAGTTTGTTTTTTTTCATGCATTTGTTAATTCATTCATACAACACATGTATATATAACAACTGCCACATACTTACCATAGGTCCATGAACCAAGGAACCAAAATTTAGAGATGAATAAGCCATGCCCATGCTTTCTTAGATCTTCCCACCTACTGGGATTGAAAGGTATGTAATAAAATACAAACCATCTCAATACCACCTGATAGGTGTGCAAAGTAGGAAGTAATTAGATTTATTCCAGACAGGATTGTACAAGATACATAAGAGGTCAGGGAGATGAGGAAAGGCTCTTTCTGACACTAAGCACAGCCAGGATAAATACTAGGCAGCTGCTGCTGTTGTGTGTGTCATTGGGAGAAAGCCAGTGACAGGGAAAGCAGTAATAAAATCTACTCACCGGAGGGATGTGCTGTAGATTTGAGTCCCACTTCTTCCTTCCCACTTACTCATTCCACAAGTATTCACCGAGTACCTGCTCTGTGCTTGGTACAAGTACCAGGGGCGTGCAGCTAGGCGCATAGCAGATTGAATAGAAGAAGACATGAGATCCCTGGGTGGTGCAGCGGTTTAGTGCCTGCCTTTGGCCCAGGGTGCAATCCTGGAGACCTGGGATCGAGTCCCATGTCGGGCTCCCGGTGCATGGAGCCTGCTTCTCCCTCTGCCTGTGTCTCTGCCTCTCTCTCTCTCTCTCTGTGTGTGTGACTATCATAAATGAATAAACATTTTTTAAAAAAAAGAAGAAGAAGACAAAAATCTCTGTCCTCATGGGTTTATAGTTAGTAGGGAAGACAGCAAATAAGTTAACAAAGTATAATCTGTTTTCTTTATTTGTGGTAGTTCTATAAAGTCACCACAAACACTGAATTAGCAAATACTGAACAGCTGCTTCTAGGGGAAATATGGGCTAGGTTCTTGGGAGTCCTTTCACAACACTTTCATCCACCAATCAATATATACCTTGTTTTATGTGTATTTCTGTTGAAAGACATCCTTTTTAATATATATTACTGATTTGTTGACCTTGAATGCACAGCCAACAACATTAGAATTTATGCCCTAATTAAGCTTATCCAACACACATATCTTCTCTGCAAAGCTCATCACAGCCTCTTGCATTTAGGAACACCAGGAAACACTTTAGCACTACTCTTGGGGCCATTTTAAACAATGAAATCACCAACACAAATCACAAAAACTCAGTAAATAAAACAGCACTAAGTAGATCACAGAGGGAAACTTGTATATAGAAGGAGGACAAAAACAAGGGCAAAGCATTGCTTTGCTTGACCTCAGTTGGTGATGTGTGCTCTGGGTGACTCAATTTTTCAGAACTCTGTGCATGTCCACAAATGACTTGTAACCACCAAATCAATGCTGCATGTGTTGATTGGGGAGCTACAAATTTTTAGCAAGTAGGCGAATTTGCAAATACGGGATCTGCAAATAATGAGAATCAACTGTGTAGTATACTAAAAGGTGATAAATTATGAAGGCAGGGGATCCCTGGGTGGCTCAGTGGTTTGGCGCGTGCCTTTGGCCCAGGGCACGATCCTGGAGTCCTGGAATCAAGTCCCGCGTCAGGATCCCGGCATGGAGCCTGCTTCTCCCTCCTCCTGTCTCTCTCTCTCTCTCATGAATAAATTTTTAAAAATGAAGGCAAATAAAGTCCTTTTGTAGGGCTGTCTGAGCTGGGGTGAGTTGGGGGGTGCCTAGGCTGAGGGTGTGGGCATCAGTGTTCCAGTCCCAGAGAACTGGCACTACAGGCTTGTTATGCCTATAGTCGACTGTTGGTGAATATCCCTTAGCCTCCAGGGGTCCCCAGTGGTCAGAAAACCTTTGATGGGAATAATTGGCCCCTTGCATGTCCACCTGCGATCCTGTTTATGTCCATCTGTGATCCAGTTTTCTTTTCTATTCCCAGAATGAATAAACATCATACGGGAATAATGAGGTTCTATTCAGGACTTTTCAAAACATCTCATTTGAGCCTCCCAATTACCTCACAGGAAAGCAGGGCAAAGGCAATTTTCCCTACTTTACAGGTGGGTAATAAAAACCTGAAGCTCAGGCAGGTTGTGATCTGTTCCCAGGTCAACAGCTCTATTGTGGAGGTAGAAATCTAAAAATGCTGATTCCCAGGACAACCTCCACTGCTTAATCCTTATTGCTTCTCTGGCGTATAACTTTCCATGCATGCATTAGTAGCCGAGCTTGTTTGGGATGAGTTCTGAGGCCTCAGAGGACCCATGGACCCTGAGGTTATCCCCAAAGAGCTTCCCTCCATGGCTGAGTTGAAGTTTTTGTCTCCAAATAGCCCTTCTTAAAGTTTAGGGTTTCTACCCTAGAGACCCTGAAGCTTGGACTGCTATAATAAAAGTACCATAAATGGGGTGCTTAAACAACAAGAACTTATTTCTCACAGTTCTGGAGGCTGGGAAGTCCAAGATTGAGGTGCCAGCCCATTTGGTTCCTGGTGAGGGCTCTCTTCTTGGTTTGCACTGGCCACCTTGTCATTGTGCCCTCACAATGTGGAAAGAAAGAGGGAGCAAGGTCTCTGGTGTCTCTTCGTATTAATTCCATATGATGATCTCATGTAAACCTAACTATCTCTTAGCCCATCTCCAAATACCATCACATTGAGGGTTTGGACTTCAACATATTAATTTGGGGGGAACACAATTCAGGCCACAGCAACCTAATCTGTGAAATACTAGCACTTACTAACACAACCTGAATTAGTGGATCAATTTAGTCAAATGTCACTATGGAGAGTAGAGCAGAGGATCCTGAGAGAATGGACACACGGCAGGTCAGTTTTGCCTTTTAATAGATAAGAGGAGAATAGGAGAAGCCTGGACATTATCAGGGAGGGGGAAATGAAATAGGTTATGGTAGGTGGAGAGTCCTGATATGGTGGTGATTATTATTTCTGGCTTCTTGCTTGGACCATATGATAGGATTGTACTTCTTAGCTCCTCCGTGGTAAGGTGGAAGTATATGAGTTGGTCTGTTCAATGAGATATGAGCTCAATGGTCACCAGTGTGAGACTCTTTAGAGTACTCTTTCCTGAGCAATATTCCAGTGGTGGCTGTTTTGTCAGCCTCACTCCCAGAGAAAGACACATGGAGCAGAGCCCCCAGCCAACCTGTAATTGTCATATAGTGACCAGTGAGAAGTAAATTTGTGTGACTAGCCATGGAGAGTTTTGAGTTGTTAGATACTGTGGCAAAATCTAACCTCTCTTGATGTACATCTGGATCCATAAAAGGGTAGGAGGCTGCTCTAGGTGTCCTAGTGGAAGGAGGCAATAGGGGCTGTATCATGCTCAGTAGTTGAGCGCCACTGGAATCACATCATTCAGGCATACAACTTAGTCCTGCTGACTCAGTCTTCAGGATATGGGGCCATTCTCAGTGATGCTAGTGAATTCCTTAGGCTCTGTTCTTCTTTTATGAAAAGGACCAGAATTCAAGATTTCCATACAGCACTTGCCATTTCCTTTACTTCCTGTTCCAAACACCTGAGGGAGTATCACCATGGCCACTGCTAATGGTGACCCTGGAGACCACGAGCATCCTACCAAAAATGCTGCCTCCCTGGCTCCCTGCTCATTCATCCATATGCCAAAGCAGATTTGGGCTCTGTCTGAAGAGGTCAAGGATGCCCTTTCTTCCCTCTTAGTACCACACAATCTTTACCTTGGTCCCAAAGCAGTCCAGCTGTGTCTAGTGTCCCACATTAAATAGTCTCATTAAATCAGGCCCTTTCTCTTGTCCCACCCATCCCTCAGATCCTGGAAGGAACATTCTTTCCCTCACAAAACCAAAACTAGACTCCACCATCATCACCACAGCAAGAGGCAACTTCTCAAGGAGAGTGTCTTACATTCATTCACAGTCAAATAACATTTACCCACACCCATACCTTAAAATAAAAGATGTACAGAGAGATGGAGAGAAGGGTAGATACTTCCCACAGTTACAGGGTATAAGGGCACACTATTTCACATTCCTAGCCAGCATATGGATCCTAAAAGCCTCGATCCATATGACAGTAGTGCCTGCATCTTTCCCAAGAATAGTGTGTGCACACTTGCTATACCTTTAGGAAATTTAAAAGTCTATCTTGGTCTTTTATCAAGTCAAAGAAACAATATGTCACAAAGGTTTGTTTATTCAATACATGTTAATAGAGTTCATACTAATTGATGGGTGCTTAGGTTCCATTGCAGAGAAAAACCAACCAGGAGCCCTGCCTTTGTGTGGTTTCCATTCTAGAATAGAGCTCTAGAGACAGACAACTTCTTGCACATATTAAATGGTAGTTCATTCTTCCGCCACATTTGTGTTTTCCCTTCCAAATTCCAGATATGTTTTTTAGCTTAGAAGGTTTTTTTTTTTTTTTTGAGATTCATGCATGTAGTTGCATGTATCAATAGTTTGGCCCTTCTTAGTACTAAATAGTATTCCACTGCTGAATCCACCACATTTTGTTTACCCGTTCACCTGTTGATGACCATTTGAGTTGTTTACTTTTTTAGCTGTTACAAATAATGCTGATACAAACATTTGTGTACAAGTCTTCTGTGATCATATATTTTTATCTCTCTTAGTAGCATTGTTGGGCCACACAGTAAGTACACATTTCTTTTTTGTAAAGATGTGTATTTTTCATACTTATGCATGTTGTGTATATATGTCATTTTATGAGAAATTACCAGCCTGTTTTCCAAAGTGTTATATCATTCTGCATTCCCATCAATGATGTATAAGAGTACCAGTTGTTCCTCATGCTTGTTTGCCTTGATATGATCAGTCTGTTAAAATTTAGCCATTCTCGGGCAGCCCCGGGTGGCTCAGCGGTTTAGCGCCACCTTCAGCCCAGGGTGTGATCTTGGAGACCCAGGATCAAGTCCCAAGTTGGATTCCCTGCATGAAGCCTGCTTCTCCCTCTGCCTGTGTCTCTGCCTCTCTCTCTCTCTCCCTCTCTCTCTCTCTCTCTCTCTCTCTGTGTGTGTGTGTGTGTGTGTGTGTGTGTGTGTGTCTCATGAATAAATAAATAAAATCTTTTAAAAAATTTAGCCATTCTCATTGGTGGGAATATCCAATGATGGTTTTAAGGCACCGAGGCATTGTTTTAAGTGCTTCATTAACCTACTTATCACAACAACCTTATAAAATATGTGCTATTATTATTATGATTATGATTATCCCCATTTTACATATGGGGAGACAGAGGCACAGAAAGGTAAAATAGTTTGCCCAAGGTCACGACATACCTAGTACGTAGCAGAGCCAGAATTCAAAGCAGGCACTCTTAAGGTCAGACTCTTAACTTTTCTGCTGCACTAACCTACCCAAGAAGTTCTTGGTCTCTACCATGGGTGGTCTTTCATAAGAAGGCCTGGAAACAGCAGCCAGTCACCTGAAGAAAAGAGGTGTTGCCTAAGATAAAGCTTTATAGCCTAAAGGTATATGTCTGAAGAGCCACACAACAGGAAACAGAAGAAACTGCCCCTACCAGCCCACATGTGGGGGTTGGGCCAGAATAAGGGTCAAGAGCCCCTGGTCTCAATCTCTTGCCTTTCCCTGCTGAGCCCTGCCAAAGGGCAACATGGCAGCTCTGCCTTCAACAGATAGTATAGTATAGTATAGTATAGTATAGTATAGTATAGTATAGTATATCCTCCATCCACCCCCCTCTGCTGTTTGAATCCTGTTGGTGCCTGGGGAAGGGCCCTGTCTGACTCCGTAACAGTTATAGGGATCTGGGGTATGACAGAGGAAAGATTATCCTACTGCTTTGAATCCTTTCTGGAAACATGTGGAGTATAAATTATAAATGAACACATGTGCTATTCCTATAAGGGAATAGGGAACAGCCAAAAAAAGATAAAACCTGTAGCACCTGGGTGACTCAGTCGGTCAAGCATCTGCCTTTAGTTCAGGTCATGATCTCAGGGTCCTGGAACCAAGCCCTGCATTGGGCTCTGCACTCAGCTGGGAGTCTGCCTGTCCCTCTCCCTCTGTCCCTTCCCATCAGTCTGTCTGTCTGTCTGTCTGTCTCTCTCTCTCTCAAATAAATAAATAAAATCTTAAAAAAAAGAAAAACAAAACAAAATTCGACAAGTTTCCAGCGTATCTACCTCTGATTCTCTGACACTCAAGGAATAGGACAGAGCATTGGCTCCTGGACTTTTGAATTTCAAATACCAGCGAGGCTTAAAAAAAAACCCAAAAACCCAAACTGAAAGGAGTGACATAAGTTTAGTAGCTTTTTACTTTGCCAAGAAAGACATTAATAAAACAACAATCACTAATCACTATCACCGTTATAAAAGAAAGGACATATTAATCACCCCCAAAGGTTTCTAGAAAGGCTGATCTCTGAATAAAAGATGGTCTTTTAAATGGGATACATTAGCTTTATGGAAAATTCACTACATCCTCCTGATTTTTCTTAATGAAAATGCTATCACTGCCAGGTGCTTGTTCTCAAGATCTACTAGTGAAAAAAAAAAAAAAAAAGATCCACTAGTGAAGTAGAAAGTCCATGGTCTGAAGAAATCAGAGAGATAAGTTCAAATCCCAACTCTGTTACTCTATCTGGAACTTTACATAGCATTCCGGTTAGCTGTCTATTGCTGTGTAACAAACTATCTCAAAACTTAGTGGCAAAAAACAACCATCATTTTATTACACTTATATATTCTGTGAGTCAGGAATTTAGACAGGGCACAGGATGGCTTACCTCTGCTCCATTACATACAGAAACTCAGCTGGGAAGACTCAAATTGCTGAGGTGATCTAATAACTAGGGGCTAGAATCATCTGGAGGCTTCTTCACTCACATCTCTGGTGACTGGGCTGGGATGACTTGAAGGACTGCCAATTGGAGCACCTACATATGGCGTCTTCATGTGACTTGGGCTTCCTCACAGCATGGTGACTTCAGGATAGTCACACTTCTTTTATGAGGCCAGTACCTCAGTGCCCCAAGAATGAGTAGTAGTAAAGCAAAAAACAAATGGACTTTTATGACCTGGACTTGGAAGTCATATGTTGTCATTTCCTCTGTAAAATATCGGTCAAATCATTCACATCATCACTCAAATCCAACAGGATTGGACACAGACCTCACTTCTTGATGATAGACATGCCAAATAATTTGTAAGTAGTTTTTGAAACCAACTCATGGAAGTTACTGCATTTAATTTTCATAACAACATAAGTTATGTATCATTATCCCCATTTTATAGATGAAAAAAAATGAGGATCATAAGAGCCAAGAAACTCACCCCAAATTGGTAAAGTACTGAAGTAATATCTGATTCCCTGACCTTTCTTGTTCTCATGGCCTCTCAACCTGAACCTTTAACCAATAGACACACTCTTTCACCTAGCAGGTAAAGGAGCTGTTGGTGCCCAACATTGCTTAAAGAAAGGCCAGAGACCCACCTTTAGTCTTCATTGATCTATTCCCATAAATTGGCTTCCCAGGCTCCCAGCTCTGCCTCCCATTCTTGGGCTCCAATGCAGCTCTTTGGGCTTGGTATTGGGTTTTGCCCCTCTGAGTTTTCACTAACTGTTTGCCTTCAGAGACTTTCTGCTGACTTGTCCATCTACCTTCAGTAGGTTGGTGCATGGGATTGACCCACTTTTCTGGGTCACCCACTTATGCTGGCCTGGCCTGTAACCAGGGGATTTGAATAATTGAGACATTCAATAGCCATGACACAGGTATGATTAGAGTTAGCAGTGACTTCTGGGCCATTCTTCATGGAGATCCCTGAGGAGGTGGACTGGCCTGGGACCTGAGGCCTTAGAGTCGGGATAATACATTTATTTCTCAAGACTTACCTGCAGGTGCCAAGAGCCCACCCTGTGCCCAAAATGAGATTTGTGGTAAGGATGCTTACATAACATATGAAGGGCAGGGATAAATCTGGGCTCAGAGCTCTAGAACCAAGGTTTTAAATGATGCAGACATTTCTTCTTTACTCTTGTTTCTATATGTCAGGTTAAATTCCTCCTAATTCTGATGGTTTTCTTCCATGCAAAGAGAAAAATGAGGAGAGTAGTTCCTGATGCATCATTTGTCAGAGCAGGATTATTACATTTCCCTTATTCCAGCTTGAAAAATCTCAAGGAAATGTTCTGATTGGCCTGTCTTCAGTCAAGTATCCACCTCTAGACCAATCAGCTATAACCAGAGAGGAGGGCTCAACAGCCCAGAGTTGACCTCTTGGACCTTACTCTCCCATATTTGACTATTTCCCCATGAGTCAGATAGCCACCTATGTGCTGTGTGCTTCATTATTATATGACTAAAATCTGTGGGTGTCCTTAGGCACAGACCGCTGACCTTGACTAATAATATCAGGCTGAGCACTAAAGAAATGTTGACCATTTCTCAATTCATACTATAGTCATCTTCTTCGTGTCCAGGGCTCCTAGATACAACCTCAGAACAGTGTAAATGGAATGTGAATGTAGTTAGTGACCCTATGGTCTGCACCTTACATGGGCCTCTGTTCTACTCAGTCATTTCAGCAGAAATCCATTAATAGAATGGAGAAAAAGTCCCACAGTGTTTTTGGTGTGATAGAGACAGCTCCATCTATTGGCTGCTTTGAGATATTCCCACTTTCTAATCCACTAGAAAGAGACTCCAAATTGTCTGAAGTGCTGAAAGGAACTTGTTGCCCACATTCACAAGGGTGACCTGTAAGCAACTGTTTTATTGTTGTGGCTGCCTCATTCTCTGAGCTCAGTATCAAGGAGGGTCCATATGCTAGATAGTGCTGAACTTGCTACAGTCTCCTGGACCCAGTGGGTCCATATTTTCCCCTGTTAGAACATGATGACAAAGGCTAGTATTGACTCTGAGGGTAACTGAGGCACATTCAAGACTGAGCTCTTTATATACTCAGTCAGGATACTGGGAAGATGAGATGTGGATCAAGTAGGCCAGGTGGATTTCAGGGATGTCTCAGCCAGACTAGGGCTCAGGATTAAGTTTGTTTCGCCTTTCCTTTCCCACCACACTCCTGCGATTGCCCCTGTGGTCAGTGCTTTGATGTGGGTCCTTTTAGGTATATCTAAGAATCCCATTGTTGGAAACCATTGACAATCTCCTTTGGCGTCACTCCCTTTTTATTATATCTTTCTTCCATTTTTCTTTCTTTCTTTCTTTTTCTTTCATCTCTTTCTTCCTTCCTTCCTTCTCTTCTTCATGCTCACCCAAGCCATTTATTTTTTTTAATTTTTATTTATTTTTTATTTTTTATGATAGTCACAGAGAGAGAGAGAGAGAGAGAGAGAGGCAGAGACATAGGCAGAGGGAGAAGCAGGCTCCATGCAGGGAGCCCGACGTGGGATTCGATCCCGGGTCTCCAGGATCGCGCCCTGGGCCAAAGGCAGGCGCCAAACTGCTGCGCCACCCAGGGATCCCTCACCCAAGCCATTTAATTTGCCCTTCTTCCTTTCCCTCCTAACCTCCTTCCTTCATTTCTTCTGTCTAAAGGTGCCAGTAGCTCTTAAAGAATTTACTTTAATGTAGTAGGTTTTCTGAACTTGGAGGTGTGAATTGACAGATAAGAGTGGGGTTGTTATTTCAAGAAAATTTAAGAATTGCCATTGGGTGAGGAAGTTGACAGGAGCTAAGCTATGTAACACATGGGTGATTCAAATGCTCTAGAGTGGGCTCCAGGAGAGGCTGGAGGCGAGAAGACTGGCAATAGCAGAGCTTCTTTTGGGAAGCAGGGAGAGTTTTTAGAACTTAAATTATTAAGACTGCCATAATGTGGATTAAGGTACCTGACTGTTAAAGCTGAGGTCACTGGCAGTGTGTGCTGAGGTGTATCCTACAGTTCTCTTAGCATTGTGTCAGAGATTTGGATATAAGCATAGAGATAGTGATTGTTGGGGTTTGAACTATGTTCCCCAAAAGATGTTTTGAAGTTCTAACCTTCAGTTCCTAAGAATGTGACCTGATTTGAAAATAAGGTCTTTGCAGATATAATTAGTTAAGTTAAAATGAGATCATACTAGATCAGAGTGGGCCTTAAATTCAATAACTGGTTTCCTTGTAAGAAGGCCATATGAAGACAATCATGAAGGGAAGATGATCACATAAAGATAGAAGAAGAAATTGGAATGATACAGTGACAAGCCAAGAAATAGCAGAGACTGCCAGCAACCATCAGAAGCTAGGAAGAGGTAAGGGAGGATTGTGCCCTGCAAAGAAGGTATATGGCCTTGCAAACACCCTGGTTTTGGACTTTCAGCTTCCATAACTGTGAGAGAGTAAAACTTTGTTGTTTTAGGCCATCTAGTCTGTGGTAATTTGTTATGGCAGTTCAAGCAAACTAATATAGTAATCTTATTAATCGTGTAGATAAGACATTGTTGGTTGCCCACCCAAATGCCAGTTCACCATTTTTTCTAACTATCCTAACCCCAATTTTGCTTAATATCGGAGAGCAAGGTACTCAAGGAAGATGGCCAAACTCTGGAGAAAAAGATCATGAATGAGTCAAAGCAGAGTACATTCATTCCCCTTTTGCCAGGGACTGGATGGAGTGACCAGTTGGCCCTGTTCTGGCCTCTGAAATATAAGGGGAATTCAGGGTCGGCAGGGCTCCTTCTATGAAATATTTCCTCCTTATTAAAGATGTGAGAAACCTCTGTACTTTCTTTCCTGCTTTTGGGCATGTTTGCCTGAGGGCATATTACTTGATGCTGCTTGTAGCCCTCTCCTAGCCATGAGAGAAAGCCAAGTGTATTGCAGAGAAGCTGACCTAAGGCTCTCATGTCACTGAGCTGTTAAATCCCTAATCTCTGCTGTACTTCTTGTTATGTGAGAAAAATGAACTCCTATTGTTTGGTTGGGTGTTCTATTTGCAGTTGAAAACAAACTAATAGATACCCTAGGAATAATAGTGAGCACCACTGATAACAGGATTAAAAATAATTTGATTTGACTGGAACACTTGCCCCAAATAAAAAAAGACAAAATAAAACAAAGATACAGTTTCTGCATTAGCGATAAAGATTAATTGTTGTATTAGCATAAAATAAAAATGAATACATATGTTAAAAATTACATTTGTCAGAGATATAATAGATTTACTTTTTAAAATTTATTTATGATAGTGACACAGAGAGAGAGAGAGAGAGGCAGAGACATAGGCAGAGGGAGAAGCAGGCTCCATGCACCAGGAGCCCGACGTGGGACTCGATTCCGGGTCTCCAGGATCGCGCCCTGGGCGAAAGGCAGGCGCTAAACCGCTGCACTACCCAGGGATCCCGATGTAATAGATTTAAAAGGCAATTGGTAGAGTGGGAAAATTCTAGCATACATGACAGACAAGAGGTTGGTATACTCATACAAATAACTTTTACAAATGAGTAAGAAAATGGCAAAAGCACTCCAATAGAAAAATGGCCAGGAATAAGAAAAGGCAATTCTCAAAAGAAGAAACATAAATAGCTGACTAATAGATAAAATTCAATCTCACTGTCCACACTAGGGAATGCAAATTAAATACAATAAAACATTCAGGGGCATATTCAAGCCTAAAACTTAAAGAATTTGGGTCCTTAAAACTATACATGCAAAATTAAGTATGAATGTGAATTATAAATAAAGCTACAATGAACAAGTCTTTATATGGGCACATGTATGCAGTACTCTTGGCTGAATAAAAAGTGGAATCTCTGAGTCATATATAAAGTACATGTTTAACTTTGAGACTACCAAATCATTCTGGAAAAACCATTTGACATTCTCACTGTCAGTGTATGAGAGTTCTAGTTTCTCCACATCCTCATCAGAAGTGGGTATGGTCAGTCTTTAATTTTAGTCATTGTTGTAGATGGGTAGTGGTATCTCATTGTGGTTTCAAGTTGTATTTCCCTAATGATCTTAAGCATATTTTCATGTCTTTGTTTTTCCTTTTTCTGTCATTTGTATATTTTCTTTGGTGAATGTCTCTTCAATATTACATATATTTGAAGATCTTGGCCAATTCCATCATTTTTGTCATTTCTTGGTCTGTTTCTAATGATCTTTTTTCCCCTGCTAATTAGTCATGTTTTTTCTTTTTTTTTTTTTTTTTAAGATTTTATTTGTTAATCTGAAAGAGTGAGAGAGAGCACAAGCAATGGGTGGGGGATGAGCCAGGAGCCTGATGTGGGGCTGGATCCCAGGACCCTGAGATCACGACCTGAGCCCAAGGCAGACGCTTAACCAACTGAGCCACCTAAGTGCCCCAGTCATGTTCTTTTTCAAGCCTGATAATTTTTGTTTGTATGTTGGGCATTATACATTTTACTGTACTGAGTATTGGATTTTTCTATTTTTCTCTAGTGTTGAACTCTGTTTTTCTGGGGAACAGTTAAGTTACTTGGGATAAATTTGATATTTTTGCTCTTGCTTTTAAGCTGTGTTAGGGAAGATCCAGCTCAGTTTTTAGTCTAGAGCTAATTTTCTCCCAATATCAAGTTCCCTTCTGAGAGCTCTAGCCAGTGCTTCATGTATTAAGAGGTCTCTCCATTTTGGCTTGTATGAAGATAAAATATTCCCAGCTCTGTGTGAGCTCCAGGAATTGTTTGGCACACTGTTTTCTGGTGGTTCTTCACCTGGCCTCCTGAAATTTCACCCGTGTGTGATCTGAACAGTATTCAGCTAAAGACTTGAGGGGCTCCCTCTGCAGATCTCTGGAATATTCTCTCTCTCTCTCTCTCTCTCTCTCTCTCTCTCTCTCTCTCTCCCCCCCCCTCTCTCTCTCCCTCTCTCTCTCTTTCTCTCTGCAGCTCCCTCCTCTGATCCTCTGCTCCACAAACTCTAGCTGCTACAGCCTTCTTGAACTCCAATCTCTGTCTTCTGAACTCTTTGAGGTTACTGGGCTCTGTTTCGGTTCCCACTCCTGCAACAATACCTGGAAACTACCTTGAGACAGCCAACAACTGGGGTAGTTGCAGGACTCATTGAAGGTTCCGTTTTCATAGCTGTCACAATCCGTGGCTGCCTGGGATTAAACTGTCCAATTTGTAAACAGTTGCTTACAAACAGTTGCTTGATATATTTTTTTTTCTAGTTTTCTAGGTGTTTACAATATAAGAACCATTCCCATGACAGTTAATGCTTCATGGATGAGAGTGGAAGTCCCTTTTTTCTATTTTCAACTTTAAAAATCCTGGGGAAGTGATGTCTGGGTGGCTCAGTGGTTGAGCATCTGCCTTTGGCTCAGGTAGTGATCCCAGGGTCCTGGGATCCAGTACCGCATCAGGCTCCCCGCAGAGAGCCTGTTTCTCCCTCTGCCTGTGTCTCTGCCTCTCTCTTTGTGTCTCTCATGAATAAATAAATAAAATCTTTTTAAAACATCCTGAGGGAGAACTTTGGACCAGCTTACATTCAGTGATCACCCATGAACCAATCATAGTAGTAAGGACGTGTGAGAAAATGATGCTTTTTAAGACTGGAGCATGGGAAAAATCATTTTTCAATCCAAAAAGGAGAGGTCTTCTCAGAAGAAAGGGCAAGGGTGTGGGGCAAAGACAGAGAATAAGCATCCACTATAACAGCTGTTCATGTGAAAAAGTACATAAAGTGAAATGACTGATAAGGCTGTAAGAGTTCCAACGTTGAGAAGGCTGTGTCCATTCCCTGGCCTCGTGTTTTCCGGGGCAAGGACAAACTGGAGGGAGTCTAAGGTGGAGAGATATAGTACGCGTTAACAGTTGCCCTGAGATAGAACGAAGTAAAAATGCAACTTTCTTCTTTCTCTAATCTTTTCCCTTCTCTGCCTGTTGAAATTTGCTGCGTGGAACATTTTTTCCCAAACCTTGACTGAAATCTCAGGTTTGTCCCATTACTTTTCTGGTGTTCTTCAGACAATAGAGGGATCTCCAGATATTTTAACACCGTGAATGGTCTCATTTCATGAATTAAACTGTCCAGTTCTGGGTAATAGTAAAATTCCATTCATAGGAGAATTCCATTTATAGGAATAGGGGACATGCTCCAGGGGAGAAACAATATGCAGAAAGATTCTTCTGTTTTTCCATCAAAAGGACATCTTTGAGCCATAGTATTCCACTCCCCAAGATTGCTAATAGTATATTCTGACCTCTCCAGGGAGTGGCGATAGGGGGCAGGAGGGCATGGATGGAAGGAGGTGGGTCTCAGGAAGAGATTGCTTAGTACTGTTCTGATCTACCTAGTAGGTATTCTCCAAGCTTTTTCTTGTGGGGTATTATTTTAACGGTGTTACCTTGGGTAAGGCATCACGAAGCTAGACACAGATCAAGAGAGAAACTAGAAAGTTTTACAGTTTTGTTACACTCACAGTTCCCCGAACAGAACACAGCATGCCTTTAGGGCCTCACAGGGCCAACATGGGAGTTGGTTACAAGGCAGAGGGAGAGAGAGAGAGGAACAGTGGCTTCTGCAGGAAGGAAAGAGCAAGGAAGAACAAGCAGGTTTAGCATTGGCTTATTTGAATAATTTCAGTGGGCTCTAGGGCAAAGTTGCTGTCTGGGGTTGTCTGGTACCTGACCCTGGAGCGATTAAGTCTAAAGTGTGAGAGCCTGATAAGGAGGTGGTTGGGGGAGGGGTGTGGGCTTAATTGGCTGCCCAAGAAGGGGAACTGACCAGCTTTTAGCCAGGGCCTCAAAACTGGGTCAAGACAGCACTAAACAACAATAACCAAACTAAGCTAAATTACGAATATTTTATGGTCCTTTGGAGGCCCGTTGTCATAGATGTCTCACCTCTGTCCCCTTATTGTGGGCAAGGTCTTTCTTCTTCCTGTATCTTTTCCTGCCTCTCTCTCTCTCTCTCTCTCTCTCACACACACACACACACACACACACACACACACATTGCTAGTACATTTCCAGCCTCCTGTCAAGGCCTGAGGTCTCCTTGCCTCTGCAAGGAAGCAAGCCATGTTGGGCAGGGCTCCTTTAAAGAAAGCTTCAAGCTAGCTCCTCTCTGGTGCCTCTCACATCTGACATTGAATTACACATGACATGAGCGTCAGTAAGGGGAGAGGCTGGGAGAGTACCATGGAGGGGGGTGAGGGAAGCCGAGGCAGAACAGAGGAACAGTGGACAAAGGTTTTCTAAGCACAAGGGAATACTGTATCGGAACTTATATAATAAAGGCCAGAATCAGGGTGAGGAAGGTGAGGCATTTGTCACAGGGGCAATATTTAAGGGGGTACCATCAAATGCAGTTATCAAGATAAAAAATACTTAATGCAATTAAAAAATATATGTTAGGATGTGTGTATAGTATACACATTTTTCCTTTTGCTTAAGGCACCAAACTGGTTCAGCAGGGCAGTGGTGTTATGCCCTAGGAGCTCCTAGGTTCCTCCTGGCCAGATTGTACCCCTGAACCAATTCCACACAGAAATGCTGGAGCAGCCCCCTGGGAAAGGCCTTCCTCAGGAGATAAGCTTTTATCTGAGCCTTGAAGAAGGAGGTGAGGCATGGAGTGTATGACCCCGAGAGACGGAACGGCTCACATGTACATCCAAAATGCCTGAGTTGGAAAGAGCTAGACGGCTAATTGGGGAAGGGTGGTGGCACTGAGTTTGCAGGCGGGGACCAGATCCTGCAGAAACCCTTCCGTCCTTTAACTAGGGGAGGCGCAGGGCCCAGACTTGGTTCTCACGTAGATAATGCCCTGTGGGCGACAGATTGGAGGGGTCAGGCCTGGATGCAGGTAAGTCCCTCGGGGGCCGGCCCGGGGTCCAAGCGAGGGATGACCGCACCCCAACCCGAGCAGGTGGAGGAGACCAACACACCTCCAAGGGCCGGGGCGGCACCGAGGGGGCGCGGCACCCGGGTCTCCGCCCCGCCAACCGGTCCGCCTCAGGGTTCCCCCGGAGCAGCGGGTGCCAGGGCGCGCGGAGGCGCCGCCCGAATGCGGCCGCGGGCTGGGGCGACGCGGCCGGGGCGGGTCCCGCTGGTGCCCGACCGACTCGCCGCCCAATCGCCGCGGGCCCGCCGAGCCCCGGGGGGCTGGGGCCGCCGCCGCCGCCGCCGCCGCGGGAACGTGCCGCGGCTGCGCTGACGCGCGAGCGCCGGGCAGGGCGGCGGGCGCGCTCAGTCTGCTGGCGGCGGCGGCCGTGCGCGGACGGACGTGCCCGGAGCGCCGCAGCCGCCCGCGCCGCCCGCAGCCGAGCCGCGCCCGCCCGCCCGCGCGCCCGCCATGGTGTCATGGATCATCTCCAGGCTGGTGGTGTAAGTGGCCTTCCCCGCGCCCCTTCCCTCCCCTCCTCCGCCCCTCGCCCCGGGCTGCGCGCGCCGCGGCAGCGCCCGGCCGGGCTCGCTCCGGCTATTAATACGCGGCGGCCGCTAAATTTAGCAGGTACAGTAGCTGCCGAGGACGCCTGCGGGCGGGCGGCGGGGCCGGGCGCTCGGGGGCCGCGCGCCGGCCGCTTTGTTCCCCGGGCTGGGGGGCGGTTTGCGAAGGCCCCGATCGGGCGCCGCGGAGCCACGCGTCTCCTCGGGGAGCGCCGCGGGCGGGGGTCTCGCGTCCTCGCGCCGCCGCCGCGCTTTTGTCGGGGGAAGGCGGCGAGCCCGGCCGAGCCTGGGCGCCGCCCGGAGGGGTCGGCGCGGAGACGGCGGCGCGCCGGGGGGGCTGCTGGTGGCCGCGGAGGAGCACGCCTCGTCCTGGGTGCGCAAACTGACAGGTTAAGGCGGGTAGGGCACAACGGGACGTGTCCGAATCGTGGGTGGGCACCTCGCGGCCCCCGCGTCGGGTTCCTTGGGCGGGGGCTTGGGACAGATCGGGGTGGGCGTCTCCAGGAACTCACGGGAGATTTCGAAGTGACAGCCGGCCACCCGGGGTGGGGGTGGGGTGGGGTGGGGTGGGGGTGGGGGTGGGGGTGGCGGTGACACCTCCCAGGCCTCGTAGGAGAGCGCACAGTCATCTGGGGTGAGGCCTGCGTGAAGTCATGGGGGGGGTGGGGGGCACTTTGCTCTGTCAAGCCCCAGGGCCGAGTAGACGTTTGAGGAGCTCCTTCCCTCGTGGATTCATTTCTCTTTGGAGATGCACGAGGCTGGTGTTTGCCTGAGTCAGGACAGACTTGCCACCTGCTCAGGGGAGCTGGGGCTGAAATTGGGCTGGAGGGGAAGGTGGGAGGTGCAGCTCGGGCTTTTTCTTTGTCTGGGAAAGCGGGGCCTCGGGACTCTGCTTGATTGTGCGCGGTCACTCCCATCTCCTGCCCTTCTCTACTGATTCCCAAAGAAGCAGCCAGAAGCAGCCTTCTGAGGTCATTCTCAGCATTCTGTCTATCGTATCGACACTCGGCCACCATTCTGGGCTTTCTTCCCAAAGCCAGAAGGCCGGAGTGGATGTGCCTCTCGGACCCCCCTCCCCCCCCCCAAGTCATCCCTTCCCTGCAGGCCTCTCCACAGCTGTTGCGGACTGCTGGGGCTTGGTGCTGTACCTCGAGGCGGCATGTTAAATATTTAGAAGATTTCTGAGGGCAGAGCTGGCATGAATAATACAGGGAAGCGACTGGAACGCCTTGCCCCACCTCATGCCTTACCAAGGCCTGTCTTGCCTTCAGGGTGGTATTTTTTTCTCCTGAACTAATGTGTGATCTTCCTATTTGGCAGTGGCTTGTTGGGGGGGGCGGTGGGGGAGGCAGGGAAGGGCAGGGTGTGGCCGGAGACTTTCATGGGCCTGCCTGGAGAGCTCATTTTCTTTAGGTCCTACTGGGCTGGGGCTGGCCCACCGGAGAGTGAAGGCTTCCAGTCTGGGGTCCATGTGACCATCTTTAATTTTATTAGCATTCCCCCTCCTCAACTACACAAGGTAGCTGAGGGAGAGGTAGAGAAAAGACGTGTATATTTGGAAGGGGTCTCGGTGTTGCTGTTACTTTCTAAAACCACACTCCCCAGAAGTGAAGCTTCGGAGTACTGAAATGACCATGAGAACTGCCATGTCATCCAGGACCCTCTGCCCCAAGGGAGAATTTGTAGGATTTGGGGTTGTTATTTCCATGGTCAACTCCACCTATCCCTGATCACTGTCTGTACCCAACATGGAAGTGTCAGTTGTCAATTATTAAAACCAATTTAATAAGCAGTACCAGTTTCACATAAATAATAATCTCATAATAGGAAATTCAGGAAGTATAGGTAAATAGATTGAAAATCATCCACATTATTACCGCACAGAGATAGCTAACGGTAATCTTGAAAAGTATGTTCTTCAAGATGTTTTTTCCAATGCATATACACACATATATTTATAATTCAATGAATTTATTGATTCAGCCCAAATTTCCACATACCTCTTAGCAAGTAGTAGGAATACCAAATTTAGAATCAGAAAACCCTTGGTTCAGATCTGTTGGGCGATCAGATTCCAGCTCACAAGAGATCCTAGTTCAGGAACTAGTTAACCTCATGTTGCTGTTGCAAAGATTTCAGGAACACGTGATACATGAATTGCCGAGCATCTTCTGCTCTCCCCATCCCCGCCCCAGGTTAGGGAACTAAGGGAGGGTGCAGTTAGAGCTCTGGAAGAGGCTCTTAATCTACTCCTGTGTTTTGCAAACTGGCTTCCCGGAGGGTCACCCAGCCTGATCAATAAGGAGTAACTCCCTTTTGTTTGGTTTGTATATTCGGGTTCTAAATAAAAAATAATTTGGAAAATACATGGGTTTTAGCATTAATAAAAACTACTCATCAGTTCTCCTCTCTCATCTGTAAAACACTGCAAGAGGAAATATGCCTTGCCCAAGGACACAAGGTAAGCTTGTGAAGAAAGCAGGCTCTGGATTTTTGGTCCAATGCCCTTTCCACCTCTGCTTGTCCTTAACAGTTGTCTGAAATTGATCTCTTTCAAGCTCCCAAGACCTCTGCTATGGCATCCTGTGATTTTGTTCATCAGTCCCGTTTCCTATAAGAAACTTTTTCAAGGCTATGTAAGCCTCTGTGACATCAAAGAACATTTAAGGAAGACCTATCACTGTGTTCTGAGGATGGAGAGGGAGTGTCTTCCTTCCACCCAGAGGCCTCAGAACAATCTGATGGCATCCAGGCGGATGGTGCTTGTAGATATCTGTCCTGCCATTGGCTCTGAGTGTTTCTAGGACAGTAACCATGGCTTATTTCCCTCTCTGACCCCTCCCAAACCTCTTTTTTGAAGTACCTGGTATTTGAGTACGCTCAGTAAAGGCTGGTTATGTGGAAGGAGATCAAGGCCTTGGGATAAGCAGGGGAGCCAGCCAGTATTATCTCCTAGGAATGCTGGTTAATGGGCATCAGGACAGGCTTGTGCCCAAAGTTCTTAGAGTGAGGACCGATTTGAGATGCTGCTTTTGTGCTAGTTGTCTTTCTTCCAACTCTATTGACTCAGCCTAAGAAGAGGTAAAGAAGAAATAATCAGTGTAGTGTCAGGGTTGGCCTTGTTAGAACCTAGTTGATATCTGCATGGAACACAGGAGTTCTTTTATGCCTGGCTTGCTTGCCTCCTTTACAATATTTTCTTTTCTTTACAAAGAACTCAAGTTGGGGATCCCTGGGTGGCTCAGAGGTTTAGTGCCTGCCTTCGGCCCAGGGCGTGATCCTGGAGTCCCAGGATCGAGTCCCACATCAGGCTCCCTGCATGGAGCCTGCTTCTCCCTCTGCCTGTGTCTCTGCCTCTCTCTCTCTCTCTCTCTCTCTCTCTCTCTCTCTCTGTCTCTAATGAGTAAATAAATAAATATAAAAAAAACCAAAAACAAACCCCCCCCAAAACAACCCCCAAAGAACTCAAGTCTTAGGCATCAATGAATTTTAAACTGGGGAGAGTATGTTTATGTGCCTTGGAGGATTCACACAGAGATTGCTCATAGCCTTCTTGGGAGAATGCACTATCTTGAAGCATTTATTCCAAGGAGCAGGGGTTGCCTCATTGTCTTTGGACAGAATTTTGGCTAAGGTCTAGAATGTTGGCTAAATAAATCCAGAGCTTCTTCCCCTTTGGTTATTAGACCCAAACTCCAATTACTGTGTGGGGGAAAAGAGAGTTCTAATTTAAAAATTTTTTCAAATAACTAAAAGCTGTACAGAAGAAACCCTTATTTCCACATTGCACATGTTTTAAAAAAAAAAGTTAGTTTTTAGGAGGTCAAGTCTGATATTTAAGACAGTCTTAGTTTAATGGCTGTAGATCTGGCTATGTCCCAGGATTGTGATTTGGAGCATGAAGTCTATTTGTCCCGGTGAAGGATGTACAAATAGAGAAGACTGGAAGGAATGTGAGTTGTCCCCAAGATATTCTCCAACTGTTGCAAAACAAATGGAAATAAATGAAAAGGATCCTTAAACATAGGCTTGCCTTTCTTTGAGGGTTGCTTTTAAAAAACAGAATGCAGAAAAAATCCCATTAATTGGAGGTTTAGATCGGTTGAAGATTTATTTCCTGGCACTCTGGGATGGTATAGGGTAGGAGCTGGGTAAATCTTTCAATTGTATGAGGGGAAATATTGAACTGGAAGTCAGAGGATTTGGGATCTAGTCCTAGCACTGGGCTGACCCACTGTTACAGTCCTAAGGGCACCTGCCACCACCATAGAGCCCTGCCCCTGGTCTGTGAGACAAGGCTGTTGACCAGCATCACCTAGGGGGGTCCTGGCACAACTCTAGACCCCTTGGTTGTCCCCTTCTCCCCCAGCAGGCCCACATGCACCATGTTTATTTATAAACAAGAGGAATATCCTCAAGGAAGCGAAAAATACCAGCTTTGATTTCACTGCTGCTCTGCTGCCTTGTTCTTTATTAATCCTGCCTGCCTGCTGGGAAGTCACTTCTGTGTACTTTTCCCAACCGTGTCTTCTTTGAAGGTTAGCTGACTAGTGAAGGTCTTACCTGGTTATTACTGGCTCAGTTTTCCTCTTCCTTTTCAAGTGAGCTATCTTTTTTGGAGGATGTATTATTTGGAGGAGGCAGAGCCCTGGGAAGAATGACAAAAGAGGGAGTCAGGCCCTCAGTGGTCACCTAGTGAGGCTGTTGTTTTGTAGTGTGTGTGTGTGTGTGTGTGTGTTCTGAGGAGGTTCCAGAGGCTGGGAGGATAGGAAGACAATAGTCACAGTATATGGCACATTTGGATTTTCATTGTCAGAGATGAGCCATGCCCATGTCCAACTGGTTACCAGGATTCTTGGTGTCTGTGAGAATTTTTCCAAGGATGAAGCCCAGGGGATTTGCATTTGGACTCTGAGGGTGTTTTCCTCTCACTTCTGGGCCTTGGGTGGATTGGCCCTGATGGATTGGAAGATGGATAGTTCTGTATGTTTGTTTTGAAATTTTAGATCTCATCTGTCTTCACATAGAAGCACATTGTTTTCCTTTTGGGTTTTTCTTTAGTTGCACCCAGGGGCTTTTCTGGGATTACAGAAAAAAAAAAAAGGAAATATTGATAAAGAACCAAGTATTTGGCACCCAGTAGGGATGTCTAAAGGAATCTTGACAGGTAATCTGATACAGGTTTTCAAGTATGAGTATGGCACATGTACCTAGACCAGGGATTGCAAGTGAGTTTCATCTCATGGTCGATAGGAAGTTGCCTGGGACACTATCTTGACAAGTACGACTCTGGGTTGGACTCCATGGGAAAGGGATCCCATGAATGTTTCATGCAGGGAAGAGGATAATGGGAGCACAGCTGTTGGTTCAGTATTTTCTCTCCCAGACCTAACCCATTCCGGATCAGAGAACTCCACCATCAGAATTTTATACACTTCCCTCAATTAGTGGACAGAAAGCTGCATTCTTTACCTAAGTTAACACCTCCTCCCATGCCCCCCAGCATCCCACCTACAGTAGGCCTTGTTAGTCACCTGGCAATTCTAAGCCAAAGGTGCCTCCTTCTTGCCAGGATAGGGGCAGTCCAGCCTTGTGGCTCTCTCGTCTGCCTCTTTCCTGTAAGGACCATCACTCCTATACCTACATTTTCCCTTTTTCAATTTGTATTTCACCAATCATAGCTTAGTTAAATTCGACCTTGGGCTTCTCTGGTGTGGTTACGCATTCACATCCTTTCTACCTCCTTGTAGGGTCTATGGATGATACTCCGAGCTTCAAAATGAATTTTCCCTTGCCTTCTTGGCAACGTACCCCATCCCACTTCCCTCCACTCAGCCGCAGGATTGGGCATGTGAGTGGGCCCAGCTACACATTTCCCTGGGCACAGAGATTGATCCAGAGGTGGGTATGTGATCTAAAGTGAGCCATCATATCCTTCCCCAGGGCTTGTTGATTTTGGAGCTAAACGAAAGCAACCTTGCCTATAAGGTCCAGAGCTATTAAGATGTAAAGTTGGGGCTGTTGGCAGTTAAATTCCCTGGCACATGGAGAAGGCCTGTAGGCAAAAGGGGAGAATATGGCAATGCAGAGGTAAATGGAGATGAGCTTTGGTTTGTGCATTTACTTCTCCTTAAGGATCACATGTGTTTTTTTGTCTGCCTCACAGCTCTTCATGTGTAGAGTGAGTTAGGACCTTGCTACTCAAAGAGTAATCTGTGTACCAGCAACATTGGCACCACTGGGAACTAGTTAGGAATGCAGAATCCCAGGCCCCACAACAGCTAGTGAATCTGCATTTCAGCAAGATTCCCATGGAGCTTGAGAAGCGCTGAGTCAGATATCATCATCTCCCCTGTGAAATGAAGAGAAATTGACTTGTCTAAGGTTCCTGTCATTGGCTGTAGAATCAGAAATGAGCCATTTGTGCTGAACTGGTTCATCCTTCCTGGTGCTAAGAGGTCACAACCCTGACTTTTTATGTGTTCTGAATGGCATTACTGGATTCCTTTAACCCAGTGCCCAACCATGAACCTTTTACGATGGGCTGCCTAGTTGTGACCTGTGTAAAATTTAGTTTTGCCCTACTTGGGGTTTAGATTGCCAAGACAATGTCTGTCAGACATAGTGTTATGCTGAGAAGATCATGCTACTCAGAGGAGAGTGGGATACAGCCTACCTTGAGAAAGAGGTATGGTAAAATACAATCAGCTGATGGTGGGGACTTGCAGTGGGTTTTCAGGAACATCCAGGGGCTTTTTCTCCTTATGAGAAAAAAAAATCACTGGTCCCCATGTGTCCCTCTTGAGGAAGTTGAAAGAATCCAGAGAAATCTGTAACCTCTTCAGCCAGGCCCTGTGTGCTGTGGAATCCAGTTTTATCAGGGAGTCCTCTTGGCTCTATCTTCAGAATATTCCCCCATCCAACTGACTCCTAACTCCACTGCCACCATCATGTTCCAACCCCATTATTGCTCTCCCAGACTATTTCAGAACTATCCTAATTGTTTTTCCTGTTTCTACTGCTGTCCCTCCAATGATTTGTTTAAAATTTAAGAAAGGTCATAGCTTTCCTCTGCTGTTTAAAAGTTGTCCAAAGAACATGAATTTGCGCTCCAAAATTACAAAACACTTTAGGTAAAAAACAACTTTAAGCAGGATTTATATACCACCAGGAGCAGGCTTAGCCCTCTAGATATAAATAAATAATACAATATATTACTTTTATGTATTATTTATCTACAGTAACTATTACTTAGAGTCCTTAGAATAAGTCTAAGTGAAAAAATGAAGAATTGAAAATACAAGGAAACAACAGATCTTGGGGCTGAGTGGGGAGAAGAATGGGCCCATTGGAAAAGAAGCAGTTCTAAAAGTAGAAAATGAAGGATTGAAATAAAAACTCAATGGAGTTTAAAATGAGAGATCTTAGAGGTAGAATGCATTTTAGTTATATTAGGCTCTTGTTTGATTGAGAAAGAAGACAGGACCAGAGGGGTTAGGTCATTTATCAAGGTCAGTAGCCTGATTGGCTAGGCCAAGACTTGAGGCCAGGTCTTAGTTTCTCAAAGTGCTTAGTTTTAGTTGTTGACAGGGATTGAACTAGGACTAGTGGTGACTAGAAGAAAAACTTTTGACTTGAGAGAAGGACGGGATTTCTAGTAATTGGTGCTAATGTAAGATAGTGAGTTCTTTTTGGCTTCCAACTCAAAAACTATGATTTTAATATTTCCCCTTACAGCGTTCGAGGAAGAGATAAGAGTTATTGGAAAGATTCTCTTTTTCAGTGGGTAGGCCTTCTGTCCTTGTATGAGATTGACTGATTCATTCATTGATTCACTGACTATTTATTGACCATTTGCTTTGTGCCAAGCACTACTCTGGGTACCAGGAATATAAAGATGAATGTATTTCATTTTCATCTTTGAGAAGTTGATAATGTCGCATAGCCAGTCAGTGGGGAACTTGGACTTGGATTCAGTTGTCCCTCCTTCCCAGCCAGTGCTCTTTCCACCTAGGGGGCGGGGAGGTTTGTGGGCATATGTGAATGACTTTTCTGGCTTTGGTTGGGAATTATAGTGAGCAGCCCTTTGAGCAGAAAAAGTGGTGCATCTGATATGTGAAGGCATTGAACCACTGCTGCATCTGTCTGACTGAGGAACACTGTGGCATCCAGAGTTGGGAGAGGAGAGGCAGATGAGAGGGTGCACTGAGTGAAAATGGTCTGGGACAAACAGATAGGTGAGGTTGAGCATCCTCACCCACTATATTAGTCTATAATTGCTGCTGTAAAAGCTGTAAACTTGGTGGCTTAAAACAGCATAAATAAGTCTCTGATAGTTTTGGAGGCCTGAATTCTGAAATGAGTCTTTTGGCACTAAAATCCAGATGTTGGCAGGACTTCTAGAAGCTCCAGGGGAAAATCCATTCCTTGCTTCTTTCAGCTTCTGGTGGCTGTTGGCATTCTTTGTGACCACATCACTCCAGTCTCTGCTTCCGTCATCGCTTTGCCTTCTCTCTGTCTTCATACCCCCTACAAGGACCCTTGTGATTACATTTAGAGCCCACTTGGGCAATCCAGGATACTCTCCCCATCTCAAAATCCTTAACTTAACCACACTTGCAATGTCTCGTTTGGCTTATAAGGTCACATTCATAGGTTCCAGGGACTAAGCTCTGGATATTCTTTGGGTGAGAGGATTAGTCATTATTCAGCCTCCCATAGCTTCTGGTTCTGCTGCAGAAAGGTCCTAAGCTGAAGAAAGTTCATCTAAAAACAGACTAAAGAAAGGTGAGTACTGTGGTGTTCTAATATCTTATTTTGTCTCAATTTACAGACTTTTCTTGATTTGGTAAAACTCAACAAAAAAGACTACAAATAAATGGTGAGGGTATAATGGATAATGACACAATAAACACTCCTTTACTCATTGCCTGTTTAAGAAATAGAACATTACCTTCATTGTATCAGTATACCGCCACTGTTGATGGACATTAGGGTTCTTTCTAGATTTTTGTTTTTCTCTTTCATTCTTGCAAAGAACTCTGCAATGAACTTTCTCTCTTTCTTTTTTTGCAATGAACTTTCTGGTATGTGTTTCCAGGTACACCTGTTTCTTTAGGAACAGAATAGCTGAGGCATAGGATATAGGCTTTTTTCACTTGGCCCAATAAACATAAATTAAGTTTTCTATAGATGTTTAGGTCTATTTCTGGGCTCTTGGTTGTGTCCCATTAACCAATTTGTCTGACCCTGCACCAGGACCACACTGTATTAATTGTCATAACTTTATGAAAATTCTTGATATCTGGCCTGGCAAGGCCCCTTCCACATCTTGTTTTTCAGAAAAGGTTTTCCAAAATGGTTTCCTTTCAGCGGTATGTATATAATTTCAGTTGCACCAAGGTTTTACTGTCACTTGATATTGTCACACGTTAGAATTTTTGCCAGTCTGGTGGGTACCAAATGGAATCTCATTATGGTTTTAATTTGCATTTCCCTGAATACTAATGAGATTGAACATCCTTTCATATGTTTATTGCCCATTCATGTTCTCTCTCCTGTGAAGGGTCTGTTCAAGTCTTGCCAAATTTTCTCTTGTCCTTACCATTTTAATTTGTAGGAGTTCTTTAAATATTCTGGACACTAATCCTCTTTCATTTAGGTGAGCCACCCGGACTGCCCTGCTCCCAGCAGTTTCATTGTTTTGCCATTCACATTTAATTTCTTACTCCAGGGCAGCCCAGTGGCCCAGCAGTTTAGTATCTGCCTTCAGCCCAAGGCATGAGCCTGGAGACCCGGGAGTCCCAAGTTGGGCTCCCTGCATGGAGCCTGCTTCTCCCTCTGCCTGTGTCTCTGCCTCTCTCTCTCTCTCTCTCTCTCTCTGTGCCTCTCATGAATAAATAAATAAAATCTTAAGAAAATAATAATAATTTCTTACTCCATCTTGAGTTGATTTTTATGTATGAAGTAGAACTCTAGAATTTTTTCTTTTTTTTTTAATAAACAAAATGTTATCCGAGCACCATTTATTTTAAAGTTCATCCTTTCTCTTCAGATCTGCAACGCCCAGCCGTGTTATAAATCAAGTTCTCGTAGATGTATAGATTTGTTTCTGGGCCCTTTCTTTTGTTGCATTGAACAGTTTTGACCCTCCAGCAGTACCGCTGTCTTAATGACCACAGCTTTGTGAAAAGTCTTAATGTCTGGAATGGCAAGACCCCCACCTTCAAGGGTATCTTAGCATTTTCCTCTTTTATATACGTGGTTAGAATTATCTTAGAATTATGTGTTATAAAAAAAAAGAATTATTACACACACATATACACTCACAGTCACTCAAAAATCTGTTGGGAGTTTGATTGGAGTACCGTTGAATATATGGGCGAATGGAAAACTGATGTTCTTAAGATAATGAGTGTTCCAATCCATAAACATGGTATCTAGTTCTTTACTTAGGTTTTGAATTATTTTCAATAAAATTTTGTGAGCTTTGCTGTTTTGCATGTCACTTGTTAGATTTATTCCCAGGTATCTGATATTTGTTGATGCCAATATATTTAGTATTTTAATAAAATTTTCATCTTGCAGCTACTTGTTAGAAGAATGAAATCTTGCTAAACTGTAGATTCTTTCGGGATTTCCATATAAATAGTCATGTTATCTGAGAATATAACACAATGTTGTGTCTTTCCAGGAATTAGTACTTTTTTCTCTTCCCCTTACTGCAGGGGTAAAAATCTCTAATTGAAAATGACTAAAAGTAGTGAAGGCAGGCATACTTGCTTTTTTGTTCCTGATTTTAAAAGGAATGCTTCAACATTTTCCCAAAAAGTACTGTGCTTGCTGTAGGAGTTTCAGAAATAAACTTTATCACCCTAAGATTCTTTCTATTCCTAGTTTTGCTCAGAGTTTTTGTAATGAGTGATACTATATTTTCTCTAATGCTTCCATTAAGATAATATATTTTTCTGGCCCTTAATCTGTTAAGTGACTTGTTAATATTTAGTTTAGTTTTTTTTGAGTTAGGTTTGTGAGTGGTGTTGGCTATATTGTCCTTGTCTGATTTTGGTGTTAATATTGTGTTAACCTCATAAATGAAGTTGAGGGTGTATCCTCTTTTTCTATACTCTGGAATACCCTATGTAATTTTGGATTTCTTTTTGGAATAATAGGTGGAATGTGCCAGTGAAACCACTGGGGCTGGGTGCTTTTTATGTACGAAGATTTTAAACTAGTTATTTCATTTCTTTAATGGTTATAGATTCTCTCTATTTTCTTGAATCAATTTTAGGTGAGGACTTCATTCATTTAAAATTTTTTTCTGGGGATCCCTGGGTGGCGCAGCGGTTTGGCGCCTGCCTTTGGCCCAGGGCGCGATCCTGGAGACCCGGGATTGAATCCCACGTCGGGCTCCCGGTGCATGGAGCCTGCTTCTCCCTCTGCCTGTGTCTCTGCCTCTCTCTCTCTCTCTGTGTGACTATCATTTAAAAAAAAAAAAATTTTTTTTTTAAAATTTAAAATTTTTTTCCAAGTTATTGTTAACATTGCCTCTCCATCCCATTACTTTTGACCTTTCCTTCTAGCACACTTCATTAGACCTAGTTAGATATTCTTACTCTATCCCCATAACTGTTAATTTCTTATTTCTGATTCCCTTTTCTGTTACTGTTGCATTATGAGTAACTTCCTTCATGTCTGCCTCTTCAGCCATACACTCAGCTGCTGGATATTCATTGATTGTTAAATTTCAGTTATTGTATTTTCAAAATGTTACTTGGTTGTTTCAGAATGGTTTGGACATGTTTCATGGTCTGTTTCTTCCATCTTTTAAATTCAAGTTTATTCCTTTAAACATATTTATTTTATGTTCTAAGCCTGATAATTCTGGCATCGAAATTCTTTCTGAAGGTCTAACTCAACTTTTGTTTCTGTTGACTACGTTGTATGAGGTACATTGTATGTTTTCCAATTTAAAATCTTTCTTTCTTTCTCTTTTTCTTTTCTTTTCTTTTCTTTTCTTTTCTTTTCTTTTCTTTTCTTTTCTTTTCTTTCTTTTCTTTTCTTTCTTTTTTCTTTTCTTCCATAAGCTTGTATTCTTTGTCTATAGGAATACTTTGAGGCCTGGGTTAACAGTAGGTTCCTCCAGAGATTTGCATTTGCTTCTGCTGGGTGTCTAGAGGCACTACCAATATTAGACCCCTAGAAAGTAAATCCTTGAGACTTTTGTATTTGACCACTTGGTTGGTGTAAATTTGGGCTGCAAATGGGTGAGGGCAAGCTGTGGTTACAGATTCCCAGGGGGAAATCCTGTTTTCTCTCCCCCTACTATCAGGAGTAAACAGTGGGCATTTTGCTTCTGTGTACCATCAGACTTGGTAGCAGGCCGTCTCTGGTCTACTCTTTCACTGATGGTGTACTTCTTTGGGGTCTTTGTTTCCCAGGACTGCTGTACCAAAGTACCACAAACTGGATAGCTTAAAACAGCAGAAATGTATTCTTTCACAATTTCGGAGGCTAAAAGTCTGACCTCAATGCAATGTCAGGGTCATGTTGTCACAGGGGGCTCCACAGGAGAATCTGGTTCATGCCTTTCTCTTAGCTTTGGGCAGTTATTAGTGGTCCTTGGCCTTCCTCTGCCTCAGTTGTCTCACATGATTTTCTACCTGTGTGTCTCTTTTCTTCTTTTTGTAAGGACACTAGTCATATTACATTAGGGCCCACACTGATGATCTCATCTTAGCTTGATTTCAGATGCAAAAACTACTTCCAAGTAAGGTCTCATACACAGGCACTGGGGTTAGCGCTTCCTTATATCTTCTCCAGGGACACAATTCAATCCATAACAGAGTCCACACTTCATAGAGGGATGTCCTGGGGCAGTGTTACTCAAAATGTGATCTGATGGTCCTAGCGTCACCTCATCTGGAATTTATTAGAACCATATATTTTTTGGGCCCCTCCAGACCTACTGAATGAAAATACCTGTAGGGCAGGGCCCAGGAATCTGTATATTCATAAGCTCTCCAGGCTTTATTATGCAGGCTGAAGTTTCACAAGCATTGCCCTAGAGTTTGTCTGTAATCTATAATCTTTTATAATCTAACACTCAATGCCTTAGTTCAACAAGTGCCCTGAATTTACCTTTTTGGGGCACTCATTTGGCTTGGTGTTTGGCCTATAAGACATCCTTACATTGATATAGTATGTCAGTATGTTTTAATAGATTCTTTAAATTGATTACTTTTTTATTTCTAAAGCTGGGAAACCCGTAGAAAAGTTGAAAGAACAACACAATGAATACCTATGTTAGTTTGACCTTGGCATACCCACTCCATCTCTTTCTCCATAAATACACATATTTCCCAATGCTTAACCATCTGAAAACAGGCTGTGGACATCATGCCACTTCATTCCCTAATACTTCAGTGTGTCACTTAAGGACAAGATTATTCTCCTACACTAGTGGTTCTCAAACTTGTTGGTTTCAGGACCCCTTTACACTCAAGAAAACTGGGGAACCCAAAAAACTTTTCTGTGCCTTACATTTTTCAATATTTATCCTATTATAAACTTCAATAGATACATTTTGAAATATGTATTCATTACTTTTAAAAGAACAATAAAACCCATTACATGTTAAAATAAATAACATATTTTTTACTAGAAATAACTCCATTTTCCAGAACAAAAACAAATGCTGAGAAGAGGGCATTGTACATTTTTGCAAGTCTCTTTCATGTCAAAGTTAATTGCAATGTGTAAGCGGTAGCCTTATTAATAAAGGTTGATGATCTGTCTTACACTTTGAATGGATCTCTTTTTCATGCATGATTTGTAACATCATGCATTTGTTTTGGAAACTCTTGGTTTACCAAATTAAATGCAGATCTTCTAAATGATGACACATTGCATTTATACAGTATTCAGAAATCACTTTAATTAATAATACCATCAAGCTCATTAGAAAAGTCCTTAAATGTTGCGATGCTTGTGATGGTGGATACAAATTCCAAAATTCTAATTTTAGCTTGAATTTCAAATTTTTTCATTGGCAACAAACACTATTTGTTTTTCTTGAAATAGTACGCTCATTTTATTCATTTTCTAGAAAATGCTTGCCAGATACCCAAGTCTAAAAAACCATCATTTGTCCATCTTTCAAGTAGCAGTGGTGTTTCATGAACAAAAGTAGACAGTTGGCACACAACTCAACAATACATGTCCTTTTTCTTCAGTTGTCATACTTTGCAGCAGTACTTTATGTGTACTTCTCATTTTACCATAAAACATTAAAAATACCTGTACTTGAGTCAAGGTTTAATAAGACTGATGATTTTTACTGCATTATCAATGACATTCTTAAATGAAATGAGCATTTTTCCCCCTATTGTGAGTCATGGTGACTGCTGGTAGAGATTGGTGTTTCTGCCTTGATTTATCCAAAGGTGGACCTTATAGACCCTCTGGAAAGGTCCTAGAAACCCCCTGAAAGGGTTCTGGAGTCTCCCAGGAGTCTGTGGATTATACGTGGAGCACCACTCACTGTGTGTACAAGCAAAAACCATTACCATGCCTAAGAAAATCAACTCTAATTTTGCGGCGGCATCCAACATGTATGTGGTCCATACTCAAACTAACCCTAATTTTAAAAACTCCTTTATGTATTTTTTTTCTTGTTACTATTTGGATCCAGTTAAAGTTCACACATTGAATTTGGCTAGTATGTCTTTTGACCAATCTAGAACAGTTCTCTCTGCCCGGCTCCCACCGACTTTATGAAGAGTCTAGGCCAGCTATGGTATGGAGTGTTCTGGATTTGTCAGACTTGCCCTCTTGATGAGATTCAGGTCAAACATTGTGCAGATGATGAGGTACACCTCCCACTGCCTTCTATCAGGAGGACAGAATGTCAGACTGTCCCATAATTAGTGGATCCTAAACTTGACCACGTGGTAAAAAGATTTACAACTTATTTAAATCCAGAATTTTTAGTTCTTTTCAGTGGGAGGGTATGTCAGAATATCTTGTCTGATACTGTTATATTTCCTCTTGGCTCTTCATTTTTGAAGTTTGAAGGTTCTATCAGAATTCTTTTGGTTCTAAGGGGAAAAATACAATTCATGCTGGCTTATATAACTTAAAGTCTAGAGTGGCACTGACTTCAAGGTAGATTTGATCCAGTGGCACAAGATTAGCACCAGGGCAGCAGGTTCTCTTGGTCTCTTGCCTGCACCCATGGTTAAGGCTGGCTCCTCTCATGGACCCACGCTTGTTGCCAACAGCTTCCAGGGGCTTTGAGTTTCTCATTGATGTTCAGTGGAGGAGAGCATCTTCTGTGGGACACAAGGAAGTTTCTTCCCCAGAAACTCCTAACAAGCATCTTGCTCTCCTGCTTTTGGTCACACGACTGAGCCAGTCCCTGTGGCAAGAGGATGCGATGTGCTGACGTACTGAAACCAGCCAGGACCCACCCTGGACCTCGGGCTGTGGTCAGCTTCTCCAAAGCATAGGGGCTGCAAAGAACTGGGGAAAGGACACAGGCAAATATCCTCCAATGTTTAGTTGATAATGTAAGGCTTTACTGAGTACCTGCTTTGTGACAGATATTGTGCCAAACCATTCTTCATTCATTCAGCAAGTGGGCTCAGTCACCTGGTATTTAATGAGATGCTACTGTGGGCTGAATGTTGGGCCACCACAAGGGAAAATAGAGTCATTGCCATCACAGCATTTTCACATAAAGTTTGTGATATCATTAACACAGCAGTCATATAAGGTGAGCATTGCTATCTCTTTTCCAAATGATAAAATTGAAGCCCAGAGAGTGAAATAGGCTGCCCCAGGTTCCCCAGCAAATTAGTGGTGGAGCTGCATCTGGAGAAACATGGTATGGCCAGCAGCACTGCCTGGCCCAGGCCTGGATGGGACTCAAGGTATAGATTCTGGTCCTGGTTCTACTTGGATGGGTTGTATGATCATGGATCATTCTGTTTCTCTTTGTGGCATTGGGTTGAACCTCCCGGCATGTAGGTTCCCTGGTTGTTCACACTACCCCACCATCTGCATCTCCTAAAAGTGTCGACTGCTCAAAGCAAGGTAGACTTTCGAACACCCATTCACTTTCTCCCCAGAGTTTCAGGAGCCCTGCAGGATCTTTGATGTTATGATGAGGAATTGTTGGATAAAAAACTAAGGAGGACCTTTAGGACCTGCTTCCTCCCACTCCTGTGTGGAGGGGGGGGGTGGTAGGAAGTGGAGTTGAGCAGTGGATTGGCTGGTGAGTTGTTAGTGTGGCTTCTGCCCATCAAGACCCAAGAGAATCAATTTAAGGAGCTGCTGGTTATGCTTTTGTCCTTGCTAGCAGATTAGCCTAGTTGCTGTGTTTCCTGGCCAGGCTGGCATGGCCCTGCCTGCCTGCTCACCACACCTGTGCCTGCCTCATCTCAGGAGAGGCTGGGATCCAAACTCTGAGGTCAGCCTGGGCTAGTCCAGCCCCGCAGTGTCCTCTTAGGCATGATAGAGGCTCAGCACTTCCCCGGAGATAGCTCATCCAGATTAATGAGGCTCTGGGCGGGCAGGTGGTTTCCCTCCAGGGCATGGGCACATTCCCTGGCTAACAAGGATGCCTAGGTAGCCGAGCTGCCACTGCTGGGCTTGCAAGCTGGCAGCAAGATGAGGTCAGCTGTGGTTGCAGCATGCCTGTTACCAGGCAAGGGGCTCTGGGGCTGGGTGAAGTCACTTGGGGTGGGAGCTCTGATCTCAGGGTTGAGGGGTACAATGGGAGAATTTGAAGACAGCTTCCTGTGTAGAGGAGCTATACCAGTCACTGAGGGTCAGTCCTTCCTTTACATGAGTGTGCTACTTGATGGTTTTCAAACTGCTTTCATGTCTGTTGTTAAATACAGACAGATATGGTGGCTTCCAAGTTGAGAGCAGCCTGCATGTGCTTGTTTGATTTGTAGTGTTTTGTTTTATTTTTTGCCTTGCAATGTTTTATATTTGAATCCATTACCAACATTCAACATTGAGAGATGTGTCACTTAAATCTAGATTTTTGTCTTCTGTTGGAAGAATCAGAAGATCTAGCACCCCAGCATGATTCCAGCAAGGCAACATCAGCTGAGCTGAACAGTAGGGGTACCCATAGGGTACATGCTTCCAGATCTGTTCAGCCTTCCACCTGGCTCCGTCGCTGCAGGCTCCTGGTGGTTACCATTTCTCATCTTACACCTGGTTATTTCCATCACCAGTATTTCCAGAGCCTAAGCTGGGGAAGTGGGCATTAGGATCCCCATTTTGCCAGTGAGGTAACCAAGGCCCAAACTGGTTTCAACATGTGATGCGGGAAAATAGTCATGACCCATTTCAGTCATGCCTCTAACACTTAATAGTTCTGTGACCTTGAGTGAATCACTTGCCCTGCCTGGGTCTCAGTCTCTCCATTCATAAAATGCAGTATATGAGAGGGAGGGGAGCAGGTAGCTAAATGCTCAAGAGGGTCCTACCTGCATTGACATCTGTAACTCAGAGTAGTCATTGACAGTGTGTTGCTGAGTGCTGGAGGGACAAAGATCTGTGCCTTGTTCCCTGAATCTAAAGGCAACACTTAAATCCCTTTTACCATAATACAAATAAGCCTATATATTTTTTTATTGAAATGCCTATACTCTATATCAGCTGTTGCATTAGCAGTGTGCATACACTGTTTCACTTACTCCTGACAGTAGTCCTGCAGGGTAGGGAGTATTGTTTCCATTTTACAGATGAGCCATCTGAGGTTCTGAAAGGAATTAAGGAATTTGCCCAGCTCTTAAATGTTAGAGCCTTGGATCTGTCATATATTACAGCCTTTGCTTTGTCTTGGCCTGAGTGTTGCTGTATCCCTGTATGTGTGAAAGGATCATGAATAGTGGAAGGCAGTGAGAGTTAAGGGTCCAGTGCTTTTGTAAGCAGTAAGACTCAGGGAAATTCTTAGGTCCTATGGGCTGGACTGGCTGGTCTGGGGAGGCTGTGTGAAAGAGGAGTAAATGGTCATCCAAATGTACTTTGGATATCCTTCTGCAAGGAGGGAGGCATGGTTCAGGTGGTATGAGGTTAGGTGTAGGGGTGAGAATGTGCTAGTTGTGTTTAAAGGACCAGACTGGCTTGAGTTGAGAATTAGCATAGTGACATCTTGGGAGCTCAAATCGGAAAGGTATATACGAGGCCAAAATACAAAATTTTGCCTTTAAGCAGTTGTGAGCCAAGGAGGGTTTTTGTAAGGGGGAGTGATGTGAGAGCAATGTCAAGCTTGAAGCAACAAGGTTTGAACCAGGGTCTTGGCAGTGGGAATGGAAAGAAGAGGGCTGAATCTATGAGTCAGGAGAACAGAAGTAATTGACAGGACCTTGAACTATGTAGAATCAGAAGGAGTTTTGGAAGCCAGCTAGTCCTATCTTGTTCTGGTGCAAGGACTACTTTGGTGACATCTGTGACAGCTGTACAGCAAGTCACTTCCAGTGCATGATGGTAGGACAGTTTCTTACGTGGCTGTTAGCTTCTAGAGCCAGCACATAAGGGTGAGGGTTGCTCACTGTCTGCACTGGGGTAAATTGTGTCCCTCCCAAAATTCATGTCCACCTGAGACCTCAAAATAGGACTTTATTTGGGAATAGGGCCTTTGCCAATATAATCAAGTTCAGATGAGTTCATACTGGCTTAGGATTGGCTTTAATCCAATGACTGGTGTCCTTTTAAGGAGAAGAAAATTTGGACACAGACTGAAATGCAGGCAGAATTCCATATGACAATTGAAGCATTTTGGAGTGATGTCTCCACAGGCCAAGGGATACCAGGGATTGCTGGCAATTGCTGGAAACTGGGAGAAGGCAAGGATTCTCCCTCAGAGCCTTTGGAGGAAGCCTGGCTGTACCAACACTTTGGTTTTAGACTTCTAGTCTCCAGAACTGTGAGAGAATAAATTTCTGTTGTTTTAAGCCATCAAGTTTGGGGAACTTCGTTACAGCAGCCCTAGGACACTAATGCAGTGCTCCTTACCTTGGAAAACCCTATAGTCCCTTGCTGGCCTCCCTATCATAAGAGGAAACAATAGCTACCCAGCATGATTTGTCCTTAGAAAACCCATGCCGTCTCCAGGTTCTCCTCTCTTTTTTTCTAGTACTCACCATCGTTTTTAATAATCTAGTGTAGAATTTTGCTCTGATGTTTGGGCCCTCCATAATGTAGTTCTAAATGACCTTATTTTTCACTGCTCCCCATGATGATCCCTGCCTGTGCCATGAACTTTCCATGCTCTGACTTGAGTCATTGCTACCTCTCTTCTGAGTGGTACTCCCCCAGCCCCCAGCTGTATCCTGTCTGTCTTTAAGGCCCACTTTTTCTTTCTAGACCCATTCTAAAGTAGATCCTTGGCCCTGCAAGCTCAAAGCACACACCACTAGCTATCACCAGTCATTGGACAACATCCTACCCAGCTGTCCTGAGACATGTTTTAGTATTGCTTAGCTCATAAATTTGTTTTTTTTAGCATCACCAGTATTGATGGCTTGTTTCTTGGGCCCAAGTCTCAGTCCCTTGAAGGCAGACAGCCTGTCTTTTGCTTCCTTTTCTCCTCTATACTCTTTGTACATTTTTTAAACTCAAGATACATATAGTGGAGTTTCTAAACAATGATAGATGACAACTTTGTTTGGGAAAGCTTAAAAAGAAGGAAGGTTGACTTGAAGGGGAATCTTGACCTTTAGAGTAGAAAGCCTAATGCGGCTCCTAGAAGGTGATGATATGTCTGTGTATATCCCTGGAGCACAAATTCTTTATCCTTCTCTCAGCAAGTCCAGCCTCATGTAGCCAAAAAGCAACAACAGAGTCATTGAACCTCTCCTGTGTGCCTGGTTATGTGATAAGCCATGGCAAGGTGGCAGTGAATAAGACAGATATAACCTTTATATTCAACGGCTGTTTAGGTTTTTTGTTTTGTGGGAATACTGACAAAAAGGCAAAGAATATTTCTTAACCTGCTGTTAGGAGCTTTTCAGTGGGTGGCAAGGTACAGTTAGGCATGGAGGTCATGCTAGGCTCTGGCAGCCATGTTTGTTTTGCGTGACCTGCCCCTCTCCACTTAGCTATGGCTGATTGAACCAAAGTGGACATCTGACTCAGACTGAGCCAATTATATTTTTCCTTCCCTGGCAACCCAGAAGTCAGATTTCCACTCAGTCCATAGTCAGTTGCTATAGACTGAGTCGCATTCCCCTAAAATTCATGTTAAAACTTTAACCCCAATGTGATAGTATTTGGACGTGTGGCCTTTGGGAGGTTTAGATGAGCTCATGAGGGTAGAGCCTTCCATGATGGGAGCAGTGCCTTTACAAGAAGAGATACCACAGAGCTCTCTCTCTGCCACATGAGGACATAGGGAGAAGGCAGGTATTCATAAGTCCTCACCAGAACCAAGCCATGCCAGCACCCCAGTCTTGACTTCCAGCTCTAGAATTGTGGAAGAATGAATTTCCCATGTTTAAGCCACATAATCTGTAGTATTTTATTATGGTAGCCTGAGCTAAGACACCAGTTATTCAAGAGGCAGAAGTGGTAAGAGTAAGAGTGAGGAGGTCTAGAGGCTTTGTCCTGCCATGAAGGCCATGTGGAAGGTGGGCCAGCAGAGGAGGAAAAAGACAGAGATGTTCAGAGAACTGAGGTGGCAGAGATGCTGCATGGCTTCCCGGGACTCTGTAGTCCCCGGTTCCAGACACTTGCAAGGCCCAGCTGCCCTGGGGGTCTTGCAATACCCCAGGGCCCTCCCCACAAATTCCGTTTATTGCTTAGGCCAGATTGAGTCAGTTCCTGTTAGTTACAACCAAAAGAACCTCTACCTTCTCATTTTGCAGATGAGCTAAACGAGAGCTCAGAGCCCAGGGCTACACTGGTGAGTGACAAGAGTTTAGGCTGCAGTTGAGGTCTTCAGACCAGTTGTCTGCCTCTCGCCTTCTCCCAGGCTAACAGTGACCTTGTGAGACAGACCCTGGGAGGTTCTGAAACGATAAGGAGAGATGCTGTTATTCCTCTGCTATCAACCTTCTAAAATGAGGCCTGTGTTCTGTCATATTGGAAAGTGTCTTTCCAACATCACATGTGTTTGGCCTTTTTTTTCTGTAATTCCAAAGGGCTGTCACCACTTGCATGTTTGCCTTTGAACCTTGCATCTAGGAGATTCTTAGTAGTGTATATTGGCTGACAACAGGGGTCTTCCCAGTCCTTTGTGTGTTCGTTACATTTGTCTTCCTTGTGTTCTTGTAATCTGACACACATGTATATCACAAGCTGGTGATCTTCTCTGAGCTGTATGACAGGGAATGCCTGATACCTGTGCCCTGTTTGGTTTCTATATTTATTTTATGATATAATTTTAAAATGAGCTCACCATTAATTGAGAAATAGGTACAAATAGAAAGAACAAGTTACTACTCTCTGTACCATTTTAGCACAACTGCCAAGAACTAATAGTTTTCTACTTATGCACTTAATTTGGAAAGCTATATAGCTGCAGTTATAGATATTAACAATTTTGTATTCACCTTTTCCCCTGTGATAACGTAAACAGTTTTGTACTGTTTCACACATTTTATAAGTGTCATTTTTATTGGCTGTGTCTTTTCTAGTTAGTTGAACACAATTCATTTTAGTGTATAGCAAATACTTTTTGGCACAAACATAATAAATGCAAGATGCCTCTTTGTGAGACACTTCGTTTGTTTCTGATTTGGTGTGTGTGTGTATGTGTGTGTGTGTGTGACCATAGGTAATAGTATAGTCTTTACTTTTGTTTTCCAGATGTTTTCCTTATGCTAGATGTCATACAGTGGAATTATGGATAAACAGGTGCAACTCTTTGAAAGGCAATCTTGGGAGTGTCTCAGCGAGACTCCTTTGTTGAAAGTAACAGAAATCCACTTCAGATTAGCTTAAGCAAGAAAGGACATTTATGGGAACGATACTGGGGCAGGTCCTGGAATATGAGGGTACAGAGTCCATTAGGACTCATGAAGGACCAAAACCAAGATCTGAACAGTAGCAAGAACGTGGACTCTCTTAATTCATAGAACCAGTGTCTATCCAACTCCTACCTATGTGCGGGTTTTAAGTTCTAATGATGAACCAACCAAACAAACAAGCAAACAAAAACAAAGATGCAGCTCATGCCCTCATAGAGCATGTATGTCTGTCTATCTGTCTGTCTCTCTTAGAATGAAATGTTGTCTCTGCTTCTCTGTGTTCTGTTCCTCTCTCTGTCTCTGCAGACTTCCATTTTTGCTTTGGTGAGCATTTGGCCAGCTGTGGCCACCTGGCAGCTGTGCCTTTATAGTCTTCATTTTAAGTAACCTAGAAACCTCTCAGCCCTGGTTATAAATTCCTGGGGGAAAAGTCTGAGAGGTCCAGCTTGGGCCCAGTGTTGGGGGAATCCACTCTGGCTGGAGGCAAGGTCCTTGGTATATGCCCTGGTAGGGGCTGAGTGATCCTTATAAGAGGGGGGAAGAGGCAGCACAGCTGTGCCAAACAGTATCTGTTCCACAGTGCCCTGTTTTCATCTTAACTAATGTGACCTATGGGGGGGGGTGGTTTTTGTTTTCTTTCATAATGAACTTCTTAACAGAGCACTTTGGTGATGATGTGGCTGCTTCCAGAGGGATGATGGGAAGGCCCATTGTGGATTTGTTTGCAATAATTATCAGAAACCTTTTTGGGGGAGGAGTTTGTTGGTACAGAGGGCATTGAGATACTGCTTTTGTTCTTTTGGAGGTGGGTCGATAGTGAGTCTCTGATTTGGTGGGTCTGAGTTAGGGCCTGGGAGGGAGCCTGCATTTCTAACAATTTCTCAGGTGGTGCTGTTGCTGCTGGCCCAGAGACTGTGCTTTGAAGACTGCTGCCCTATTTCCTTCCATGATACCACCATCTGCCACTCATTCAGATTTCTCTTTCTCCCTTGACACCTACATTGAGCAGGCTCCAAGTATTGTATTATCCTCTAAAGTGTCCTATTCGGTCCTTCCTTTTAAAAAAATAAAATATGTATTTGAGAGAGTGAACACACTGGAGAGACAGAGCAAGCACAAGTGCGGGCAGAGAGAGAGGGAGGAGCAGTCTCCCAACTGAGCAGGAAGCCTGATTTAGGGCTCCATCCCAGGACTCTGGGATTATGACCTGAGCCGAAGGCAGACACTTAACCAACTGAGCCACCAAATGCCCCCTGTTAAGCCCTTTCTTATTCCTCTGTCCACACTAGCTCTCCTCATCACATCTGAGGGACTTTGGGAACCTTCTAACCATCTCTTCTTCCCTCTGCTGTGACCACAGCAGCCCACCTTGTACATCACAATCTGACTTATTTGCCTGGGGCACAGTTCTCCTCAGGCTATTTTCCTGCTCCTAATCTCTGGCTATTATGAATAAAGCTGCTGTAAATGGTCAAGTAAAGTCTTTGTATGGACATAAGTTTTCATTTCTCCTGGGTAAACGCTTAGGAATGGAACTGCTATGGGGGTGGGTACATAGCCTGTACTTGTTCCTCCCACCCTGAGAGTCTGTGTTTGAAACAATAGAGTTTGGACATCCATATCTGATGGACGGGTTCTTGGCTCAGAGAGTAGAGAAGGGCATCACAGTGGCTTCTGTGTTCCTTCCTCTTAGCCAGAGTGAACTTATCTTTCATCTAGTTAGTGCTGTCGGTGGTGAGCTTGAATGCATTCATCTTTCTTTGCCATGAGATCTAGGGCTTGGTTGCTGATGGTTTTACAGAAATCATCCCTTTGTTATATTGGAATCTATTATATATTTATGACCCAGAGCATATGTGTGAATAGATCCTTACTCACTTTCCTTAGAAGGAGAACTTCTACTCACTGGTTTCTTTCCATCTTATAAACTACTTCTCTAACCTCCTGTCTGCCCCTGAGCCATTCAATCATTCATTCATTCATATTTAGTGTACATGCATTCTGTGCCAAGCACTGTACTAGGAGGTGGAGTTCTTCCTACTTTGCATGTTCAATCACTCAGGCTTGCCACTGCTCATTTTAGTTTTCCCTCCTCTCATCCCCCAGCCTTTGGATAGATGCTGACAGAATGTGCTCTGGAGAGAGATAGCTCCCCTAGCTGTACTGAGACATTTATAGCCCCCAACCCATGTCTCCTGTTTCTGGGATTTGCTCATGCGGCTCTCCCTTTCTGGAATGCCTCCCCACCCCACCTCCCTTCCCCATCTCCTTTTTCAGGATCTGCTGGAGCATCCCCTACCTGGGGACGTTGCTGATTTAAAAGCTAAGCCTTGGCTCATAGAGCATCATTGTGGGTGTTATAGTCTGCTTGTGAGTTGTCCAGCTATACTTGAACTTGGTGATGTTTAGGACCGTCCCAGTCGTCTTTATATGATGACACTAATGGATAAGGGATCAAATGCTACTGTGGGCAGTAGGATGGGAGAGAAAAGGAAAAGATAAAGAAGAGAATAAAAACCACTCATAATTCCACTACCAGAGATACATTCTGGAGGGATCCTTAAGACTTTTAGAATGCAAAGATTGTAAGTGAGGGGTGCCAGGGCAACTCAATTGGTTAATCATCTGACTCTTGATTTTGGCTCAGGTTGTGATCCCAGGATCTTGAGATTGAGCCCCCCCCCCCCCCGCCGTCAGGCTCTGCACTTAGCAGGGAGTTTGCTTGGATTTCTCCCTCTCACTGCTCCTCCTCCCACCATGCTCAGTCTCTTTCTAAAATAAATAAATAAACCTTAAAAAAAGATTTTATGCAGTTACTATGTATCTTGCTTTTCCATGAACATTAGTATGTTAATATTTTCTTGTGTCCAGAAGATTTCTAAACAGGATTTTAATGACCTTTTAAAATCTTATAATCAATTCCCCTTTTTTATTGTTGGACATTTATATTATTATCATTTTTTGACATAATAAAAAAAAACATGTAATGCATTTGTGCCTTAATCTGTTTGCCTCTGATGATTTCTTCTGGGTGGATTCCCAGGAGTACAATTACTGGGTCAGAGGGTAGCAATAGCTGTTACAATTTGAGCAATGATGGCAACTTGCCTCCCAGAAAGATTGTAGCAATCTCTGCTCCCATCCACAGTTTTTGATGGCTAGGCTTTAAATTCTTAAAGAAGATGGAGGCAAAACACAGGGCCCTGATGGCCTTGTAATTGTCTGTGGCTTCAGTTTGGAAGGAGTGGCAGCTTTTCCTGCGTCAGGAGCCACGCTGGTGGAGAAAGGCCTGTTGCTCAGCAGCCCTTGGCTGGGAGCTTGGCCTTTTGTGTTAAGGACCAATGCTGTCAGCACAACTGCTCCTTGCCAGGTGGGATGCTGGCATCAAGGAGCCTCCTAGGAGGGACTGCACAGGTTTCTGAAACAGAGGGGGGAAAAGCTGCTTGATGACCTTTGGGTGTGAGGCTCCAGGCAGCACTCCATTAGCTGCACATCCATTAATGAGCAGCTGAAGCTTCGGGAAGCACATCAGGTTTTATAAAGTCTATCAGGAATGAAAGGACAGTGGAGTGTGGATGAAGCATTTCTTGCCCATCACAGTGTAGAGAGGTGACTGTTTCATGTTCATCTGCAGGGAGCCCCCCCCTGGCCAGTGAAGCCAAGCAGCAAATGTGGGTTCTAAGAGATCAGTCACTTGCCTGACAGGAAACTGGGCCCACCTGGAAACTGAACTTGCAAGCCTCTTGGATGTGTACATCTGTTGAAGTATGACACATGCTCTGTTAGTATCGCTTATTTCTGCTGACATACTTCTGGCATTGATGCCATGTAGAGAGCACTTAGAAATAAAGCCAAATGAACCCTAATCAAGTTCGTATTTTTCCAGCTGATTGTATATAATGAGGATGATCTCTCATAAATTATGTTTTAAGATTGTATGTTGTAAAACTAAATGACATTATATTGTCACTTAGTAAATTGAAAAATGAATAAAGATACTTAATGAGACAAAATGGGAGATAGTAAACTAGTACCTGATAAGTATAAAACTCTCTTGTGTTAATCCTCTGGGCTCTTTAAAACTCTCTTGTTCATTTAATCCCTAAAGTGGAAACTTTTATTTTGTACTTCTGTAGATAAGGAAATGGAAGACTTCGAAAAGTTAAGTAACTAGATCAAAATCATACATTCAGTAAATGGTAGGAATGAGATGAGAATCTCTCTCTGATCCAGAGCCCCTGCCCTTCTTAGTATTAGGGGGGGTTATTGTACATCTGGCTTCAATGGGAACTGGAAGAAAGGGCAGTGTAAGCCAGCTACTGTTATACACCCCCAGGGAAGGTAGGGCTACACACCCCTGGGAAACCCAGCATAGCTTCTGCTGGGGCTGGGATGTCCTCTGAGAGGTGCTTAGAGCCTGCTGCAAAGGGAAGACAGATGGAGAAGTGGAACGGCTCTCAGCTTCTCTGGCCTTAGACCCTCCCTGTGCGTGCTGGCATTTCACTGGGGTGATGTGAATTTTCGCACAAACATATGCTTTTGGGCCACCATATTCAGTCCTGAATACTGTGGGATGGGATTTCTGGCTTCCTCAACTCAGTAATTATATCCTCACCTTTTGGTACCATTGTAAATTGGGTTTGTTGGCGGTCCTGAGGTATGAAGGGCTTTGTGCACATAGATACATAGTCAGCCAACAGAGAGGTCATGGTCAGTTCCAGGGGAGGTGCATTCAGGCTGGAGGAGTGAGCTTTCTGGGCATCAGTTGTCAGAGGTCTCATAGGTTGTGTGTTAGTCAAAGCCTCTTTCCATTTTTGTTTTTGTTACATGAACTGGATAAGACAACGCCAAGTGGACTAAGGGGAATTCTTCATTATGAAGAGTCAGAGTTGTGGCTGAACTACATAGTGTCCTAGAACCCAGGCTGGGTGTTCTTACTTCCTCTCCCTGCCCCTGGACCCTTGGTCCCAGACCCCAGACCCACCACTCTACCTCTCTAGCCACATTGGCTTTATTTTCCGTGCATGTGTGCCTATGTGTGTGTGTGTTGCTTTCACTGACTCTCTTTCTCCAGACTTCTACTTTTCTTGCACACCCACTGTGGCAGTCAGTCCCCCCTCCAAGTATCTAGCAACTACTAAGTCAAGTTTTTCAGCCCTAATGCCAACCCATGGGAGATAGCACCTGACCGCTCAGGATCAGAGGAGGCAGATACTGTGGACCTGGGTGCCAGAGCCCATGCCAGCAGTTGGGAGGGGAAGTTCTTAGAGGGAGAAGAAGGCAGGCTAGATGACACCCTGTCAATGGAAAATAGACTGAGTAGACCAGTTTGGCTAAAGAGGTAGAATTTGGATTGGATCAAGGAATGGATGCTTCTGGGTAACAGATTTCAGGTCAGTAGGTGAAAGAGCTCTAGAGTGGTCCCAGGTGGACCAGGCTGCTTTGGGTGATAGCAAGTCAGGAGTAGCATCCTGAAGGGGATCTAAGTGCATGCTAGGGGTGGGCCAGAAGGCCCTCAGGCTCCCCTGTGGTTACGACAGTCTGGCTCTGAGCTGTCATCTCTACTTCAGGTACTTACTTCCCTTGTACACTCTGTGCACAGAAGATTGGAGGGACACACACACAAGTATTTTTTTTTTTTAACACACAAGTATTTTATCTGTATACAGGTATTGGAGAGACTTACCCAGTAAAGCAGTATTTTGGCTACTGTGACTGCTAGTGGTAGGATTGTGGGTGATTTTGGTTTTGATTTTATTCTTTTCTGTAGTTAATTTTTTTTCTACAGTAGACATAAACAAGTAGCACAAGCAAGTTAAGTTTATGTTAACGGTAAGCGAGTTAAACCCAGTGGTTGAATTTCCTTAGACCAGTATGTATTATCTACTCTAAATGACATCGTTGCTTGTGTAAGGTGAACAAAACGTGCTCCTTGCCCTTAAGAAATTTATGGTTTGATGGGGAAAGACTAATATAAGCACATACAAATCCAGCTGACAGGAGACCAGGTTAAATGCTGGTAGAATATAACAATGTGAAGTGATAGAACTCTCCTTCTAAAAAGCTCAGAGGAGGATTTCTTGAAAAGAGTAGCACTGGATCTGGGTGTAGAGCAGTGGTTCTCAACCAGAGGCTGAGACTGCGGGACATTTGGCAGGATCTGGCGACATTTTTGATGGTCACATCTGGGATGGAGGGAATGTTACTGGTATCTAGAGCTACTGGCATTCAGAGCCTAGGGATACTGTTGTACATCCCACAGTGCTCAGGACAACTCCCCACCACAAAGAGTTACCTGGCCCCAAAGGTCAGTAGTGCTAAGGCTTCCGATCCAATGTGTCAGAAACATGTATAGGATTTTGGCAGACAGAGACGGGAAGAGCATTCCAGGCAAAGATGATGATGGCAGAGCTCGGTGGCAGGAGCTCACGAGGTGTGCACAGAAATTAGCGGAGGATAGTGAAGCTGGTGGCTTGGCTGTGGCCCTCAGTTCCAAGGTAAGCAGTTGGAGGTTTTCCTGAGGGCAGCAGGGAGCCATGTGATGGAATTGATCCGTCAAGGATGGAGTCAGTTCTTGTCACCCCCACCTTGTTTCTTTGTTTCATTGCTTGCTCGTCTGCATATTTAGTTTTAGACACTAAAACACACCTCTATTTTCCTGTTTTCCACCCCATTCCATCCATTTTTTGTTTTCCTCCCATCTGAAGCAGAGCTCTGTCAGCACTCTGCCTTGATGACCATTGATTCCCATCTGCTGGTGACAAAGGGATTAAAAAAAATCCCCCTTGGACTACACTACTTCTTACTGCAATTTCCAGGAATATACCACAGTGAGAGGTGACTGTCCAGGTCTGTCCTGGTGGCCTTGTAGCTGCTTTGGTTTTTGGCTTATCAGCATGATTTGGGTGTTTGCTAACCTCCTCACACTATCTCAGGATGCAGAGTTGGGGTGCAGGAGACCGTTCATGCTCAACGGTGTCTGTACTGTGCAACCAGCCAAGCAGAGGCCAGGACTTGGACCTGGGTCAGACTGCAGTCATGGGATGAAAGAATGCCTGATCTGGGGGAGGGGGCGCCCCAGAACTCAACAGCATGCTCTCCCCATCTGTTCACTGCTGGCTTGCCAGCAATAGAACAGTGCTGGACATCTATTGTACTAGGTCAGTATGATGTGTACCAGGGCAGTAGGTCAGTGTTTTCTGAATGAAAGAATGAGGAGCCTGAGGTCTGGGAGACAGGGGTAGGGAATTGTGATGGCTCCAGATTACTCTGCCATTTAGGATCAGAGCTGAACTTAGAACCAGGGTTCCTGACCCCTAGTTGGGAGCCCTTATCCTATGCCACTTCTCCTTTCAGTGCACAGGGACCCAACTGTCATCCTGAGGCCTACTGGATATGGGTGTATGCTCCAAACCCCTCCTATTCCTTGAGTTCCAAACCTCCCCAAACTAACCAACTAGCCAACTAACCCACCCTAAGAAACAATCGTCTTCTCTACCCACTGCGCGGCAAAGAAGCTGGGGAACTATTCTATGCTGAAGGGCCAGAGACTGCCAGTTACTTAGTTATACCTCCAGGGACACCTCTGTCCAGGCATTTCTTTACAGTCCAGTTGGGGTGGGGGTCTGAGGTAATACCCTGTAAGTGCTGAAGTTCTGGCCATCTGTACCATTTACAGTAAAGCCTTCTTGGTTCTCCCTTGGGAAAGGAAATGGGGTGGATTTGTGAATTATTTTCTCTCTTTATTCTGGGAGGGACCCAGACTGGTGTCCTCTGAGATCCCCCAGAACCTTTTGGGAAGAGGCTTCCCTGATGTCACGCACCGAGAACCAAGCAATGAATTGAGGAGTAGGATACGCTAAGGATATACAGCCTCTAAAAATATCTGTGTTGAAGTGTCAGTGTTCTTTTCCCCACACCAACCCTAGGGAGAATCTGCCTTGTGGGCAGTGTCTATCCTTGGCCTTCCAAAACTGGGCATTCCTGGATCTCATAGTTAAATATAGGGATTAGTTAAATAACTCACATCTTTGTGGGCAGGTTAGGGTGCAGGCAGATTTACAGCCAGGCCACATCTCCTGGTCAGCACCTTCAGAGGTGCTGACCAGCTCTGTGGTCAGGGAGAGTCACTGGGTATTATTAGTATGGAAGAACAAGTGAGTGGTTTGTAGCACAGTGCACAGCCTAGAGTAGGCACTAGAGCTGCATGTCCAACAGGCTCCGGCATAGACCCCCATGGGACATCCTGAGGGAGATGTGGCTGTCCCTGACACAGCCCCTCACTGTTGTTTGTTTGCAGCAAAAACCAAGTCATGTTACAGTTGGCACGAGCCTTGGTACGTGGGCCTCTGCATTGGATGATCTCATTTAATTTAATTAAATTCATTCATTCATTTGAGACACAGAGGCAGAGACATAGAGAGGGAGAAGCAGGCTCCCTGAGGGGAGCCCAGTGTGGGACTCAATCCCGGGACCCCAGGACCATGACCTGAGCCAAAGGCAGACACTCAACCACTGAGTCACCCAAGTGCCCCTGGACGATCGCATTTTAAAATGTTATTTTAGTCCTCATGATAACTTAAAAAGATTTCCTCAGCAAAGCTCACAAATCATGTGATACAAGTAATATGTGAACTAAATATTTCATTGATTTTTGTGCCATCAAAAAAGTGGGGACATCAGTGGCTTCAGCACCCAAGCTTTGAAATCGCACACTTACTGTCCAGCCCTATCACAGCCTCACTGGTGACCTCAGCCCAATTATGATTTAACTTCTTTGATCCTTATTTCCAGTCTGTGGGGATTGTCAGCATGCCTGCCTCATGAGTTTTTGTACAGTGCCTAAACCAATGCCCAGCACACTGCCAGCATTCAGTAGGGCCCTGGTTACTCTGTGAGGTTAACTTTTTTCTTCTAACTGTGAAGCCTTCCTGCTCAGTGTTGGTTTCCTGGATAACAAGATTTCCGTCACTAGAAGCTCCCGTATGCCCATCCTATGATTGGGGGCTCACAAATGGAAAGAGCACACATTTTTTTCATTCTGAAGCAAACAAGATTTCTTGTATTTCCAGCCTCAAAGCCAATTCTTTCTATCTGGGAATCTTTCTCTCCTTCTCAGTGACCTAGTTTTATCCATTCTTTTCAAATCTGTAGAGACAAATGGCACTGTCGTTGAATAGTAGTTCTCAGGGCACCTGGCTGGCTCCGTCGGTGGATCAGGCGACTCTTGATCTCAGTGTTGTGGGTTCAGGCCCCACCTTGGGCATGGATCTTACTTATAAACAAAACAACAAAACAACAGTAGTTCTCATTCTTTGGTTAGGAGGAATATCTTTATTTTCTAAACAAAGCAAACTGTTTCTTATATTTCAACTTTTTTTTTTAAGATTTTATTTATTTATTCATGAGAGACACAGAGAGAGAGGCAGAGAAAGAAGCAGAGAGAGAGAAGCAGGCTCCATGCAATGTGGGACTCGACCCCGGGACTCCAGGATCATGTCCTGAGCCAAAGGCAGATGCTCAACCGCTGAGCCACCCAGGTGTCCCTCCACCTTTTGGAGCTGTACCAAGGATTATCTTTAGAAGTATCAAAAACAGTTATTACCCAGACAGGGACCTTCCTCTCTCAGGGCTGGTTTATGCTTAGTGGTGGCCAGAGCCCCTCGAACTGTGTAGCCACAGTGCACACAGTGAGGTCCACAGTTGCTGGCGATCTCCCAGGGAAGCAGTAGTGCTGAACTTCTGGCTTACATCATCTGCAGGGCATGTGTTCCCTGTGTGGGGTGCAGGCTGGCCAGCTCTGGAGGTACTCCAGGAGAACGCCCAGGTGGGACCTTTCTTTAGCAGCCATCAGTTGTGTTTGTTCCCTACCTGTCCCTCATATTAACATAACTCCTTCATAATTAAGACACTTGTTGGAGATTCTCCCCTTAAAACTTAAATTTCTCTCCCCAAAGGAAACCTGGCTGTTTTCCACCTTGCTTTCTTTTCTTGGACTGTTGAGGTCTAATCAGGGAAGGCATTTTGGGCATGAGCCAAACATCCCTGTTTCAGTCCATTTTTGTTCTTCCATGAGCAAAGGAGTCAGGTGTAGACAATGACTTCCTCTAGTTCCTCCCTTCCCTTTGGGTGGGGTGACAGCAGTGACTGTATTAGCTGCCCCCAACCTTTCTGGAGACCAGCCCAGGGGCCTGGAATTGTAGTTTCTTATGAGCCACACGATTATTTATAACTGAGCCTCCTCAGATCCTTTCTGGAACTAATTAAGGTATAAAAAAATAAATATTTAAAATATCAACAGGAGGAACATGTTTAGTGGTGTAACTTCTGGATAGAACATAAGATATAGCATTTTCTTTCTTTCTCTACAACCAGACCATTTTAAAAAGATATTTGCATTGCTTGTTAATTTTTACTCATTTTATGTCATGATATCCTCTGTAATGAATTGAAATGGCAGTGCCTTCTAGAATTGGTGAATTTTCTTTTGTTTGGCAATTTCAGTAAATTAAATAAATAGCATTGTACCATGAAATAGAACAGGTGTAAACTGAAAGATTATATACTTTATTTTTTCTAAATTTGTTAGAATTTGTTAGGATGAACCATTTGCAGATTAAATGAACTAATGATTTATACAAAGTAAATTCTTTTATTTTAAATTTTCAAGTATGTATCATTTTAACAAATATTCATGTCAAAATGTTTTTGGTTCATAAACATTTTACATTTATTTTATTTTAATTGTGGTAAAAAAATAACAAAATTTATCATCTTAACCACTTTTAAGTGTATTGTTTAGTGGTGTTAGGTATATTTGCATTATGGTGCAACCAATCTTCAGAATTTTTTAATCTTATAAAATTAAAAATTGATACTCTATACCTGTTAAACACCTCCCTATTTCTTTTCCCCCCACTAACTCCTGGCAAGTACCATTTTACTTTCTGTTTCTATGAATTTCTACTACGTAAATATGTAATAGTAGATTTATCAGAGATAGTCTACTCATATAAATGAAATCTAGAATATTTGTCTTTTTAATGGTTGGCTTATTTTACTTAGTATAATGTCCTCAAAATTCATCCATCTTGTAGTATGTGTCATGATTTCCTTTATTTTTAAGGCTGAATAATATTCCATCATATATATAGTTATATTTATTTATATCACACATGAAATCACATTTTGTTTCCTTTGCATTTCTTGGCTGTTGTAAATAATGCTATGAACATGGGTGTGCAAATAACTCTTAGAGACAGGACCATTTTTAAATCTTAGCTACATTCTACTCTGTTGACTTATTTTAACCATCAAAAACTCAGTAACTTGACATACAGGACCAGCCTTTTTCGACAGTCTGTGTTCACTTGGTACCACGGGATTGTAAGCTTGAGGAATGCAGCTTCAGTATAGCTGAGTGAGAGAGTTGGAAGGACCTGGTTCATACCTGAGCAGGTGTGTCTGCCACAGGCCCACATCCCTGCTGCAGGGGAAGATAGAAAAGTGAGCATTAACCATTTTCAGCTTCAGGTATGTTAAGGCGAGAACCTCACTACAAGGGGGTCATTACTATTCAGGGAGCCAGAAGAATGCTTGTTACACCAGCTTACCAGTATCTAGAATTTTCACATCACAGTGAGCCACAACTTTCCTACTTGCCTAGAATGGCTTGATGTGATGATACATGGGTTTGGGGTAGTGAACATATGATGTAGGACCTCCAAACTCCAGCTGCTTGTGTGATCTCTGGAAACCCTGGAAAGCCTGTGCACTTTGGTCCTTGCTGGTTCCTGTCTATGGGATGTCTACCTCTGCTAGAACCATGTCATTCCTTTCTCTAGGGTTCCACTGGAGACCAGTGCCTTGGGAACCTGCCATTCTTCCTCTCTTGACCTTTTCTTGCACTTGTTTAAGGGGTGGATCAAGTTTTCTTGGGACCTGAAGCTTTTACATTGGAGGGCAGGAGCTTTTTCAGAAAAGGTAATAAAAAATTTGATGAACACATTGCTAGGGCCCCACCCAGAGCCCATGCAGTTGAGGAATTCTGAAGCTTTAACTTCATTAGCTTCACTTTAAGTCTACTTCTGTTTGTATTCATTCATTTTTTTTTTCCCTTTCTCTTTTTCTCCTATTTTAAAAATTAGAGGGGACACCTGGGTGGCTCAATCAGTAGAGCACACAGCTCTTGATCTCGAGGTCACGAGTTTGAGCCTCACATTGGGTTTAGAGATTGCTTAAATAAATAAACCTTTAAAAATTAGAGTATAATTTGCATACAGTAAAATACACCATTTTTATTGTATGGTTCTATGAGCTTTGACAAGTGCATATAGTTGTGTAGCCACTGCCACAACATAAATTTGGAACAATTACATCACCTCCAAAATATTACCCATGCCCTTTTGTAGTCATCTTCCCCTCCTTCTGCAGCCTCTGGCAACTCACATGTTTTCTATCTGTTTTATCTTTTTTCAGAGTGACGTATAAATGGAGTCATGTAGCATGTAGCCTTGTGAGTCTGGCTTCTTTCACTTAGGCTAGTGCATTTGAATGTCACCTGTGTTTTTGTGCCCACCACCAGAGATGCTTAAACAGGGAAGGCCCAGTCCTTGCCCTTCGAGAGCTCTTAGTCTAATGGAGGAGGCAGAGGCCCATCATCATAGGCTTTTCCTTTGATACTTAGTGTACACAGCTTTGCCCTACTACCTATCTTGTTCTGATATACCTGGCACCCCAGTCATTTTGTGATCATCCTGAGGATAAAATCTCTGACCTTCTTGAGGTATTCTATTGGATGGGGAAGAGCAAGGACTTTGAAGCTAGGTGGACTTTGAATCCAGTTCTCCCATTTAGCAGCTCTGGGACCTTGTGTTGGACTCAGAATATGACACAGAATATACTGAATAAACATTTGTTGAATGAATGAATGAATGAATGAATGAATGAATGACCTCCTTATTCCCGGTCCCTTCTGCATATAAAGGGAATAATAGTCGCAGCTTCACCTGATTGCTATGGGGATCAGTGCCTGGTACAGCACCTGGTGGGCCTCACTAAGGGCTTGTTACCCTTTCCTTCCTTAGAGCCCTATAATATCCTTCCCCAGACAGGCACACGCACATTGTACAGACCTCCAAGTGATTAGGCAGGATGATACCAGCATCTGCTGTGCAGGAGCCAAGAAGAGCATGAGTTGAGCATATAGAAACTTCACACAGGTACCAGCCCCACAAGTCTAGCTCAAAAAGCCCCTCCCACTAATTCCTGGACCCTGTCAGCCCTCTCCTCTCACCAAATATATTCCTTGTAAGGGGCTTCATAGGAAGGTCACTGCGAGGAGAAAACCATAACCCTTTCGCAGGGGACCCTCCAGCTGAGTCAGGTCTCTGGCTCTCAGACCCAGGGTGGGGAAGGGGCATAAGCTGGGAGATGAGTGGCCATAGAGTGGTCATTGTAAAGAAATCTGTTCTCTCCTTCAGAACACTCTCAGCAACACTCAACCCAATGATTATTATCAATCAGTTTTTTGTATAATTACCTGTGTGCTGGCTGCCTTCCCTACCGGAGGACTCAGGGCATGTACTAGGTGCTCAACAAATATTTAATATTGAATGAAAAATATTTTTGTTAAGAATTGGCATTTGAAGTTACTATTTCTATAGAAAGGAAGGGAATTAATATTTGTCATTCATCTGTGGTGTTTCTGGCATGTTAAATCTTTACCTACAGTCTCATTTCATCTGTATAGTGGCTGTTGAAAGTAGCTATTTTGATCTGTACACTCAAGGATTAACTGACTCAGAGTTATTAAGAAACACATCCACAGGGGCACCTGGATGGCTAAGCGGTTAAGCATCTGCCTTTGGCTCAGGTCATGATCCCAGAGTTCTGGGATCAAGTCCTGCATCAGGCTCCCTGCTTCTCCCTCTGCCTCTGCTTCTCTCCCTCTCTCCCTCCTTTTCTCCCTCCCTCTCTCATAATAAATAAATAAATAAGTAAGTAAGTAAATAAATAAATAAATAAATAAATAAATAAATAAATAAATATATTTTTAAAAAAAGAAAGAAAAAAAGAAATGCATCCAAGTCAGTGATGGAGCTGGATTCAATCTTAGGTCTGATGCCAAAGCTCAGCCTCTAGATTTCTTAAGAATGGAAATCTCTACAAGTTAGACTTAAAAAAAATATTCTGACTGATACTCGAGCAGGATTTGAGTGGGTTGGATTGCAAAGTTAAAGCTTAACAGCATGATTTGAAAATCTGCAGTGTTTGTTCCGTTTTGTGCTTTTCTAAATTGGTTTTGGGAGTATTTCTGTAATCCAATTTAAATTGGGGTTTTTATCATGCTGATTACAAACAGCTCCAAATAAGCAATAAAACCCACTCTCTGTGCTAAGAAAGGCAGTATGGGATGGGAAATGATTGTGGACTTGGAGGCAGGAAGCCTGGGTTTGAATCTTTTTGGATGGGGAGGGCCTTCTGCAGACCCTGAAGCACTTTAACCCTCAGTGTCATTGTTTTGTTGTCTTCATGTTCACTGGGAAAGTAACCCTGGTCATCCCAGAGAATCGTGGTGTGCATCAAATGAGCAATTAAGCAAATGAGATGTTTGTGAGGGCTATCACCCCAGGAGGAGTTTTGTGTGTGTCAGTTATTCCTAATCTGGACACAAGTAAAGGTATGGAGCACCATGGGAAAGAAAGAAGAGTGCAGAGAGAGGTCAGCAGAATCACATGTCAAGGTGAGAAAGATGTGGCTTGTTTCTGTTCTGCCTAGATCAGCTTGGGTTGAGAGAACCTCGTTTGTATGAACAGTTTATGCCCTTGGAACCCTGCAGTTATATTGTCACCTGTGTCAATAAATATATAATACAGGGCCAGAAAGCAAGAAACATTCTCTCTCTCTCTCTCTCTCTCTCTCTCTCTGGCCCTCATCTGTCCATCTGTTTATTCATTCATTCATTCATTCATTCATTCAGGGATCACTGTAGGCTTTGAGCTGTGCATTGTGGTCAAGTCAATAAAGCAGCAAATCATGAGCAGTGGAATCAGATAGACCTGATTTTGAGTCTGGCCTTCTCCCTTGACTAATGTTAAACTTAGTAATTCAATTTCACTAAACCTCAGTTTCCTCATCTACAATATAAGGAGAATATTACTTGGCTTGTAGGGTTATACAAAGATTAAAAGTGATAATACCTATAATGAAGTTTGCACAGTTCTTGGCACATAATGAACATTCAATAAGTAAATAGTAGCTTATACATCTTAATACTATAACTGCCAAGAAGCCAAAATGTATAATGGGCCAATTCTGCTGTTTTCGTATTTTCTCTTCTATCCTCTTAGAAGGTCACAGTGGGTAAGCAGAAACTGAGGCCCGAGGGTTGGGACCCATGGTAACCAAAGCCCAGGTGGTTTGTTGTGCTATGGGAACCTTGAGCTGTGTGCCCAGCCTGAGCAACTCTGCCCAAGGAGGCTTCTGGGTAATCACTGTGAGCGAGGATGTTCTTGCAGCAGCATGCTAAAGATCAGGCTTGCTCAGTTGTGTTTAGAACCCGGGCCCATGGTACATCTTTCAGGGCTACAGTACTAACAGTATTATGGTTTTTTCAAGTCCTTGTTTCATTCCATTTGGACCCTTGGCTATTAGGAAATTGTCTCAGAGCTTGGAGGCTGATGCCCAGGTTGACTTTATCCATTTTTAGAGACACACCAATACACTCACACTTATATGAGTGTGAATTCCTCCAAATGCTTTATTTTAGAGGCCATGTTTATTGAGATAAAATTAGTAAAAGTCACTCTTTAGTGTGATTTTTCTTTTAATCATAAGTTTGAATTCTGAAGTTTTAATAAATGCATGTAATTTGCAACCACCACCACGATTGAGATGTAGGACGGTTCCATCATTTCCCTCATTCCTTCACTCTCCTTTGTAGTCAACCCCTCCCACTCTTAGCCCCAACAACCACTGATCTGCTTTTTTGTCTCTATACATTTTCCTTTTTCAGAATAGCATATAAATGGAATCATATAACATGTTGATGTTTCCTGAGTTTGGCTGCCTTCACGTAGTGTAATGCATTTGAGATTCCAAGTGCTTTTGATTGCAGCAAGATTAGTGGTTCTGAGATCAACATGTAAAATCAATAACATTCCTGCATGCCATTAGTAACCAATAGAAAATCTAATTCAGAAATTCACAATAGCATCCAAAATCCCTGAAGGACTTAGGAATAGATAAAACAAAACACGTCCAAGATCTTTATGGAAAAATTTACAACATATCATGAAAAGACATTAAAGATGACATGAGTAGATGGAAAAGATGATGTTTATAAGAGGAAACCCTGATAACATAGACATGGTGCTTTTTTTTCCCGAGCAAATCTATAAATTCAGTGCAATTCCAACCAAAATCTGAGTAAAGTTTTTCATGGAATTTGCAAGCTGTCATGAAATTCATATAGAAAAAAAGCTCAGGATAGGCCAGACAGTTTTTAAGAATATCAGAATTTATTATCAAGCTCTGAGAATTAAGATACTGTGATATAGGTGCATAGTTAGATGGTAGGCTAATAGAAGAGAATGGAGAGCCAAAATAACACCTGAACACGTTGGAAAACTTCACATGTGATGGGTAGAACAAACCCAGTGGGAAAGGATTCAGTAAATGTTACTAGGACAATTGGTATTCATACAGAATAGAATAAAATTGAATCCTGAACTCACAGCATACATAAATATAAATCCATAAATTTATAAATACATAAAGGTAAATTAAAACCTAACAATGAAAAAGCAAAAGTTAAACACATTTGTGGGGGGAAAAAAATGTGACCAGGATTTCCTTAACAAGATATAAAATCAGGCTATAAAATAAAAGATTGATATATTTGTCCACATGAAATTTAAAACTTCTACAAAGAGGGTGCCACAAACCAAGTTAAAGGAGTTTTTTATTGGAGGAAGATGTTTGCAATGCCCATGTCCAAGGGAGGATATATACCCAGAAGTCACAAAGAAGTCCTAAAAATCAGTAAGAAAATGATGAGCTAATGGGGGATAGAAATAGGCTAGTTCAACAGGCCAAGGGGCCAGTAGGCATAAAATGCTGCTCTACCTCACTTGTAATTGAGGAAATACAAATTAAGCCAGGCATGAGATAACCATTTCTCATGTATCAGACTGGCAAAAATTTTGAATCTATATCAGTTTGGCAAGAATGGGGAGCATTGGAAATCTCCTATGCTACAAAAAGAAGTCAAAACTGGAAGAATCTCTATCGCTAGTAGATTTGCACTGTATAGTGGACAGTGCTGACCCCATGATTCACGCTATGTCTCTACCCTAGAGAAAATCTCACATGTGCACAGGAGACATGTATTAGAATGTTCATTACAGCCCTGTTTGAAATAGTAAAAAATTGGAAAGTACCTAAATATCCACGAATAGGTACATCTTTATATATGGATGGACAAATTGTGATATATTCACTTGGTGAAATACCACATAGTCTAGAAAGACTTCTATCAACATGGATCAAATTTCAAACACACAAAGTTGAATTTACATATTTCAGTGGACTGCATGGAGTGTGATTCCATTTATATAAATTTTAAGCAGGTATAATTTTTTTCATTTATGCATGGCTTATGTAGTTAATAAAAACATGGTAGGAATGATAAACACCAAATTCAAGACAATGGTTATTTTGGGGAAGGGGGGAGTGGAATGTATCAGGAAAGAATATATAGGAGACTTCACATATATGTTATGTCTTAAAGTTTTTTCATATTAAAAATTATATTTATTTGAATGCCAATAGGAGCTCAAAAATCAAGGAGCATCCTTTTATTAGAGTAGACAGCAAAAATGGTCTTGGGGATAAATTCTCATAGAGAGTAATAAAAATTGATCCATAAGCTTTTGAAAAAACCCTCAGGGAACAGCAATTAGAAATTATATTTTTTTCATAAGAACAGAAAACAAAGTATAATCAGTGTAAAATTTAATAGCCTTATAATACTCAAAGGAAACAGTGTATCTTCATAACTTGGAAGACTTTTTGTGCAAATTCATTTTTTTTGGATATGGGACACCACTTTTAAAAATTATAAAATGTAGGGGATCCTTGGGTGGCGCAGCGGTTTGGTGCCTGCCTTTGGTCCAGGGTGTGATCCTGGAGACCCGGGATCGAATCCCACATCGGGCTCCTGGTGCATGGAGCCTGCTTCTCCCTCTGCCTGTGTCTCTGCCTCTCTCTCTCTCTGTGACTATCATAAAATAAAATAAAAAATCTTTAAAAAAAATTATAAAATGTAACATTCACATATAGAAAAGTGCATAGAACACATGTGTATGTGTTTAATATACATTTGTAAGTACACAGCAAAACTCTGCATAACTGCTGGCCAGGTCAAGAGATTCAGCATTCCAGGAGCCCTGTGTGGTGTACCATTCCTTAAATTTAATTTAATTTGTTTTATCATAATACAAACAATTGTACAGTGGACCTGTTATTTTTCTTACATTAAAAATTAATTTTAGAAAAAATGTTTCTGACATTGATTTCTAAAATTTTCAACACAATTTGTGGGGGGCACCTGGGTGGTACAGTCAGTTGAGCATCTGACTCATGGTTTTGGCCTGGGTTGTGATCTCAGGGTCATGAGATAGAGCCCCATGTTGGACTCCATGCTGAGTATGGAGTTGGCTTCGGATTCTCTCTGCCTCTCCCTCTGCTTCTCCCGCTCATACTCTGTCTCTCTCTGTCTAAAATAAATAAATAAATAAATCTTAAAAAAATTTCATCATAATTTGGGATTGGAAAATGTCAGTCTAATACTAGGATGCCTGAGAAAATTGTGGAAAATACTGTGCTTCATTGTTTGCAGACATCTGGGCCAAAGTTAGCAACTGCCTGTGTCATAGCTTGTACTTGAGCTGCCTGCCAGTGGTTGCTCCCCTGTGGGCTCCGAGAATGGCAAGCCCTCCTTGGTGACTGTCACTGGCATCACAGTTATGATTTATTCATGTGAGGAATATCTCTCTTCTGTTGGCCAGAGCTCCAGGAAGTTGATAAGTAGCTTCAGAGTTGTATTTTCCCCTGAGCACTGACCAATGGGATAGGTATGTGGTCTTTGCCATTCTGAATTGTCTCCTATCTGAACCTCAGATGCTGGGCATTTAAAAAAAAAAAAAAAAAAAAAACTCTTGGGGGCAGATTGTCCTTGATGACTGAGTGAAGAATCCATGGACAAGGACTGGGGTTTTTCCACTCTAGCACTTTTGACTTTTGGGGGTAGATAATTCTTTGTTGCAATGTGTGTGTTTGGGGGGGAGGGGTGTCCTGTGCATTGTAGGATGTTTAGCTGCATCCCTGGCCTCCACCCACCACATGCCCGTGACACTCTCTCAGCGTGGCAAACAAAATATTTCCAGACATCACCCAGATGTCTGGGGAAATGAAATCACTCTGGTTGGGAAACATTGCCGTAGAAGATGAGACTCATGGTCCCTTGTAGATACTACAGCTGTGAAATGGGTAGTGGAGGCAACCCCTGGATGAAGGCTCCTAATTTGGAGCAAGAGAAAGAATGAAAGGCAAAGAAAGGAGAAATGTGTCAGGCAGATAAATGGAGCCATTAAGTTAGGGGAGGGAGCTTCAGGGTAGCTGTAAATGACAGTGGCGAGAAGTGGGGGGTGGGGGGGGTGCAGGGCTCTGAGGCTGTAGAGTACAGTGTGAGGTTTTGTCTAGTAATAACTGGGAGGAGTGTTAGCCAGAGCCTGGTGTCCTCTTCAGAGGGAGGCACTCACGCCTTCCACCTTCCCTCTGCTGAGGCCAGCCTTGAGCAATTAAGCACTTTAGATCCTCCTAAGTATTTTACTGCTTTCCTCCTGACCTTGTGGGGAGAGTTATGTGAATCTATCAAGTGGGTTAAGCTCCTTGGAGAGAGATTGCAATTCTTTGATCTTCATACACTCCAACAGACATTTCTCAGTCACCCACCTGGGCACAGGCTGTGCCAGGCACTGGGGACCCCACTCATCCAATTTTAGTATATGTGCTGCCGAAGCGAGCACAGGACCCTACTCATCCGACCAGAACTGCATGGTCTGGGCAGGGAGACGATTCAGCCGACACAGGCCACCCTGGGAGGAGAAAGAAGGCAGGCTCTGTTGTCAAGTGGCCCAGGTCCACGTCCCACTCTGCTCCTGGCCGTTCGGTCTCCTTTGGCCTCGGTGTCCTAGTCTGTAAAATGGAGTAGTGAGAATTCTTATCCCAAATGGGTGTGGAGAGGATTAAGTGAGAGAACGCGTGCAGCCTGTGCAGCAGTGCCTGGCATTAGTGAGCACTCGGTGATACTACTATCATTATTGTTAATGATTTATTAAAACTACTACATAAAGGCTGTAAATAGAGTGCCAAGAAAATTCTGAGGGACAAGTGATCAAAGATTCACAGAAGTGGCTTTTTTGAGATGGTCTTAAAGGATTAGTGGGACTTTATCAGGAAAAAGAGCTGTGGCGTTGTGGAAAGATCATGCACTAAAATGTGGGCAGGAAGTCACAGATTGTGAGCAAGTGAGCATGGCTTATAGGGGACAGCTGCTGGCTCTGAGATCCGGAGGCTCAGTCAGGGGTGGGCCATCAGGCTGGAAAGGAAGGCGGGTGGAGCTGCCAGAGAAGGGACTTGGTCTGAATCAACACGAGTACCCAAATCCTTCAGCTTGGATGTGCTTCATTTGTTATTTCATTTCTACAGAACAGAGTGGGAAGGACTTGCCATTTTAATCCCATTCTCCTTTCCCTGAGCAACGAAGTGCTAAGTTTGCTCCCTTACCTGGAGGCATTAGTGAGCCTTGGGAGACTGAAAAGCAAATCGTCTTGCTGTCCCTGTGCTGTCAAATATGGGGCAGGGTGGCATGCAGGGGGACACTGGCAGCCACTTTACACTGGAGTCCAGCAGATGGAGTATGCCTTCTCTTGTCTGGGTGCTCTTGAGGCTTATCCAGCTCTGTGACCACTCAGATGGTATTGGTATTGCTGCTCTACTTGCTGGAGTTCACAGAGGAGCAAATCAATCAACCAGTCATGGAGTTCTGATGCGTTTTCCACCTCTCTTTTTTCTGTGGCTCACACGCTGCCACAGGGCAGGGGCTGGAAGGCATCCTGGCAGACGTGGCTAATAACCCAGGGAATTTGTGCCAAAGGAGCGGTGTGTTTATTTCTCCGGAACCCTTGGCACTGTGCCCGAGGCTTTGCTGAATCAGCCTGGTGCTGTCTGGCATCCCCCCCTGAATGCTGAGACCTCAGTCCCAAGGTCATGAGTGTCCCCTGCATGGCTCTGGCTTTTGCTTCGCCACTCTCTGAAACTTCACACAGTGACACTGTATTTATTGAGCATGTGCCAGGCCCAGCGGGGAGTGGTTATGAATGAGAAAGATGCCATCCTTGCCTTTGGGAAACGTATAGTCTTATAGGAGAGACAGGTGGTGTGAGTATGGGTTAAGGAAGAGGAATGTCAGGATCCCTGGGTGGCGCAGCGGTTTGGTGCCTGCCTTTGGTCCAGGGCGCGATCCTGGAGACCCGGGATCGAATCCCACATCGGGTTCCCGGTACATGGAGCCTGCTTCTCCCTCTGCCTGTGTCTCTGCCTCTCTCTCTCTCTCTCTGTGACTATCATAAATAAATAAAAATTAAAAAAAAAAGAAAGAAAGAGGAATGTCTGGAGTCATGATGGTATGGGATGGTGAGAAAAACCTAATCTTGGGCATGGGGCTTGAGAAGTCCGGAATGCCACCCCCTTTCCCGAGAGAAAGTAGGACTCCCTGATATCTGAGAATGCTTGGGGGTGGGGCAGGGACCGCCCTCACCAAGCTGGCTCATGGTTGAACCCAGCAGGCTCCTCCAGGAGGCATCCTCCTCAGCCTGTCCAGCACCTTTGACACTGTTGCCTTCTTTCTCTTTCTTTAAATTCCTTTCCTCCCTCCTCCAGGCCTACTGTTTTCCCTTCCATTCAGGCTACTCTTAGGCCCCTTTGCTGGCTGCTCTTGCTCCCCATGTGCAATTCCAGCCTTCCCAGAGGATGGCCTTGCTCTCCAGAGAAGTAGACAGTGGTGGTGAGAAGCCAGGCCTGGGGGAGGCCAACCTGGCTGGGTCCTAGCCCCTGCTTTACTCCTATGGCCCTTCAACCCTAGACAAGCAAGTGACTAACTGCCTCATTAAAAGTGGTTCCTTTTACCAGGGCATTAATGATTACTTAATGATTACCAGGGCAGTCTGAGGACTGAGGTGATACCTTTAGAGCTCTTAGTGCTTAGTGTAAGACCCGTGTGAGTCAAGGTTACAACACCCTTTCTCTTTCAGCATCAGAAACTGACTCAGTTCCATTCACTTTCTATTTCTTCCTGAAAACCTGGTGAATATGGAAGGTCAAGGTGTTACCTGGCCACAGTGCTTACGGTAAAACTGACCCCTGCTTGGTACATTGAATCTGGACTGAAGTTCTCTGTGCAACCTCTAAGTAACCTGATGAAGAAGCCATGGTTTTGGGCTTTCTGAGTCTGGTGTCTCCTTCAGGGACCCTAGAAGCTCTGTGTGTGGGGCTGTTACAGGACATGTTGGCTCCTAAGGGGCCTGGGACCAAGGGGGCTCCAATCCCAGTCAGCTTACACCTGAATTGACCTTTGGAGGTGACCTCATCTGTCAGATGAAAGGATTAAACCCTTCCAGATCTAACATTCTGTCAGTTCATTCACTTAAAAATATCCATTGAGAGCCTTCTATTTGGTAGGTGCAGAGAACACATTGTTGATCAAAACAGATGCGTTCTGTGCTCTGAAGACCCTCATGGTTCAGTTGGGAGATGTCAATCAAAGCATCACAAATTGTAGTTAAAAGAGCATTTGATCATATATACATTGTGTAGTAGGAGATTTGACCTAGTTGGGGAGGTTAGAGAAGTCTTCCATGAAGAAGTCATGATGGAGTTGGGATCTGGTGGCTAAACAGGCATTTACCAGCAAAGAAGGGCAAAGAATGATTTCAGAAAGCGAGAACAGCAGAGGCAAAGGTTTTGAGAGGGGATGGGTGCAAGGTGGAGAGAACGAAGGCTGGGAGAGCTCGGGGACCGGGGGCTGAGAGTCAAATTATTTAATGATCTCATGCAGCCCTGGGTTTGGATCAGTGAGAGCTGATACCCAGCTAGTCATGCTGCTGTCATTATTTCTCTTTCTTCTTCTTAAGAGCAATGAGAAGCGGGTTAAGGCAGAGTGGGGATATATGTCTCGGGAAGATTGCATTTACAATTTGAAGAGCTGATTCTGGCTGCAGGATGCTGGAATCCTGTGTGTGTGTGTGTGTGTGTGTGTGTGTGTGACAGGGAGTGAAATTCGGAACTTTAAGTGATAAGGTTTTTTTGAAGAAGGAAGCCTCAGGTGTGGGTGGGCTTTGTAGAGCATCAGTGGGGATTAGCAGCAGGAGAGGAGAGTTTGACCTTTAATTTCAGGGGTCATGGCTGCTCAGCTTGGCTTCCCACCCCCACATTTTACTCCCAGTTTTGGCTTCTGTGATCCCGAAGCACTCTTTTATGTTGCCAAATCACAGACTGAAGGAAGGTGGGTGTGCAGCTGTAACAGGAGATGGAGGCTCCTAAGCACATCCCAGCCACGAGAAGAAGCCTTCAGGGCATTCATAAAACTAGATCAAGCCACACAGCAGCATTTTCTGTAGCTTGGAGAACTGCTTTTGGCATTGAAGACAGACATTTTCCATCAAATAGGATGAATGAAAATCACATTTCTCTCTTCTCTCTCTTTTTCCTCCAGGCTTATATTTGGCACCCTTTACCCTGCATATTATTCCTACAAGGCTGTGAAATCAAAGGACATTAAAGAATATGTAAGTAGCACTTTTTGATGGTTGTGGAGGAGTTGGGTGTAAAGTCGTGGGAGAAGGAGGATACCCTCTTTGGTGTAGGCACTGGTAGCAGGGCAAAGGAACCCCTCCTTTACTCTTCTTCTCATGAGGCTTGCCGGGTGTGGTCCAGGAGTCCTCCCCAAGTCTAGACCCCTGTAGAAACAGAGAATGGAATGGCAGTATGGCAAGGGGAAATGGAATCAGGGATCAGAGGTGACCCAGGCTGCCGCATATCACTGCCTTGGTCAAGTGACTTTACCTCTCTGAGCCTCAGTTTCCTTGTCTGGAAAACACTATAGACCAGCATTACTGGGAGATAGTCCACATTAAGAAGCAGGAGCTCAGGTCCTCCTGCCTCTGTGACTCTGGCTATGATCCTCATTCAAGTTGTGTGATTTGAGTACCCCACAATTTAAACCCCGTTGCTTTATAAGCTTTTTGAGAACAGGGTTTTTCATCTTACATCTGATTCCCCAGCACCTAGCAGAGGGCTGAGCATGTGGGAAGGGAATCCAGAGTACTTATTGGTTGGAGGATTGTATTATTGCTGGGTGGCACCATCACAGCCCTAAATGTGCTGGGCACCTCTAGGCAGGAGAATCCTGAGACCACCCCTGATTGACAAAGACCTACATCGGGTAGGTGATGAGGAAAGGGCACCCCATCCCACGTAGGACAGAAACCCAGATCAAGTTACAAAGAATGTGAATTTGGGCATCAAGAGTCTGAAGTCAGATCCTGGCTCTGACATTTGATTGATGCACTGCTGGACAAGAAGCTTAACTTCCAAGAGCCTTGGTTTTCTAATCTGAGGGGTGATATGAACAATCCTGGCCTGTAGTGTTCTGAGGAACAAAGGGTTTTTGCTCTACATCTTTTACTCAGATGTCACGTTGGAAGTTTGGCACAGATAAAGAAATAAAGTGGATTTGAAAGTCACTCTCCTTCTCAGATTTTCCAGGATGTCTTCATGATGAAAATCAGCCACTTCCAGGTGAACTGCAAGCAGGACCAACCCTCCTCCTTCCCACCACCGCCTGGCCCCGTTTCCTCAGTTTCCCTGAACTGCTTGCCTGGGCTTGTATCTGCTACTAAGCAGAGGATCCAGACAGGGGTGTGTTCCCTGGTGACTGGGTCGCTGGTATATTTGAGAGAATCTCAGAGTGTTAACTATAAATAGCTCTCCTAAGATCTGTCTCCGGACCCCTTCCAGCCACGGGTGCAGGGAAGCTGTGCTAGGTAAGGAGGCATAATTAGTGTCACTGTGGTTCAGGGTCTGATGCTCCGTTTTGCAGGGGCAGAAACTTAATTTTGCTAGCTCATCTGGGAGAGATCAGATCCTGTAAGTTGTTTTGCTCTGACCAAACTCACAGGAGCCTGGTTTATGACTAAAATGGCAATTCATTAATTTAGAGTAAAAAATATAACTGACAAACAGTGCAGCTGTTTGTGTTGGCTAGTGAGCATGAGGCTTTTCCCAGTAGGGAAAGCTTGGGAGTTAAGATTAGAAGGTTTCTTCATAAAAATGGAACTGAAAGAAAGGAGCTGAGTGTATTAGAAGAGATCTGCCTGCTTTTCCCGCACTTGCTCATGTGCACGCACTCTCTCATACATGCTCTCAGAGGTGCTCTTGTACATGCCCTCACACACACCCTCACACTCATACACACTTACATGTTCTCCAACACTTTCTCACACTCTCACACATGTTAACTCACTCTCACACACCCATACACTCACATGCACTCTCACACTCTCACACATGCTCTCTTGTGCTCTCACATACACTCTCACATGCTCTCACTCATACATTCTTCATACATGTTCTACTTACACACCCACACATCTCTCACACTTCCACACACTCACTCACACACACATACTCTCACATGTTCTCCCACTCATACCCACACACACTTCTTACACTCACATGCTCTCTCACTCACTCTTATATACTCTCATACAAATATGCTCTCTCACTCTCACTATCACACTCACATAGTCTTGTGCTCTCATACACTTCCACATGCTCACACTCACTCTCACACTTGTTCTCTCACTCTCATACCCTCACACTCTCACATGGTCTCTCTCACACTCTCACACACTCTCTCAATCACTTACACATGCTCTCTCTCACACTTTCACATGCATTCATACTCACCATTAGAAAGAGGGGACTCTTTCCTCTGTTTTGACCAATAAACCCATTTGTCCAAGAGAGAAACCTGGAATTGCTTTCAAGTTCTGCCTCCTCACCACCCGACCCTATCTACACACCTGGTTGGTGACTCTATCCTTCGTCTCTATCCCCCTAATGGTCCTTCAAACCAGGCCTCTCCTCCTGTGCTGCCACCCTCTTAAATGCAGTTCTCATCATGTTTTCTCTGGAATGTTACAGTGGCCTACTGTAGTCATTTTTTATTGCCACTGTAACAAATTACCATGAACTTCGTGCCCTAAAACAACACAAAGATGCTATCTCCCAGTTCTAGAGGTCAGAAGTCTAATGGGTCTTACTGGGCTAAAATCAAGCAGAGCTATATTCCTTTTGGAGACTCTAGGGGAGAATCCATGTCTTTGTTTTTTCCAGTTCCTAGAGGCCACCTGCGTTCCTTGGCTCATGCCCTTCCTCCATCTTCAGAGCCAGCAGGTAGCATCTCTGATCATTCTTTCAAAGTCACATTTCACTTAAATGACAGCCTCTTGGTGACAGCCAAGTTCACATCACAGGAAGGCTCTGGTTAGGAAGCTGCTGCTGATGTCACCACCAGGGACACTGACTGCCAGCTCTCTGTGCCTTTGGAACATTCCCTGAAGATTCAAAATTCTAAGTATGAGCATTTAACTTTTCTAAGCCTATGTAACAGGCCTTACCTCCTACCATGATCCTCATGTTGGGAGACTTTCCCCAAATTAGAGGACATTGGATGTTGGTTGTAAAAACAAATAAATATAGGTATTGATATAGATGTATCTCCATCAGTGTCACTTCTTTGGCTGCTCAACACCCATATTCACTCCTTTGTCCATATTTTGGCTTTAAAAAAGCTTTCCAACAAGAATTCTATATAATTTATGTACTTGGCAAACTTGGTATTTTTTAGCTGAGTCCAGCACCAATCCAGTATCTCTGGAAAAATCCTCTCCTCCTCTGGCTCTGACTTCAATATTCAGCACTCTAAAAATTAAATTGTCAAGTGAACCATCACTGATATATCCCATATACTATATTAGAGGGAGAAAGAGAATACATAAAAATAAAACTAGTTAAAATATTTAAATTTATACATAACTCAAAAATGAGAAAATATGGATAGGAGCCATAGTTCTTAGTCATGCAAATAGTCATGATTTCATAGCTGGTGTTCATGTCTTTTGTTATAAGTTAATTTTTTTAAACCATAAAATCATGACTTTTGTACAAAAATAAGTTGATCCATGTTTAAACTTTTACTTAACTCATTAATTAATAAGGGAACCAGGAAGATGTTTAAAAAAAAAAACAAAAACAGCTCAAAGGAGACTCCAGAGAACAGACATATATAAGGAATCAGGAATGATTAAATGAATGTGTTAATAGGTACTCAACTGATTTTGGAGGATGATGGGGAAATCAATTGTACCTCCACTGGACAAAATTTATTTGCACCTCTATAGACAAAATCATTTGCATTGCAGTCAGTTTTCTATAACTTAAAAAGTTGTAAAAGAGGTCAAAGATATTGAAAAACAAGATACATATAGAATCAAGGTAATTCAGAAGGATGCTCTGGAGAACATCTAGCATTCTGTAGAACACCCGTTCCAAACTCTTTCACATTTTTTCCTATTACTTCCCTCTTCTACTATCTAATTGCTGTTCACTTTGTCTTCAGGTAGAGCTTTAGTGAGTGGGGTTCCTTATTCAGGGGTGTGGCCTAAACCTTCATTCTTGGAGACACTCAGGCAAGTAATCTTGCCTCTATAAGGTTGTAATGATGATCCATTGATTCTTACCTCCAAACAAGGCAGTACTTGCTCAGACAAGTGATCACACTCAGATCCTTAACATCTATCCATCCTCCTACCTGTCACATTATGTAGCAGCGAACACTGGTTCCTCCTGGTAATCAAGATCAGCCACTCCATCAAAGCTTGTGAATCCCTCTACTGTCTATTTCCTAGAGGCATCATGGTCCTGAAATAGCCAGGTGAGAGTGTAGTTTCTGCTTCCACTTCTTTGGAATCATTTTGTATGCCTGGTGAAAGCACCCAACCCTCAGGTACCATAATATTAAAAAGCAGAATTCAGAGGTTTGAGAGTGAAAAGCATAAATATTGTGAATGAGTTAGAACGGTGATTCTCAAACGTCAATGTGCATATTGAATGAACAGAGAATTTTATTAAAATGCAGATGCTGATCTGTTAGGTCTGGGGCAGGTCCTTAGATCCTGCATCTCTAAAAAGCTCCCCGATGATTCTGATGATACCAGTCTATGAACTACAATTTGAGTTACAAGAAGCTGGCAAATGGCTGAATCATAAGAAACACCACTCTCATTTCCTTGGTCCCTGAATCTTTAGATTCTGGCTAAGCTGTAGAAGCATTTGTTGGTTACCGGTTCATGGAAGAATCTGCAGCCTCCAGGGCAGCACATCAACTGGACGGAATGCTGACTCTTACCTGATTCTCTTTCAGAACTCTCTTAAAGCTGTTGCAGCACTCTTTAAAGCTGGCTGCCTTAGGCAGTGTGGGGGGGGGGCATGGTAAGATCAGAGACTCCCCAAAGTGCCAGCTTATTGTCTTGGATTTCTTTTGCTATAAAAGAGGGTCCTTAGTTAGAATGAGTGTTGTACAGCATGCATTAAAATGAAAAGGGCTCTGAGTTCCCAGCTTACTCTATAGTTGCTAGAAACATGGCAGTAGGAAAAGCAAGTCCACATGCAGAAGAAATGCATACTCCAGAAAAGACTCTGCTGCCCTTTCTGTGAGGGAAGGGGCCTGGTACGAGGAGCCTGCTCCTAGAAGTTTGACTGGGGCCATGAGATATGGTACCATCACAGAGCTGCTGTGCTGCTGCTGGCAGCTTGGTCTCTGAGTGGTGGTTGTGGCCAGGTCAGCCTTGGGGAGCCCACATTGCCAAGCCCATCTGCTCCCTCTGTCACTTCCACAAGGTCATTGGTACATGAGTGCGTTCCTCATTATGAGGAAAGTGTCTAGCTGACATCCACATGTCTGGCTGGTCATCTCATCCACTTGATTACCAAAAGCTTCCTCTGCCATGGGGACCTTTTGGTGAGCAGGAGCAGGAGCCACAATTATCTAAATTCTGTGGGCCTATTTACATCATTCCTGAACCACTTCAACACTAGTCTCTCACTTAGTCTTGTCCTTTCCAAGTAATCCTTATACAGTTTTCCCAGAAGAAGGAGGCACAGCATGCCATGGGGGGCCCCATGGGGGAACACCAGGGTCTGTCAGGAGTCAGAAGGAGCAACACCCTTTATTGTGGTGTCTGTAGGAAAGTACTGAGTGTGAGCAGGTTTAGGATTGGCTCGTTTGAATAATTTCAGTAGGCTCTAGGGTAATTAGGGCTGGGGAATACTGGCTCAACCTGTGAGAGCTCTAGAAAAGAGGTAGTTTGGAGTATGGGCTCTGGACTGGTCAGTTTGCATTTGAAAGGTGTGCTCCAGGGCAAGTCCTTTGATATCTCTAAGACTTGGTTAGTCCTAGGAGGGGCAGTCTCTCCCCAGCCAGTGAAGCCACAGATGCCAGAGCATCAAGAATACAGAAAATAAGAAAGTATAGTCAATATACCTGATGACAGTGTAAAGACATTACCTCAGACATTTCTTCCAGCCTAAGTGTACTGTTCAAAGTTCTGCCTGCAGGGGACTGTCACTTTTGCTACTTTATCTGGGCTACCCCTGACTGTACAGCTCTCTACTGTGAGCTCATAGCAGCAGATGGCGCAGAGTCATCCATAAACCAGGCTCATATTTTTTTCTTTCCCAGTCAAAGGCATAGGTAATACTCTGAGGCTGAAGCAGGGCTCAGATATGAAAGAGAGTGTGTGGAGCTGGCATAAGAGAAGGTCCAAATAGGAGGTGAGGCTACAGAAGTGACTAAGCCTGCTACCTTCCCATACCACAGGGGAGGCTTTTTGCAGGCTGCTAGGAGCCCTCTGGGCAGAGTGTGATAAACTATGGGATTTCATCCTGTCTCTGTGGTTCGTGAAAAGTCTCCAGGCTCTGCTTCCGACCCTTTTGCCATGGTTTAGGATTTCACCTTCTCTCTATCTCCTCACTCCTGAATTCTGCCCCTGACTAGTTGAGAGGGACTTCCCAATCATGCTTTCAACTATCCACTCTGGAGTAGCTCCTTGACATTATTCCTCAAATCAGCCATAGCTTCCTTTATTCTGGATGCTGGCCTACTCGGGCTCCCTCTCATCTTATAGGAAGTATTACATAGAATCCCTCAAACATGGCAAGTTCTATCTATTTCAAACTTTGGAAAAAATAGGCATTATTTGGTTTCTCTGCAGCATGATGGGGAACACCATTTCCTGGTAATTTATTTATGATTTTCATTTCTGAGTCACATATTCCATTTGACCTGTTAGGCTCAAATCATTCTCTGATCTTTGTGCATTACAGTAAAGTAAAGGAGTGCAAAATAGAAACTTCTTTAGGTTAGCACTTCAAGCCTCCTCTACCATGGCTCCCTTATCTTTGTCCATAGTTTCAACCTCCTTTCTGCGATTTGGCCTTATCTTTTCAATGACCTGTTAGACATTCTTCATGGATGTCCTGAACCCTCAGACTCCCCTCAGCCTTATGGCACTCAGCCTCTTCTCCATAAATCACCTCTTTCTTTACTCTCTGGTATGAGTGGCTCCATATCACAGTATGCCTCAACTTGAGTAAGCCCCTTTCCTCCTGTGTATACCCAGTCATCCACTCAGCAGACACTTGTGGGAAACATCTATTGCCTTGCAAGCTGCCTAATTTTGTCTTTTCTTCTCACAAAGCCACCTAAACCAGTATTTCCCAAAGTATATTTTTTCTCAACATTTAAAAACCATCCTTTCTTTCCCATTCACAATGTCGACATTCTAATTGAGTCATTCAAAACATATCCTTTGAGTACCTACTGTGTGCCAATAATTGTTTTAGGTATTAGAGATATGGTGATGTGCAAGAATAACTTGTCTCCACTCTCAGGGAGCTTACAATATAGTGAGAAAAGCATAGAAATAAACAAGTACTGTCAAAGTAGATGGATAAGTATTATGACAGGGAGCATGTATGACATTGTGGGAGGAAAAAAAGAGATGATACTTACCCAAACTTTGTGTAAGAAGGAAATGACTTTTAGGCTGAGATCTGAGGCCTGAATTCTGGAGGCAAAAGATGTACTGTTTAGAAAACTAAAAAGCGTTCATTATAACTGGAATGAAAAATTCAAGAAAGTATTAGTGTCAAGGAGGGATTTTATGGAGATAATTAGAGTATCATTCATGCAAGGACTTGCAAGTCAATTTAAGGAATTTGGGCTTCATCTTAATAACAGTAAGGAACGGTTGAAGACTTTAAATTAGGAAGGAATATCATCAAATTTGGATTTAAGAAGATCATTCTGAATTGAATATGGAGGAAAGATTAGTAAGGGGTCAGAGGTTTAGAAACCAGGCAAAAGACTGTAGTTCTATTCTAGATGGGAGATGTTGGTGATCTGAAGTAAGCATATTGCAGAAGGGATGGAGAGAAGAAGATAGGTTCAACAGGAATAAGAGGGTGGAAGCAACAGAACTTGGTGATTATTGGCTGTGTTAGGTGAGGAATGCAGAGTTTTCCCAGGGAGAATGTCTTATATAGAGTTAGAAGAGAATGTCTAGAACAAACCCATGTGGAGGAATTGATAAACCTTAGAAGTAGACAAAGTCAAGAAGCAAACAGGACAGTTGTGTTGGGGGAGCTTTTCAGGAAGTGGATAGTTTCACATCCATCTGAAAGTCAAGCAAATCAAGGAAAAAATAAAAAGGGTCCATTACTCTCCCTTGAAGTATGTTACAAAGTGGAATCCCCAATGTGAGCAATGTTAATGTAATGAATGCAGTGCACTGAGCACGTGGAGGATGAGGAAGTAGACATTGCATGTATAGATGACTCACTAGAAAAGTTTATAGCTAAGGATTGTGTTAAGGAAAGGGATTTTTTTAAATTGTTGTCATTGTCTTTGTTTTTTTGTTTGTTTTAAAACTTTAAAAGATTTATTTATTAGAGAGAGCACACACTTGAGCACCTGAATGGGGGAGGGGCAAACGGAGAGAATCTTCAAGCAGAATCCCCACTGAGCACAGAGCCCAACCATCATGGAGCTCGATCTCCTGACCCATGAGATCATGCATGACCTGAGCTGAAACCAAGAGTCCAACACTCAACCAACTGAGCCACCTGAGCTCTCCATCATTTTCCTTGGTTTTTAATTGAAGATATTAGAGCATGGTTTAAATACTAAAAGGAAAAAGACAGTATACTGGGAATTTAGGCTCCTGGCTGTGTTTCTGGATACCAGTGTTGGGAATTCCTGGATTCTGGGCCCCAGAATGTCATGAAACATACAGTTGGAAAGACCTTCTTTGCCCTCTGCTGAGGAGCCTGTGCAGCATGTGGTCTCTCAGATAGCAGTTACTTTTGATGAATGAAGACAAGGTGGTTTGCAGGGGACAGTCTTGTTTTTCTGAATAAAGAAGACCTCTAAGTAATCTGTTGAGCCACATGTTTCAGAGTTACAAAGACAATGGGCATTCACCAGAACTGCCTTTATTTTTTGAAAGATATTTTTGCTGGGAATAGAATTCTAGGTTGACATTTTTTTTCTTTCAACATTTTAAATATGTTATCCATTTTCTTCTGGTATTCATCATTTCTGATAGAAAGTCATCTCTTGTCATTCCCTTGAATGTAATATGTCTATTCCCCCTTGCTCTTAAGATTTTCTTTCTTTTTTTTTTTTCCGGCAGTTTTACTGTGATGTGTCTGGGTATGGTTTTCTTTTTTCTTTTTTAAGATTTTATTTATTTATTCATGAGAATATACAGAGAGAGGCAGAGACACAGGCAGAGGGAGAAGCAGGCTCCACGCAGGGAACCCGACGTGGGACTCGATCCTGGGTCTACCAGGATCATGCTCTGGGCCAAAGGCTGAGCCACCCAGGCTGCCCTGGGTATGATTGTCTTGTATTTGTATTGTATTGATCTTGTTTGAGGTTTTCTGAGCCCCCTGGTTCTGTGGATTTGCTAATTTTGATAAATCCTGGAAAATTTCAGTCATTATTCAAATAATTTTTCTGTCCCATTCTTTTTCTTCTTCTCTGAAATTCCTATTCTGTATATGTTAGATTGCTTAATGTTATTCCACAGGTATTGAGTCTCCATTTTTTTCCAATATAGACTTCCATCTTATTGACTTTATTGTCTTGTCTTCAAGTTCACAGATTTTATTTTTCTTATTGTATCCAGTCTGCTCAAATCCATTCAATAATTTAAAATTTTTTAATATTTAAAATTTTTAAAATTTCAAATACTGTGTTTTTTAGTTTAGGATATCATTTGGTTCAAAAGAGTTTCCTTCTTCCTCTTGAAATCTCTAGTCTCTTCAACTCAATATGTCTACTTTTTCCTGTAGATTCTTTAACATGGTTTTACTTTTTCAAGAAAAATATCAAACATGCCGTTGTCTTCCTAGAATGTCTTAAGTGATAACAAAAGAAAAATTAGCTTTTGTAAAAAAAAAAAGCTTTGTTGATAAATTGTTAAATATCTGTATGTTTTTGGTGAGGGGTCTGTTTGGATCTTTTGCCAAGTTTTTAATTGGGTTGTTTATTTTTTATTACTGAGTTTAAGAGCTCTCTCTATATTTTGAGTATGAGTTATTTATTAGATATATATAAGTATTGAAATATTTTCTCTCATTCTGTAACTTACCTTTTCATTCTCTTAACAGTGTCTTATAGAGCAAAAGTTTTTCATTTTAATGAAGTCCAACTTACCAATTTTTTTCTTCCATGGGTCATGCTATTGCTGTTGTGTTAAAAAAAAAACTCACTGCCAAGTCCAAGGCCATGTTAATCCTCTAGAAGTTTTATAGTTTTGCATATTCTTTTAAGGCCTGTGATCATTTTGAGTTAATTTCTGTAAAGGATAAAAGAGCAGTGCCTGGATTCATTCATTCATTCACTCATTTTCTTATTCATTTATTGATTTACTTACTTATCTATGTACTTATTTATTTCACGTGATCTCCAGTTATTCTAGCACTGTTTGTTGAAAAACTATCCTTTCTCCATTGAATTGCCTTTGCTTCTTTGTCAGAGATCAGTTAACTGTACTTATGGGGTCTATTTCTGGGCTATGTATTCTATTTGTCTATTCTTCCTTTTTTATTTTTTATTTTTTATTTTTATTTTTTTTTTATTCTTCCTTTTTTAAAAGATGTATTTATTTAATAGAGCAGGGGGAGGGGCGGAGGAAGATGGAGAGAGAGAATCTGGAGCAGATTCCCCACTGAGTGCAGAGCCTAATGCAAGGCTTGATCCCTGGACCCTGATATCATAGCCTGAGCCAAAATCAAGAGTCATACACTTAAAATGACTGAGCCACACAGGCACCCCTTCTGTTCATCCATTCTAAGGATATATCTATTTATTCCCTTAGCATGAACTCTGTCTTAATTATTGTAGCTTTGTAGTAAGTCTTGAAGTCAGTGTCAGGCCTACAACTTTATTCTTCTTCAGTATTGTGTTGGCTTGGTCTTTCACCTTTTGATATAAACTTTAGAATCAGTTTGTTGGCATCCACAAAAGAATTTGCTTGCATTTTGATTTTGATTTTATCAAATCTATAGATTCATTTGGGAATAAATTACTGATATGTTGACAATATTGAATCTTCCTATCCATGAACATGGATTATCTATTTGTTTAGATCTTTTTTGATTTCTTTCATCAGAGTTTATAGTTTTCCTTACATAGACCTTTTACATGTTTTGTTAGATATATCCCAGAATAATTTTTTTTTACTGCTAATGTAAATGGTATTGTTTTTTTTTAATTTCAAGTTCCAATTGTCTAGAAACATAGGAAAGCAATTGACTTTTACATATATTTTTTAAAGATTTTATTTATTTATTTTAAAGATTTATTTTTTTGAGAGAGAGAGGTGAGGGATAGATGGTGAGGGACAGAAGGAGAAGGAGAGAGGGAGAGAATCCTAAGAAGACTCCTCCCTGAGCATGGGGCCCAACCCTGAGCTTAATCTCATGACCCTGGGGCTGGAGATCATGACCTGAGCAAAAACCAAGAGTTGGACACTCAACCAACTGAGCCGCTCAGGCACCCCAAGATTTTATATTTATTTATTTATTTATTCATTCATTAATATTTTATTTATTTATTCATGAGAGACACATTTTATTTATTTATTTATTTATTTATTTATTTATTTATTTTTAAACATTTTATTTATTTATTCATGAGAGACACAGAGAGAGAGAGAGGCAGAGGGAGAAGCAGGCTCCACACAGGGAGCCCTATGTGGGACTTGATCCTGGAACTCCAGGATCACGCCCTGAGTCGAAGGGAGGCACTCAACCACTGAGCCACCCAGGTGTCCCCCAAGATTTTATTTTTAAGTAATCTCTAACCCAGTGTGGGACTTAGATTCACAACCTCATGATCAAGAGTCATATGTTCTACAGACTGAGCCAGCCGGATCCAATTTCTGTGAGGGACTGTGAGACTTTTCTATAGGAAAGCATTCTTAAGTGACCACCATTTCATTCTTGAAAGTCTGATCTGGTTAAAGTTCATTCCAAGATATATCTCTGTTAAGACCTGAACAGTTTACTAACCTGGTATTAGTCTTGGTAAAATGACCTACCTGAATCCTGAGTCACTCCTGGTCTACAGTTTCACTTGAGGGCTAGAAGATCACCCAGGATCTACTTTGACATTGTATCTGGATCATTTGTGGAAACAGCGTATTTGCCTCTAGCCCCAAGGTCTGGAGTGGAAATGGACACGAGTAGTGGAAGGATAGGGAGGAAGGGTTACAAATGAAGGATATGCTGCCTGCACATGCCTCAGCATCCACTGTCTGAATCTCTTGTTCTTGGTGTTGAGCAGTCAGCCATTTATCCTTGACCTTTCCTATTAGCTTTGTTGCTTTCTCTTTCAACAGGTCAAATGGATGATGTACTGGATTATATTTGCCCTTTTCACCACAGCAGAGACATTCACCGACATCTTCCTTTGTTGGTAAGTACTCCAGGAATTGGGACTTTTCAAGGGAAGATGTTTCCTAGTGTCAGTGGAGAGGTGGAAAAGGTCTAGAAGCAGTTCCAAACCTTCAGAACAGAGAAGCAAGTTCAGAGATGTTAACTGGCATAGTTTTAATAAGTTAATCTATAAAATTGCTCTTCAAGTAAATATTTGTTCAATGACCTTATAAGAGCAGATATTGTTCTTATAGTATAATGATATAATGATGGACAAAATAAATGCAGTTCCTTGATTAATGTAGTTGGTAAGGAATCATTAATATATCAAAAAACAAAAAGGAAGGAAACAATACACACAAGGTTTCCTTTAACTAATAAGGTTAAGTTTCTCTGAAACACCATTCACTCTCATCATAACTACTATTCACAATTGTATGTACTTTAAAAATATTTATGTGTGTATATATACACACATTTTTATTTTTATTTTTTTAATTTATTCATGAGAGAGAGAGAGAATGAGAGAGAGAGAGAGAGAGAGAGAGAGAGAGGCAGAGACAGGCAGAGGGAGAAGCAAGCTCCATGTAGGGAGCCTGATGTGGGACCAGATCCCGGGACTCCAGGATCATGCCCCGGGCTGAAGGCAGGCGCCAAACCACCAAGCCAACCAGGGACCCCCTATACACACATTTTTAAAAAAGATTTTATTTATCAGAGGGAGAGAGAGAGCAAGCGAGCATGAGCAGAGTGGGGGAGCAGAGGGAGAAGCAGACTCCCTGCTGAGCAGGGAGCCTATTACAGGGCTCAGTCCCAGGATCCTGGGATCATGACCTGAGCCAAAGGTGACACTTAACCAACTGAACCACCCAAGTGCCCCTTTTTTCTTTCTTTTTTTAACAGTGGTATTATAGTATACATAACAGTTTGAATTTTGTTTATTAAATTTATGTTTTAAATACTTTCAGGTAAGAAAAAATAGATCTACCTATTTTTTCAGTGGCCACATGGAATTTCATGGTATAGATGGACCATAATTTATTTAATAAATCCCCTTTCAATGGAAATTTTTTTGCCTTACCAACGGTGCAGCTATTATAGCAATGGAGCAAGTAAAAATCATAAACTAGGTCTATGTATTGATATATTGCATTTTCTGTGTTGTATGAATGTTTTACCATGGTCAGTTATCATCAGAGACAATAACAAAAATATATGTATTTTGGAGAAAGTCCTTCTCCAAAGAGGATCAGTATGAACTTACCCTCCAGGGTGTCATAGGCCAAGGACCAGACCTGAACACCACTTCTGTGAATCCTGTTTTGTATCAGTGGTTTTAATGACCTTAGTATGTAGATTTCCCCCCTGAAGGGGCCTAGCTTTTATCTCCACTGGGAGAAATAGATGTCTCAGCCATTGTAGCCTCAAGCTGTAGGGAAGAAATGTGGGTTACCTAATTTAATGTATTTGTGCCATTCTGCACTTCCCTGTGCCCAAATAAACAATAGACTCAGGATGGGGCTAAGTCTCCAGATGCCTCCAGGAGTGGAGATGGAACTCTGTGGAGCCATCCCTCATTTAACCCATGCTGCAGGGGCTGGCACTAGGGGTCAGGCCCTGTATTGTGCAGAGCTGCATTGGGGAGGCTCTCGTGCCCCCACGGAGATGAGGGAAACAGGCCAGGTCCAGTAGGACTGTGTAATCAGTTAAATGTCATGGCCAGCACCACATGTCCTGCAGGTTCCTTCTGAACAATGTCCTGTGTGTGGTGCCGGGGCCTCCTCCTATCCCTCCTGTTTCTCCTATCCCTTCTAGAGAACGTCATGGGGGAATAGAGTTAGTCTTATGAGCTCTTTCCCAGGGATATCGGCATTTCTATCTCACTGCTTTTGGCTAAGTGGAAATCAGGTCTAATGATGGATGCACCCCTCCCTCGTAGCTGGAGTATGTTTTTACCCAGTCCTGGAACTTCAGAGTTTCATACTTAATAAGTGCTTATCAACTATTTCTGGAGTTTATTTGATTTTTATTTTTGGGACATGAATTAGCTTTCCATTGCTGCTGTAACAAATTGTCACAAATTTAGGTGCTTTAAAACAACAGAAATTTATTATTTCAGTCTCTGCAGGTCAGAAATCCAGGTAGAATCAACTGAGTCCTCTGCTTGGGGACCCATAAGGCCAAAATCAGAGCGTGGGCCAGGCTGGGCTCTTATCTGGAGACTCTGGGGGGAGACTCCACTTCAGGTTCCTTTAGATTGTTGGCAGAATTCAGTTCCTTGTGGCTGTAGGACTGAGGTCCCCATTTCCTTGATGTGAACTTCCTACTTCATCTTCAAGCCAACAATAGCATGTCAGATCCTTCTCATGCTTCAAATATCTGCTGTCTGCTACCAGCCAGAGAAAGATCTCTGCGTCTGCTTTTAAGGGATCCTGTTAGTAGTTTAGGTCTACCCCAATAATCCAATATAATTTCCCTGTTTTAAAGTTAGCTGATTGACCATCTCAATAATGTTCTCATAATCCCTTTTGCCATGTTAAGGGAACATATTTGTGGGAATAACATCAGGATGAGAATGAGAAGGTCATGGGATCAAAATTCTGCCCACCACAGGAGGGCCTCTGATACCTGATATTCTGGTGCTTGTGCACAGGGGCGGATAGAATCCTCCTTCTCCTAATCCACGTGGAGGCCTCTGCTGGCCAGTTTTAGTGGGAGCTGTCCAGGCGTTTTATGTATGGGAAGTGAGGGTCTTGTCCATCTTCTGCAGGGAAGAGGTTGGGAACCTTCCCTGCCTGCTTTAGCCCACAGTCTGGTCATGCCCTCAGCCTGCTTTCTCTCTCTCTCTCTCTCTCTCTCTCTCTCTCTTTTTTTTTTTTTTTTGCAAACCTGCAGGTATTACAGGGCAAAGTCTTCTCACTTCCTCTGGGAATGGCACAGAACAGGCTGATCAGACAGAGCCCTTTTTCCCTTGCAGGGACATGGACACCAGCTCAGCAGCTCTGCACTCTCTTTATATTGAGAAAGAGGGGAGAGAGACAGAGAGATTGAAGCTTTTGTTCTTCCTGGAAGCACGTCCTGGCTTCCTGGGAAGCATCCTTAATTCTGGTTCACTTCCAGGATTGGAGATTGCCCCTCACCTTTATATTCTCTTCCTAACTCCTCGATCATCCCCACTACCCTCTTTCCACCACTCTCCTAGGGCAGTTCTCTCTTCATAATTACCTTTTTTTTAATTTTAAGATTTTATTTATTTATTTGACAGAGAGAGAGAGAGAGAGCATGCACACAAGTAGGCAGAGCAGCAGGCAGAGGGAGAAGGAGAAGCAGATTCCTCACTGATGAGGGAGCCCAACTCAGAACTCAACCCCAGGACCCTGGAATCATGACCCAACCTGAAGGCAGATGTTTACGAACTGAGCCACCCAAATGCCCCTTAACTTTCTATCTTGATGTAAACAGCAATTGTCTGTGGTCGCAGGAGAGATAGGATGGTGTCCTGTTTCACAATTTCTGTAGGCAATTTCATTTAATTTTTTAACATATACAAAATAATGTATCACATGGCACAATGAAATTGAAGCAATACACTAATTAGTAAATCTCTCCTCTCTTGGGCCTTCATTCTCTCTCCCCAGAGATATGACTGTTAAAAGTTACTTGTGTTTTCTTCCAGAAATTTTCTGTACACATTAATTGCATGTATGTTGACAATTTAATCACTTGTCCGGTCCTCTTAGGAAACATTTACCCCTCAGGAATGTGAAGGTATAACATCAGAAGAGTGGGAGCCTGCACCTCCCCCATGTACCCCAGTGCTGTTTACTTGCACCTGGGGAGGCAAATACATGCTAGAGCTTATCATCAAGGAATGAGCAGGATCCTTCTCTGCTTCTTGGGTGAAGGCTGAGATGATGGTAGGTCAGATGGAAGATGAGTTGGTTGGTGGTAATTGTGTGGCCAAATGAGCCCAGTGACCCTTATGATACCTGACAAGGGCCTGGTCTTGGGGTGATGATTCCAGGGGCAGTTTGAGATAATCCCCAAAGTATACTGTTAAGTGTGTGTGTGAGAGTATGTATGTGTGTGTATGTGTGTGGTGGAGAAGTGTGGTGTGGGAAAGAAATTATAGAATATTACCATGTGTGTATGGGGGATTGCTAAAGGAGTCATGTATAACCACATGATTTTATATTCTAGGCATCGGAAGTCTACTACTGAAAATGTTTTTGCTTTTGAAAAGAGACTAAAGGTCTGGATGGGAGACTGTTATATACTCTTTTGGACATTTGAATTTTTAAAACCATATGCATGTACTACCTATTTAAAAAAAAAACACATCTTTTACATAAGCAACAAAAGTGCTGCTGTGTGACAGACCCCTTGGGATTCTGTGTGTATCCTGTGTTGATGCCTGAGCTTGCTACATTCATTTGCTTTCCCCTGGGGGCTGGCAAATAGTTGTTTTCAAGACAAAATTTCTTCCATTATTAACCACTGGAGGGTTCAAATGTGGAAGAATCACACCTCTCTTCCTTTGGCCTCTTCTCTCTTATGGCTGTGAAACATTAAACAATCTTGAAGTGACAGTATCCTGGAGTTGCTGAGGGAATATTCGGGAAAAGCCTGCCAGAGGCAGAAGGCAGCAGATCCAGGACCTCGATGAGGAAAGCAGAGTGGGTGGAGCTGCTGATTTTGGGAGTCTGTGTGAGAGTTGAAGTCAGTCTCTGAACTGACTTGCCGGAAATTGCTCTTTATTTTCAGCTGCTTTATGGCGGGGAGGCAGGTGCGTGGGAAGGATCTACTTGTTTGATTCTTCAGACTAGCACAGGTGTCCTTTTCCCTCAGGGCATCTTGTTTTAAGCGTACTCAGGATTTGTTTTCATCAAGTATGGTAATATTCATAGACTCAGAAATGACTGTCATGAAGGAAGAAGTTCATTAAAGTTGCAGATCCCACATAGAATAAATATTGCTAAAGAAAATATTTTAATTGCTTACTTATTATTCATTGGCAGTAAATTGAGCAGGAATCACTTTTTTTCTTTAAATGCTGCCCTGTTATTGAAATACAAAATAGTGGGATAAGCACTGGGTGTTATGCTATACGTTGGCAAATTGAACTCCAATAAGTAAATAAGTAAATAAGTAAGTAAGTAAGTAAGTAAATAAATAAATAAATAAAATGTAGCTCTAAAAAAAAAACGAAATACAAAATAAAACATTTAGAATTTGAAAAAAAAAGTTGCAGTCCCTAGAAACAGGAGACACTGCATGTGGTGAGGTCAGTCAAGAGGCAGAGGTTGAAAGCGTGGGCAAGAACCTATATTGTGGTTTCCATGGAACGAACAGGCAAGGTAGGGTAAACATGTTTAGGATTAGCTAGTCTGAATACTTTCCGTGGGCTCTGGGGTGTAGGGGCTGTCCCTTGGTGGCTGGTACCTGGCCCTGGGGTGATAAGAGCAGCTGGAGAATGGCCCAGACTGCAAGAGCTCCTAAAGGAGGTGATTGGTGTTAGGGCTGTGGATTGTTTGGTTTGTTTATGAGAGGCTTGCTTGTGGAGGAGTTGTTTTCCTACCTTTAGGAATGGGCTGACCCAGGAGGGGCAGGCTCTCCAGAGTCAGGAAGGTCCCAAGACATCAAAGCATCAGAATACAGAAAATTAAAAAACATAGTATTAGTACACATCAGGACAGCCAAATATTGTTCCACAGGTTGTATCTAGCACAAGATATCTGGCCAGGATGGTAAGTAGGGCTAAAATTCAAATGAAGCCCTGTTCACTAGTTGTGGACCTGCAGGACTGCATCCAGTTGAAGGGGCTGACTTTTTCTTATTCATACAAAGGCACCACGACAGAGGCCCATTATGGCATTTGTCTCAGGTTACTGTTCTGAATCATTTGTGATTATTTGATCAATCTCTGTTTTCGTGACTGAGCCATCAGTTCCAAGGATGCAAGATAGTCCTTATCTGTTACCCACTAGAGTGAAAGCTCCAAGAGAGCAAGGATCAGGTTTGCTTTGTTCACCACTGACACATCTTGGTGCTGGTAAATGTATATGTGATGACTAAATGGACAGTGTGCAGGATTTCCGACTCCAGATTTTTTTTTAATTTTATTTATTCATTCATGAGAGACAGAGAGAGAAAGAGAGGCAGAGACACAGGCAAAGACACAGGCAGAGGGAGAAGTAGGCTCCATGCAGGGAGCCTGACGTGGGACTGGATCCCTGGTCTCCAGGATCAGGCCCTGGGCCGAAGGTGGCGCTAAACTGTTGAGCCACCCGGGCTGCCCCCAACTCCAGAATTATATGTTACCTGTACCCTGAACTCTTCTTTTGACAACAAAAAGATCATCCTCTGTTCACCTGCCATAGAATTGATTAGGGTGAGTAGCATCCTCTTTGCTGGCTAGAGTTTGGCTCCTGTCCTTGACTCTTCTGGGGCCAAAAAGGCAGCCAAGCAGGGGAGGCTTTTTATTCTCAATCTGGAGATTCTTTGTCAGCTTCTCCCTGTTACAAATCCTCTAGTGGTTCATGCCTTCGCGGCTGCCAGTGAAAAATAAGCGACTGAATGTAGGGCACAGAGGGATATGGCTTTCTGAACCCACCAGCTGTGGCTGGAGCCCTGGCTCCAACCTAAAAAAATAAAACCCTGTAGGAAGACCCAGAGGCTGCTAGGCATGGCAGTAGGGTGATTGCTGAAGAGAACCTGGATTCCTGGCTTGCTTTGACAAAAAAAAAGAAAATAAGAACCAACTTTCTTTTTTTAATTTTTTTTAAGATTTTATTTATTTACTCATGAGAGAAAGAGAGAGAGAGGCAGAGACACAGGCAGAAGGAGAAGCAGGCTCTATGCAGGGAGCCCGATGTGGGACTTGATCCCGGGACTCCAGGATCACACCCTGAGCAGAAGGCAGAAGCTCAACCACTGAACCACCCAGGCATCCCAGCTTTCAAAAGAAGCCTTGTAGGGGGTGCCCCTAGCTGGCTCAGTCTGTAAAGCATATGACTCTTGATCTTGGGAATGTGATTTCAAGCCCTATGTTGGGTGTAAAGATTACTTAAAAAAATAAAATCTGAAAAGAAGAAGAAGAAGAAAAAAGGAGGCCCTGGGGTTTTGCTCTGTGTTTACAAGTGTACACATACACCATGGGTGGAAAGAGGAGGGATCCTGGGGCCTGCAGCCATGTGCAGGCAGGGGAGGTGTCTGTGTTGCTGGGTCTCATCCTTCATAGGCCCCGGGCAGTGTTGCTGAGACCCTAACAGAATGTGTATTTTCTCATCTCTCTCCAGGTTTCCATTCTATTATGAACTAAAAATAGCGTTTGTAGCCTGGCTGCTGTCTCCCTACACAAAAGGCTCCAGCCTCCTATACAGGAAGTTTGTACATCCCACACTGTCTTCAAAAGAAAAGGTAATTTATGCTGCTCAGCCTTTGACTCCTAGCAAGTAAAAAATCTAAAAAGCAGTAAGTAAAAAAGACAGAGTGTTTTATTGTAGGAGACCTTAGATCGTCTCTTATCTGGCTCCAACAATTTGTTCCTTCTAATCTTTTTTTTTAATCTATTTTTCTGACATGTTTAGGAATAGTGGTGAAATCCTCAAGAAGATATTATGTATCATTACTTATTGAAAAACATTTCCATAAATTGAAACAAAGGCAACAAAAGATTCACTCATAATTCAACTCGCCAAACTGAATTTTCTTCCTTTTGTCCTGCTCAGCCCCTGTCCTTTTATAGATAATGGGTTTTTTTCATAGACTATTAAAAAATACTTTTAAAACTTAACATAGGAAAGTGGAAGCATAAAGTGATTAAATGACTTGAACTTGTACCCAGATAGCTACAGATAGACACTGGAAGATATGACATCTCTTGTGCAGTGTTCGGTGATAAATACATGCCTACCAGTGGAATCCCTGCTATTTTGGTACTTATCAGTTGATAAGTACTAATGAGAGTAGTCATAATAATTTGTTTCCTACTATTTACCTTTTGTGTTTATTTTGCTTCAAAGTACTTCCCAAACATCTTTGCAATGAAAATAATAGATTTGTCTCATGTCATTGATGGGAAAAATCACAGGAAAGGGTCAGCAATAACTAAGCATTCAAGTAAGGATTACATCTCTTGAAAATAATTTTAATTGTAAGCTGCTTATAAGATAATAGAACTGTATAAAATGATTTTTTGTTTAACATCTCCGCTGAACTTAATTTGCTGTATTTACTTTCAATAGATTGTTCTATTGGGTTTTTTTTAAGATTTTGTACAATAATAAATGCATTACCTCTGTCTTACTGATTTGTTTTGATAACTTCTTTTCTATATGCATACCAGTCTATTTAAACCTTTCTTTGAAATAAAATCCTAAGTATACCAAAAAAAACCCTCAATACCAAAAAAATACTTAACATAAACACAATATTTAAATTCTAAGATCTTCAGCATGTGTGCACATAACCCATTTGTACTTGATCTTCATAGTGATTCATGAACACCACAGTACATAGAAATTCATTTCTTCTTTTTTGACTTATTGTCTTAAATTGCCAAAAGTGGGATTATTGAGTCCAAAATTATATAATCCATTAATCAGATTACATGATCTTCTAAACTGATTGGGATATGAACACTTAACAAAATAGGAGCACCAGAGGTGGCTTTTTATATAAATTTCTATTGTTTCTGAAAGTTGAGTACTTAGGACTTCTAGGGGGAGTCTTTAGGGGAAGGTATTAATTGGATGAGCAGATTACTACAGACATTTCCGAGAACTCTTTTAGGAACTAGGATACAGCACTGGCTGTCTCAGAAGGGTGGATTTTGAGGAATGGGATCTCTCTCTTGCCCTGGTTGTCACATCCCTACTCTTTGCACTTACCTTTCTCCAGATGCTGGGTTTACCCTGAAGCCATCAGTGTCATTTCCATTGAAGTGAAGGAGACTGGCTCTTAAGAGCTGCCAAGAATCCCACCAGAGTCAGTCACGGGTCACAATGAAAACTTAGTGTGGTGACTTCCTGTGGAAGCCTTAAACAAGGAATGCACGGGAGTCGACTGTCCCACTTGATTCCTCAAAAAGGAAATGCACTGATATGCCGAACTTCAAATGAGACCAAGACCAAGTGTCATTGTATTACTAAACTCTGAAATGAGCTACTATGATGTACAAAACAGCTATTCTTTAAAAGAGAGAGAGAGAGAACATGAACAGGGGGAGCGGCAGAGGGAGAGGGAGAAGCAGACTCCCTACTGATCAGGGAGCCTGATGTGGGACTTGATTCCAGGACCCTGGGATCATGACCTGAGCCAAAGGCAGATCCTTTACCAACTGAGCCACCCAGACACCCCAAAACAGCTGTTCCTAAAATGGTGACAACAAAACAAACCAAATCAGACAAATGAAAAAATAAGCCAGAGTTGATGCAAATTTGAAGTAAACCACTATTTTTGTCCCTGGGGGGGAGACTTCAACCCTCTTTCCAACCTTCCCCTGACCCTGGAGATGATTCTGGATGACTTCTCATTTTGCTTTTATTTCATTATCTGTAAAATGATCTTCCTTATCAACAAAAATAGCACTCATCTCTTTCTGTGTCCTCATTTCTCCCGCTTGATACCTACATGGGGAGGTATTTGGATATAGTATGAAAAAGCTACAGAATAGAAGAATTTCAGAGCTGCAAGGACCTGACCCCTTTGAGATAAGAAGGTGGCAGTGGTTCTCACTTATTGAAACTAGCCACTGTGTTAGATGCTTTACTGGAATGATCTCATGTAATCCTCACTGTGCTCCATGAGTTAAGTACTGTCACAGTCCTCATTTTGCAGAAGGCTAAACACTTGCCGAGACCTGACAGCCAGTCTGAGGTCTGAGGTTAGATGTTCCATTCTTGGCATTCTCTCCCCCTTCAGTTCCTTCATTGTCTTATAGAGTGGCTGTGTGTAGAATGGCAGGATGGTCCACATTCAGGACCCTTGGAGCCTTCCTGGAAGGCTAGAGGACTTTAGGAACAATCCTAGGGTATTGCTCGGAAAAACCTTCTTGGATCAGTAAGTTGCTGTTTTTTCAAAATTCCTCTTTCACTTCCGTCTATCTCTTCTGTTTTTTCCCCTCCTCCTGGCTACCTTCCCCTCAAACACACCCCCCAAAGTGCCTATGACTTTTCAGTCCCAGTGAGAATCCATGATTGGGCAAGCTGCCAAGCCCAGTGCTCTGGAGGGAGAAAGAACAGAGATTTATTTGAGCCTTCCAACTCAGTGTGTCTCTGTTTTACCTTCAACAGGAAATCGATGATTGCCTGGTCCAAGCAAAAGACCGAAGTTACGATGCCCTTGTGCACTTCGGGAAGCGGGGCTTGAATGTGGCAGCCACGGCAGCAGTGATGGCTGCTTCCAAGGTACTGTTCGGGACCCTGAGCACCACAGCCACTTGAGCATCTCCCCTTCAGCCTGCCCTGCTTCTTCGTCACCCATGCAACTAGCACAGGACAGTCTCAGGACCAGTCAGGGGTTCCTCATTTGGGGGAGGTTCCCTTTGAAAATTGGATGGAGAAATTGGTGACTCTTGCCCCCAGGAAATCGTGCACATGCACACACATGCATATATGCACAAACAATGTGTGCAATATTTAAAAGGTTCCCAGAGCTCCTGAAACTCATTATATATCCCAGATTAAGAACCTCTGAATTACTTGAAGCTTAAACTTGGGAGAAAGAGGAAAGAAAAGGGAGAAAGAATTGCTCTTCTCTGCAATTTCCCAGGGTGCACTGGGAAAGACACCAGAACTCAAAATAATCAGGTGGGGAGACTACCTGAGTGAGTGGGTGGCCCCACGCTCATGTGGTCCAGCAGACCCGGGTGGGGGAACCCAGGGTACCAGAAGAGGTGAGTGGTTCAGACACGGAGGAGGAGGATGTGTATAGCAGTGGCAACGAGACCTGGAGGAGGTTTGAAGTAAACACTGGTCGTGCAGGACATGGTGATGTAGACATCACTTCCTTCTCTTTTCCATCCAGCCCCATTCACGTCCTCTGTAGTCCTTCCTAGCTTCTTCTCACATCACATTCACCTTATTGCTTCAGTTTCTCATTATGTGCTCAGCCCTGAAATATTAAATTGGTAGTATTTCCCCCTGGAGTAAATTCAGCAAAAAACAGTAAATTGTGTTTCCTGCTTACATCCTTTGCCCTCAGCCCAAATGTAGAGGAGGGGTCTATATTCAGCAAGGGGTGGAGGAGAGGCAGTTATGCCAATGTTTGGGCAGATAAACTGTCTGGGAGGTGAGTTGTATGATCAAAGGGAAGCCTTATGTCCCTAGGTGATGACTGAGGGCAAGGGAGGCAGAGTTGTGAAAGGCTTTGGAAGAGGATACTGACCTTGGTGCTCCATGAGCTCTGAGTGGTTGGTGGGATGGAGCATGTTCACAGCCAGCTAGGTCAGGGGACCGAGCTGAGTTTCTGTGTCCTGAACCAAGAGAAGCACATTAGGAGCATTTCTGGAAGAAAGACTTACCACTTGGGGCTGAGTGTTTGTTTGAAAAGTACTGTCCACCAGAAGTCAAGGAGTTCTACATACAAAGGCTGGGAGAGAGAGAAGGAAAACCAAAAGGGAATGATTCCTAATCATATTATAGAAGGACCAGCTCCTTCTATAATACAGAACTGTAATGAGGTGTCCGCCTTAGTCCAATAGCTGCTGGCAAAATGATAGATCCCAGTGAGTATCTTTAGAGGAGACATTCCACTTTGGTATCCCAAGGAGATGTATCAGGATTTACAAAGAGCAGTGAATATCAAGATCCTTTTATTTGAGATGTAACCATTTTGTGCTTTTATTTTTAAGGTGAAAGATAGGAGAACTCAAACTTGCTAAATTGTTAATTCATCAGGTGAAGTTTGCAACATAGAGCTACAGAAACCTCCTCTCTGCCCCTCTCTCTACCCCATCTCCTCTGCTTCTGAAGCCTGAAGGAAGATGGGTATATATCAGGGTGGCTCAGTGTGGGTCTCCTGGCCATACAGCAGCATGTGTGTAAATGTTATTCTGACAGTAATTCTTTAGGGCCATCCTTTTCCAGGTCTGCCTCAAGCTGGAGCCTCCAGAGTCTTGATACCATCTTGGCCAGCCACCGCCAGCCCCTCAGACCACCCGGGGAAGCCTGTGAGCCTAGGCCTCTAGCCAGGCACCCTACAACAACCAAACATGAAGGAAGCTCTAGACAGTCTGAAACTTTGCCTCAGGAAATAACCGCTCATTAGTTCTTTCTAGTTGTGCTACAATAGTGAGGGGTGCCCGCTTCCTGTTGAATCTGGTTTCAAATGAGAAAACTTTTTGCCTTTTGGGGGCTTTGCTTTCCCTCTCTTGATATAAATATCTTGAGAGAGAAACACAGCTTCTCTTCCAAAAATAATGCCCTCTATTTTTGAAACAGATGTGTATTAAAAAAAAAAAAAAAAAAAAAAGGAAGAAGTAAAATCCAGTCTGGCTGAGGGGTAAATCAGTGGTTTCCACAGCAACAGCAGATCACTTCAGGCAGGGGTCAAGGGATAATGACTCACCAGTGAGTCCAAATCTGGCTTTCATGTCCAAACCACCTGGGAAGCTTTGTTTTCATTTTTTAATAGATTCTCAGATGTGCTGATTCAGAATCTCAGGCAGTAGGCCCAATCTCTATTTTTAACAAGTTCTCCAGATGATTCTTAAGCAGCCAGCTCTGTACAGGTCATTGCCTCAGGCCCCATCCAGAACCAGAAGTGCCCAGGTGATTAGGGTTAGAGCACTTCACTTACATTCCTGGGATGCAGACTTAGCTTCTTAGAAGCATTAACCTTGAGAATGAGAAAGTGAGGTGTGTGTGTGTGTTTCATTTCCTTAAAACTTCATGCCAGTTGGGGAATACTACGGTGGGAATACAAATTTTTCTCCCTCTCTGTAATGCTCCAAAGAACCTAGCACAGTGCACTGCACCCAGCCGAGCCCTGAACAACCTTGGTGATTCCCCCGGGGGAATAGAGCAGTTTTGTAGGGGGGAAAAAAACCCAGCATCCTGGCAAATCCCCCATGACTATACTTTAATGTCCAAACCAGAACATCTGAGAGTGAAAGGGGTGCTGGAATAATTATACCAGGAATAGGTATGAGGCCTGTCCCAAGCAAACCAGGAATTAGGATCACCCTACTCATAGCTCCATTTTACAACTCTTGTACCTTGCCTCTCTCCTCCCAAAAAACACCCTCAACTCACAAATTGGTTCTAACTCTAAATATCTACTGCATTTAGCTAAATGGACCCACAAGAGAGTGTGAGGCAACTGAGAGACTATCTCTTACTTCAGACATATTAGGGGTCAGGTGCTTGGATGAGGGGTCACTGCTCCCCTGTCTTCTGTTCTTTTTTCCATCCTTTAAAGCCTCCCAGAAGGGAAGTATAGAATTTAAGAGATCTCTTGGTTATATTTTTTCTTTTCTTTTTTTTTATTGAAGTATAATCGACATGTAAAATTATGTTAGTTTCAGGTGTACAACCTAATGCAGCCACACTTTGAGTTAATCCTTTATTTTCTTGTAATATTGAGTCCTGAGCCCTGTCCCTAAAAACAACACAAAACAAAAAAACAACAACCAAAATTGAAGGTTTGCAGGATTTTTGCATCATCAAGAAAAGTGAAGAAACTTTGTGCGCCATATTGTACCAATGTAAGTTGTTATTAATGTTAACGTTGTTTTATCTTAGAACTAGAGAAACAAAAACAACACAATTACACATGGGAAATTCCTCCCCAGGCCTACTAACCTCCATCCCACTCCCACTTTTCCCCAAGGTCTAATCCTTCTCTCTGGAAGTGTCGATGCATCTTTTCTTTCTATGAAAACTGCTCTGTCTCCTTCCTGAGGACACCCTTCTCTAGGACCATCTGTCTAAATGTCCCTTGTCTCCGAGTTGGCTCTGCGCCTGGATATTGGATGTTTCCTAGCCAGTAATTCCACCTAGCGGGAAAGTTTTTTGAAGACTAGAATTGGAAGTCTCTCTTTTTAAAAATAATGCTCTAGAATAAGTGAAGCACATCCTCACACAAAAGAAACCATGTGAGAAAAACAATTGATCAAAAGTTTGAAAACTGAAGTGTCCATGGCACCCTATGGCTCTTGAGCTTGGAAGCATGTATTAGGTCTCTTCCACCTGCCCAGTTCTTAGGCCTGGTAAACCAACCTTTTTACTTGTCTCATAATTTGGAAAATAATGTTATTTTACTCCCTCTAGAGATCCTATCCCTAGAACAGTTCCACTGGAACCAATATTATTGGTAAAGTCATCTGGTTAATACACTGCTCCAAGTAGTGTTGGCATTCTATGGATTTGGGATTCTTCTGCCCCAGATTGTGTATGGGCTTTTCTCCCTCAAATCTAATATTTCCTATTATATTGTTAGCTTCTGGAGGTGAGGGTCTCTAGATTCTTTTCCTTTGTTTCTTGCTTAGAAAAAAAAAAAACACAGAATAAAGAACCTAACAATACCTACTTGTTTAGTATTCTACACTCATAGCTACTCATCAAACCTTGTTGATTGATCCGAAGAATAAACTTTTTTGATTCTCTAGTCCTGCTCTGTTCAAGTGGTTATTTATATGAATTGGTTAAAAGTAAGTTAGTGTAAAATTCAGTTCCTCAGTCATACCAGTTGCATTTCCAGTACTCAGCAGCCATAGTATAGCAGGTGGCTAGCACAGATACAGAACATTTCCAACATCACAGAGGTTTTTTTTTTTTTTTTTTTGGCAGCACTGCCCAAGTCCTCTCTGAAACCTCTTGGGTTATCTTTGCCTTATTTTCACCCCTTCACCTGCAGTGCCCTAGCTTTGACAGGACCCCTCCTTTACCCACTCAGCACTTTGGGGCCTCTGTATGCGAGGTTGATCAGCAAAAATAGGGAAATAGAAATGCAGCTTATAGTGTTACCCATGGTGTCGCTTTCTTTTCTCCATCTTCTTCCCTGGTCCAGCCCCACTTTCACACCATGACTCCATTTCCCCAATTTGCCAGTCAAAACTCAGGCACTCTATCTTATGGTGTGGTCAGCACCCACCAGAGTATAGCCAAACCTTGGTTATAGCCCTAGCATTTTAACAGCTGGGAACAAGCCACAGAGAGACAAATCCTGGTGTTTTCCCACTCATTATTTAAATTCTCACTCAATTTTGCCTTAAAAATAAAACTCTACAAAACAGTTTGCATAGTTTTTAAAAAATTCCTCTGTCTTTAATTCCTTATCTTTATCTTTTATCCATCACTGCTTTATCTAAACTTCTTGCTTGAAATAAATTCTGCTTTCAAACCACTGTGAAACTATTTTTGGAATCAGAAGCTCATTCCCAGAAGTTTGTAAGACTAGTGACTTGGGGCTTCTGGCCAGACTGGAGTTGTTTGCCTTTGCCTTTGGTTTGTTGTTTTTCTAGCTGCCTATTGTGTACTGATTAGTTGTAAACAATGTGTTTATAATTCATCAGAGGGAAGGTATTAATTTCCCTTTTATAAAACTTCCCTGTATGGACTCATGCTCAGAAAGTATTTCTAAGGAAGAAGAAAAGACTGCTTTCCCTTCCACGTCCCTGTGTCTCACTTCACAGTCACACCTCATGTCTCCTCCATCCAAGTAGCTGAGGAACATTAACCAACCATTGTGCTAGGTTAGGTGAAGTTAGCCTTCTTTCTTCCATTTTAGCCAAGGAGCGTGTGACATAAAATTAATATTTAGAATTCACTACAGCAAACAGTTTTACACACCAAGATTATCTAAACTATTATGGACAACCTGCTGAAAAAGTTTGGAAGTATTGCCTACCCTCTACGTCTCCCAAACAAATCGACTTGCACCCAAGCTAAGCTTTCTGCAACTTGTTGATGCAGAATCACCCAAGACTTCCTGCCAGTGCAGGTCTGCCATGTTCACCTTTGTCTGCAACACTCCATCTTTCTGGATTCCTTTTCTCCTGTGTTTCTACCAGGACAGCTACCTCACCTCTGTGCACCTGGTAGATGTTTAGGCAGAGGAAAACAAACAAGCTGCAGAGCCACCAGTCAGCCGATAAAGAAGAACTGGGAGCTCACGCAGATGTCTCTTGCCCCTTCTGTTCCAAGTTTACCTGTGGAGGTTATATGTAGCTGGATGCATCAAGGGTCTAAGTGAGAAGAGAGAAGCCCACCTGCTTACCTGGTCTCTGAAAGGAGCCTGGTGGAACCTAGGAGGTTTGAGAAGGCATTTTTTAAGATTACCTGTGAGCAGAAAGAGCTGTTTCTTGGCTGTGGCAATGTGGCACCTTCTTGGTCACCTCCTCCTCCCTTACTCTCCTCTCCTGCTTGCTCCCTTCCTTCTCCCCTCACCCACCACCCTCCCTGCAGTGTTGGGTGGAATTTCTCCAGAGCCCCACCTCATTCCCCTTTCCTTCCCAGGATCATTTCATCCTTTCCTTCACCTTCAGCTGTCCTCTGATGCCCTGGTTCTCAGATCGGCTTCTCTGCCTTCCACTGAACTTCTCCTCCTCTTGTTTCCTTGGTACAGTTAATGTTTCCTAACTCTGAATCTGCCCCTCGTCTTGTGTCCCATCTGTCTGATGACAATGAAATCACCATTCACCCCCTCAGGCCTCCAGGCATCAGATCTCAGTCATCTTTGAGGTTCTTCCTCTTCTTGCTTACTCTTCAAGTTGTGCCCATTTGACATTCTTTCCCTTTTTCCAGGCCTTCTTCCCCACCCCCTTCCTTTCAGCTAGGACTAGTGCAGTAGCCACTCATGTATTCACTGCTCCTCTCTCATCCAGTTTGAGCTGTGTCCCAGCTTTTCAGCCTTGTCTTGTCTCTCCTTACCTTTCTGGCTCTTCTTGTACTACAGTCACAGCACCACCTTCTGTGCTGTTCTAGAAATAGCAACTCTGTGTGCTATTTCTAGACTTTTCTCTTTTCCTGCCTCAGCTTCTGTTGGTCCTTCATCTGCCCCTGTTGCCACCTGTTTGAAATCCTGTCCACCTTTCAATGTCAAATGCCACCTTCTCCATGGAAACCTCTTCTGATTCCAGGTGGAACTGTTCTCCTGCTTCTTGGGTCCCACATGGCAGTCTGCTGTGATCGTTATATTTCATGTCTTATCTGCATCCCTAGTAGGTGCTCAGTCAATATTAAAGGAATGAAGGACTGCCGTGCATATTTTTAGCTGTGTCAGCTAATAGAGCAACATTTAGCATCACAGGTGGGCTTTGGAGGTAAGCAGAGGTAGATTAAAAACCCCAGCTCTGGGGATCCATGGGTGGCTCAGCAGTTTAGCGCCTGCCTTTGGCCCAGGGCACGATCCTGGAGTCCTGGGATCAAGTCCCGTGTGGGGCTCCCAGCATGGAGCTTGCTTCTCCCTCTGCCTGTGTCTCTCCCTCTCTCTCTCTCTCTCATAAATAAAAAATATATAAATAATCTCCATTTAAAAAAAAAACGGCTCCCACACTTAACTGCTGCACCCCTGTGAACTTCAGCTTCTTCACCTGCAAAGTGGACATGACCATAGTGCCTGTCACAAAACACTCATGAGATGGTGTACCTAAAGACTACACAGAATGCAGAAGTCATACTAAATGCTTAATAAAGGTTGCCTATTACTCACTTCTCCTGTATGTTGGTTTGATCTCTGAGGCTGATCATTATTCTGTTGAGCAGAATAAAAGAAATGCCAGATGCTGACTTTGGGAAGCTATTTACAGTTCAGACTCTTCCGGATAGGAAGCTGAGTTTCCCTCTCACGTGGATCTAGACTCTCTTCTCTTCTTTTCTCTGTGATGTGGTAGTGTGAGGACAGTACCTAGTGCTGCCTGTGCTCTGGTCCCAGTCCGCTTTGCCTGTACTGGGTCTCCCTGGGAAGGCCACCCTCCAGCCCTCAGGTTCAGGTCCCTCATTGCTCTCTGCCTGACTTTCCATACAGTTGTTTCCTCCTCCTTTTCAGCCCCTGGGTGGGTGGATCCCTGGGGTCAGCTTGTAACTGTGAGCACCTGCCCTCCCCCAAGAGAGAAGGAATGTCAAACTTGTGGGTCCCAGAGCAGGCAGGAGCCTTAGAAGCCGTCTTTGTAACCCCTTACTTCACAGGAGTGGACACTGAGACCCAGAAGTTGAGTGGCTCACCCAGGGTTATGCAGCTGTTAGTTGTCAAGTTGGGTTCAGAGTGAACTTGCTGGTTCCCAGTCCTGTGTACCCTGCATCACTCCAAGCAACCCCAGGCCCTCTCCCCAAACCACCATCACCCCATGCTGGGCTGACACTTGACACTTCCTGACCATTATGTGCTTGGGTTACATCACCAGGCCCTGAGAAGCCAGGCCTAGTACCTGAGAGATGATTGTCTGCTTCAGAGAATTTTAGGGCCAGTCACAGCCCCAGGTACTTCTAAGGTTGTCTGCTTGCTCTTGTGACCATTTTACATCAGATGTCCCTTGGAATTAAGAAAGTGCATTAATATGCAAAAGGCAGCCAGCACAGGGCACCAAGGCAGGTTCCTTCTTTGCCCTGAGGCAAGGCTGGGCCAACACATAAATGCAGGATGTGGTACACACTAAGTTGAAGGAGTATGCATCACAAATACATGTTACCGTAAGATCTAGTTCCTTTAAAGCTTCATCACATGTGATAATGGGGGCATATTTGCAAATATAACTGTAGCTCCACTGCTCACTAACAGCAAAACAAATCTGTCTTGTGGATGCCTGCCCCCCCACCCTAGTCCTTTCTCCCTCTCACAGTCTGTTAGCAACGTCCCTCCCCACCCAGGAAGATGGATTCCCTACCATATTAACCTCCCCACAGGGCCTTTGCTCTCCACGGAGAAAGCTTGGACAAGGGGCAAAGTTTCACATCTGGGACTCGGTGGTGGACTTCTACATAAGAGGACAGAGACGACAGCTGTGTGTGGAGAGTCCTTCCTGGTGACCCCGAAACCCTATCCCCAGGGTGCAGGCTTGACTCAGAAGGCCAAGCCACAGTATTTTCCCTTTTCTATTTGATGATGCAGCCCTGGCTTCACTCAAGTTTGAGCTCTTGCATGATACCTCCCCCAGATGAGAGGGCAGCTGGCTGACGTCTCTCCCTCCTCTGAAGATCAGCCCCACGTTGTGTCATCTTTGTCATTTGCTGCCTTGTGTGCATTTGTGTCCAGATGCCGCTGACTGTGAGCTCCTTGGGAGTAGGAATTGGGTATCGTGTTTCATATTCATCTTTGTTCCCCTGTGAGGCTTCACACAGAGCTTTGTAAACACTCCCTCTGCACCCACTGCGAATGGAGGAAGGAAGAAAGGAGTGAGTGAGTGAGCAAGTGAGTGAGGAGTGTCCTAGGTAAAGACAGCATGGCTCCCTTCAACCCTGTTTTATAGGCTTGGTGCCCATGGCTTTTTTTTTTCTTTTCCCCTTTGTCAGGTGGCTCGACTCTTTCATTTTGTCTCCTCTTTGGACCTCAGAGAAGGGCAGGTAACCCCACTGAGAGGTGTGACTAACTCCAAACTGATCCAGTCGGGTAGAGAGGCCAGCCCCCATCTCTGCCCACCAGCCTGTGGTCTGGATCCGAACCAGGTGTTTCTCCTACCGACACCTGTGTGTGTACGTGTGTGTTAATCCCAGAGCCAGTCCCACTTCAGTGTCCTTCCAGAGCCTCTTTTTTGTGTTAATTCGGTAGCATCTAACATGTGATTAACTTACTTGAGTTTTTCTTTGTTTAATGCCTGGAGAATGAGTTGAATTTGATGATTGATGCTGTTTTGGGAGAAATCGTCTTTCTTTCTTCTTTGTTTGTTAATTTAATGTTATGTCAAAATCAAGGCCCCTCATCTTTATCCAGCATGATTATTATCCTGCTTGCCATTGATGTGGAGCATGTGTAGCTATAGAGGTTAACTTTGTTAGCGAGTGGGTACCCTTCTAGAAGGAAGCATTAACTCTTTTTGAATTACCAGTGGGAAATGTGGTTATGCTGGTGGCTTTGTTATCAATTGCTTGACTCACTAAAACCTGCTGTCTTTATTCTCTTTGTCATTAGTTATAGGCATTCGGTACCTGGGAAGGCTCTGCTGGAGCCTTCCCCTGTGACTTGGTGTGTTCCTCTGGAAAAGAGGACCTCATCAAGGGCTTGCAGCCAAGCTTAGCTGCTATGCTGAATCTGGGCTCTGTGGGCCCTAATGGCAGGCATCCTATTAGTGGTAAATTGTTTTGTTTGGAATACCAGATTATTAAAGGTCTGGATTTTCCAAGAACATACCCCCGCCCCTAAGAAAAACATCAAAAGGAGTACTTGGCTGGCTCAGTCAGTAGAGCATGTAACTCTTGATCTCAGAGTCGAGAGTTTGAGCCCCACCACGTTAGGGATAGAGTTTACTTAAACAAAGTAATAATTTTAGAAAAGAAAAACATCAAAACATACAGAATTTGGTGTGTGTTGGCTGAGTGGCTTTCTCATTTCTTACCAGTTGAGGGAGAAATTAAAGATCTCAGATTGATAGGTCAGTGATACAGCTTATTTCTTGAAGTCTAATTTTCTGAGTTTTAGCTAGAAAAAAAAAGGATTAAATAATCAGAAATGGATTACCCTCCCTTGTTCCAAGGCACTTCTGTGGGATTTCTGGGGCTTCTAGGAGCACCCCTGGAAGAACCACCAGGACATGTTGTGTTGATGTATACAGAAAGCAGCGAGGTGGGTTTGTTAAATAACATATAAACAAGCAACAATAACAAAACTAGACAGACATACTTATCACAGCATAGGGAATGAAGAGCTAAAGAGTACAACAGATTATAAGTAAGAGATTTGTTGTCATGGAAGGCCGAGTATATCTCCCTTTCCAATGCCATGATGATAGGCTATGGAGAGGGTCTTCCAGAGGTGGGCTGGTAAGAATGGTACTGACATGTGGTATGACAGGCCCAGGGACTGGCTCAGATGTACCTGAAGTAGGCTGACCTTGGTTCATGAAAGGGCCCCAGCATTTTTAGCTTTTCTTATGTCTCACATTCCAAGCTGAGTGTTGGCTGGGGAGGACATCAATGCAGGAATTTAAACACACACACACATGCTGGAAACTACTCCGTCAGAGTTACCATGGGAGACCCAACATTTATTCTAGAGATTTTCAAATAATTCTAGAAACCCTTATTTTGGTATTGTAGTCAGAGCCAGATAATGGGCCACAGAAAAGGGTCATAGATTCTTGAACTCAGAATTTTCCACTTGGAAGGGAATCTTGTTCAAATACTTTAATTTGCAAGGCTGAGAAAGACCAAGGCGACTTAGTCAAGGCCCTTCATAGCAGAGTTGAGACTAGGCTCTCTGAGTGGACAGTGACTAAATATGCTGCCTCTTCCTTCTCTTTTCTCATTTGTTTATTATTATTATTATTATTTTTAAGATTTTATTTATTCATGAGAGACACAGAGAGAGAGGCAGCAACATAGGCAGAGGGAGAAGCAGGCTCCTTGTGGGGAGCCCGATACAGGACTTGATCCCAGGACCCTGGGATCACGTCCTGAGCCAAAGGCAGATGTTCAACCACTGAGCCACCCAGGTGTCCCTATTATTATTATTTTTTTTAATTTTTTATTTATTTATGATAGTCACAGAGAGAGAGGCAGAGACACAGGCGGAGGGAGAAGCAGGCTCCATGCACCGGGAGCCTGATGTGGGATTCGATCCCGGGTCTCCAGGATCGCGCCCTGGGCCAAAGGCAGGCGCCAAACCGCTGCGCCACCCAGGGATCCCTATTATTATTATTTAAAATAGTTTCCATGTCATTCTTTTTTGATCTAGATGGCATTTTTCAGCATCATGCAAGCCCTGTATTTACAAAATGGGATCCTCAAGGTGATCTTGGGAAAGTGCTGTGTTTGTAAAAATGAAACGGTAATGATTTCTTAAAGGTAATATACGTTTATGGTATAAAATTCTAAAAGCACAAAAGAGAGCGTGCAGTGAAGAGTAGGTCTCACTCCTGTCCCTGTCCTCCATTGGTCCAGCTGATTTAAAAGAAACCTGTGACCTTCTGGCAGGCACTTTCAAAGATGTGTTCATTTGTCCATTAACATGGTATAATTGACACTCCCATCTCCTTAGCAGACAAAACTGCAAAGACCTCCTCTGTCATGGAATGAAGTGGCAGCTCTGAGTGACAGGTGACTAAGAAATACACTTCTTTTTCCACCTGGTCCCCATCTTCACCTACCCACGTCCTCCCAGGCTAGGTCATATGTAGTTTCCTGTGTATGCCTGGCCTCTCAGATGTGCACCCTCTGTCCTTGGCACCCTTCAACTCTCTGGCATTTCTCATACACTCCTTGAAGGCAGAGCTCAAGTTCCTGCTCAACAAGATACTCCTTCAGGTCTGGGCCCCTAGCCGGTACACTGGGGAGGAGGTACGGATTTCTGGTTGTGGCACTTTACTGAAGAGATTGCTCAGGAAATGGCCACCAGTTCATTTATTCAACTCCTTGACCCCCAGCATATATCAGATAGAGTGGCAGACACCAAGGCTGCACTAGTAAATAAAACAAGCAATCCAGGGGGAAAGACAAACCAACAAACAACATTAAAGTTAAATACAATCGTGTGAAGTGCTACAAAGAAATACAGACTGTACTGAGAGCATATGTCAGGGAGCAGAGATGGTCAGAGAAAACTTCCCTGGAAGTGCAAGCATATTCCATTGAATCTAAAGTGCTGTGGTTTCTAAGATACATTGTTATCCTCTATACCACTAAGGAAGAAAATATTGCCAATTAAATTAGAACATAATGCTTTTGCACTTAGAATGTTTACTTGTACTTATTGAAAGGACTCTTTTAGAATTGTGTAGACATAGAATCTTTATGCATCACTTTTGTACATACATTAAAGGGAACATATAAGTGCAATAAACTGAGGTCATCCTAACCTCAGTTCTTGACTTTCTGTGTCTGACTCTTCAGAATCACTTTGCAGTGGAGCTCATCAGTAGCCATTTGACCACGCTGTATCACTCTCTGCCTTCCAGAGCACTGGTGATACAGAGCTATTGTCTCTGGGATTTTCATCTGTGCTGCTGATACCCACTCAGAAATGCTGTCACTTTATTTATTTATTTATTTATTTATTTATTTATTTATTTATTTATTTATTTATTTATGATAGTCACACAGAGAGAGAGAGAGGCAGAGACACAGGCAGAGGGAGAAGCAGGCTCCATGCACCGGGAGCCCGACGTGGGATTCAATCCCGAGTCTCCAGGATCGCGCCCTGGGCCAAAGGCAGGTGCTAAACCGCTGCGCCAGCCAGGGATCCCCGAAATGCTGTCACTTTCTTGATCTTACCAGAGGTGTCAGTGGAATGTGTTTCAGACAACCTGGACTCACATTTCTTCTTCAGGTGGTTCCTAATGGTTTCTGAATGGAACACTCAGTTCAGCTAAGTTGTCCAGTCCATGCCATGGCAATAACAACTAAATGCATTCATATGTAGGCAGTAACAGTGATGTCAAGGCAACAATAATTGTAAAACACATCCCATTTCAGAGATGAAAAAATATATGTCTTGAAATTGATGAAAATCATTTACAAGGAATCTAGGTATGAGTGCTGTTGTTATTCTAGTGAGTGATGTCAAGGCTCTGGGTGGGTGTTTCTGTGAGTCTCCTAGTCATGAGAATGGCAGTTCCACCACACTCAGAGGCAGAAAACAGGGAGCAGGATCAGGCCTTTCTTCTCTTAAGAAGAGAAAAACACCTTTCCCAGAAATCCCTTAGCAGATTTCCCCTTATCTTCCATTGGGCAGAGTTGCATCCCATAGCTATCCATCACTACAAGGGAGATTGGGAAATTTGTTTTTTTCCTATCATGTCAAGAATGGGATTGGGATGACTTTTGGATGGCCAACTAACAGTATATACCCCTGTGGGAAAATTCTTTTGAGATATAGCAAATTAACCTGAAACACTGTAGGACTTCTCAAAGGCTTTAATATAGTAATGTGGCTCATTGAATTATGGAGAAGATGGTATTAAGCTTTAACAGACTTAGGGGATCTGAATTTATTTTCCCAAAACAGGGGACCCAACTTTGTGAGTACCAGTGAACAACTCTTGGTTGTACCCAGAATAATAAAATGGAGGTTCTCCAGAGCAGAGCCAAAGTGGCAGGGTGGATTTGGGGTTTGTGGAACATGAATGGGAATGAGGTTTTGAGAGGAGACTAAGCATGGGCTAAGAAGTTTACAAATGAGAGCCATATCAATTATAACCATCTCAGAATGTTTTGACAGATAAAGGCTAATTTGTTTTCAATATCCTTGTATCCATGCCACTATGATTACCCCTGAGTCAGGACTGTGTTGATACAGAGCTATTATTTTCCTTTTTTCTTTCCTAACCTCTGCCACTTCCAGCTTCATGATGCTAGTGATATTGGAGCTAGGCTGGCTAGCTTCTGTGAGTGGAATTGAGTGCTTTGCCGAAAAGCACATGTATGGTGCCTGCTGCTGCTTGCTCTCAGATACATTGCTGAGCATTTGCAAGGGCTGGCAGACACATTGATGGAATTAGTCCTTGACCATTTATTTGGGTTTGAGGTCATGAAGCCCCCTCCTTGTCCTGCTGGCCGGATGTGGTCTTATGATTTTTTATTTCAACAGCAACTGTGTGTCTCAGGCAGTAATATCATCACCACCATTATCACTATACGAATTCATCACCATCCTCATCATCCTCACCATCATCATAATTGGCATTTCTTGAATGCTTGCTACACACTGGGCTTTATAATGGATATTATATGGGCATAATCTCATGTAATTCTCACCTTAATCTTACCATGTGGATGCTCCTTGGCAGAGATGAATATTGAGGCAGAGAGAGGTTGAGGTCATCCAGCTATTAGTACTAGGACTGTAATTTGACTCTGGGTCTGACTCTAGAACCCTTAATCTTCACTTTCTGTAGTTTCTGATATGGCACCTTTGTGTGGTTATTTGTGCATTTGTCTATTTACATTCTGTCCAAAATTGAGCTGTATTTTTGGTGTTTCCTAATAACACCTAGCCCAGTGTCTTGCCCAGAGAATGTCCTTGATAAATAATTCTTAAAAGTGACCAAACGAGAGGTTGATGGAAAGCGAACCAGTAAGTGGTTTTCCTGGGTGTGAACCTAACACTGAATTACTTTTTTTCAGAATCCATTTTTGTTCTGTGGTCCTCTCATTTCTCTTAAGTCCCTATGAAATAATCGTGGGTCATTGGCTGATAGATTTTGGAGGGGATTATACTGGGCAGCTAGTCCCACCTGGCTTTGGTGGCACGACACCCCCCCACACACACACCACACACACACACAGTTGTTAATGTCTAGAAAGTAAGCTCTCCAACCCCTTGGCCACCATCGTGCAGAGTGGTGTCTGAGGCCACCAGGGCAATTATCTCTTACTTAAAATTCTAATTGTATATATTTGTTTATTTAAATAATTTTCTTTTTTGCTGTTAGTTTCCTAGAGATGTTCTTTATCTTTGGTGGGTTGAGCACTGATCTTTTTCATACTTTAATGCATCTTTGTTTTTATTCTGACATTTCTTCTAGACCTGTCTGCAAGCTCCTTTTGTTTTCCCCCTTCCCTCTAATGAACTCATTCTGCATTTACTCCTTTATCTAACTGGCTTTTTGACTAGTCACTTCTGTGAACTGCTGTGCTTTGCTTTGCTGGCCATTTTCGTTGCTTTTTTCCTCCCCCTTAAGTAAAATGAAAAAAGTCCTCCAAACCCTCTATCATGTCGAAGGCATCCTACTAAGCTGTTGTGCTCCTTGTTTGTTTCATCAATTCCACTCCTAACCCAGAGCCCTCCTGTTAGCTGTTCCCACTGATTTTGTGCTGCTTTGTCGGTTCTGTTCTATCTGTTGTGCCTTATTGTCCCTAAGACCTCCAGCCCTGTAGGACTACTCTTGCCTTCATTATCCAAATAAAATACCTCCTCCCTCATCCCATGTACCTGTGAGAAGTCTGCACACCCTCCAGTATTTCTGATGATGCCCAACTTCATCTATTTGCTTGGTGGTTATTTACTTGCCTGTCTCCTTGTGCTCAAATCCCAACCCAGTTCTCAGTAACCCCAGTCTATGACCAGCCCCTAGCCCCCTCTCAGAGTCCTTCTCCCCCAAACACTAGCTCCCTCTCTAGCCCCTGAGGCGCCCCTGAGGCGCCCCTGAGGCAATGCGGCTCTCCCTGAGCCTGCACTCTGATCCTTTTCACTCTGACACAGATTCTCTCATCCAGACAGCAAGGACCTTCCCTTTCATAAGTATAATGGATTGGTCTTGCTTTCCTAAACAAAAGAACAATTTTCCCCTGAGATGAATTCTGTGGCTCTCTCAGAATATGAAATGGTTATAGTCAGCAGGGTTTTTTTTTTTTTTCTTAGTATCATTTTTTTCCTTCCTGATTCATTACCTTTTGGGTATTTTATGAAGCTCAAATGTGAGAGTGGAAGTAAATGTGCCTCATAAACAGTAACATGAACAGATAAGAGAAATTGCTGTTGTCATACATTTTAAAATATACTGGCTGAATTTTATTTCTTTTGAAAAGAGTAAGGACTGAACACATAGATTATTAGGTTTTGATCTTTCTGACCAGATTCTTGTATACTGGGAATTGAGCAAAATGTGGCTATGTAGGGATTTTTATTTATGTAAAGCCAGAGAAGCAGCAAACAACCCCTCAAGAGCAGGAACTGCAGGCAGTAGTCATTTCCTTGGCCCTGGGTCTGTCTCTGGCTCTAGTTTATCATGTGATGTGGGCATCTGAAGGAGACGAAGGAACTAGGAGCCAGAGGAACAATTGTTGAGACCCACAGGAAGCCCTGGAATATTCCAGACCTTGACCCTCTCAGTGCTTCCAGCAAGTACACCAGGCATCTGCCCTTCTGCAGAGTCCTTCCAGGTCTTGAGTTCCACCTTGCTGACTGTAGAACCCCTCTTGGCCTTTGTTGTGTCTGTTGCCGACAACTGCCTGTGGTCTGTGGGGCAGGCCTCTGATGTGTGCCCCCTCCTGTGTTGTATCCAGGGACAGGGTGCCTTATCGGAGAGACTCCGGAGCTTCAGCATGCAGGACCTCACCACCATCAGGGGTGATGGTACCCCTGCCCCCTCCAGCCCCCCACCACCGGGGTCTGGGCGCGCCAGTGGCAAACACGGCCAGCCGAAGATGTCCAGAAGTGCTTCTGAGAGTGCTGGCAGCTCAGGTAGGTGTCATTTCACTTTTCCCCCTTTCCAGTTTCCAGGCCTTGCTTTTGCTGAGAGCGGCCCAGTCTACCACATGGCATGTCAACCTGGAGTTGCCCTCAACACAGATGTCCATCAGATCACGCCAGGCCAGCTAAGAAGCAGAGCACCACTCAGGCCCAGATGGGAGGCTTGGCCTGGGGACTCTGACCAAGGGCAGGATTAGGCCACCCACACCAAAGGGCCTTGTCTACTCCATCTGATTATCTGAGGGTTTGGGGATAGTTGGGGTGCCTGAACCAAGCCTGGAGGCAACAGGCACAGCTGGACCTGGACCAAGGCAGCTTTCTTTGTTCTCTTCTTGTCTGACCCTATACTCCCAGGAGGGCTTCCCTGTCTTGAGCACCTGAATGTCTCCTCCTACCCACCCAGGACTTATGGCTCTTGTGATCCCTGTGCCCTACATAAATGTTTCCTGTCCTCTCTCCCCACTCTACCATTTCTTCCCATCCTTGAGTCCCCATTCACCATGCTAACCCTCAGCTGCTATGTGCCATGGGCCATACTAGCTCTGAGGTCTGATTCCTGCGGAGGCCATGGCTTTATGGAAACCACACCTCTATCACCAATGTCTACCTCTGGTTGTCAAATGCCTTGCATAAGGTTGCTTGCATGAGGATCGGCCTGGGGACCCTGTTAAACATGCAGAGTCCTGAGCCCATCCCCAGAGGATCTGGTAAGTCTGGGATGAGACCCAGATATGTGGTGGTGTGGAGGTGCAGTCATGTTTGTGACCCACTGGTGTCTGATCCATTGGTGGGTTTCAGGCTTACAGAGGGCACGGGTATGGAATGGGGGGGTAGGGACCTGGGCTAGGACTCACATCTTCCCAGACCATTCCTTGGAAAGATTCGGAGACCTTGGCTCTCAGGAGCTGAGCACTGCTGGGTTCATGGTGAAGGGGGGAAGGAGATAGCTCTGGATTGCCACTTCTGTTGCTCACCCTTGGTGGAAAAGTGAGCCTCATGGATGGGAATTGGACCACCTTCTTGAAGCTTGTGGCTGTGATATGTGTCTGGTGGCTACCCTGCTCTTAAACATAGAAACAGGGCCATGCCAGCCACCTGGACTCTGACCCTGTGCCATGAGGTGTACCCTGCAGGGGGCATCTTGGCCCCAAGCCTCAAGGACCCCAGCTGAATTTGGGGGGTCATGGACAGGAGTGGGAAAGAAGAGGCCCCATGGCTGCCCTAGGAATGATGACTCACATGCCCCGCCAGGGAGAGAACAGCACACACCCAGGGCAGATGTCCATCAGTTTCCTCCCTTCTGACAAATATCCCACTTTATCCTGGCCCCAGGTTTGAATATCGTGGCTTTTTTTGTAGGAAGGGAAATGTTTTAACTCTGGCAGGGTTGGGAAGGTAGAAGTTTGGCTGTAGGGGTGAGGTTATCTCCTGAATGAACCCTCCCCCAGGTGAATTTAGAATGGACTCCCAGAAGGCCAGGCAGGAAGGAACCTCAGGGATCATTCAGTCTAACCCTCAGGTTTTACCAATGAAGAGACAGAGCCACAGCAAAGGGAATGGTCACCAGGGTCACCCACTGATTGGCATTCTCCTGGGGCCTCTTGACTCCTGGGCCAGTGCCCCCTGGGTCTCACCCATTGACCGACTAGGTTTCCTGGAGCATCTACAGCTTCTGACTTACTGGGCACTGTCTCAGAAATATGAATAGGAACTGGAATTAGGTATTACCTCTACCTTTGCCCGGCTTATTGGCTATAGAGCCTCAAATGAAAAATGTTATTTGGAAGAAAAACAGGTCCCAGTTCTGTGAGGCTCAGAGGCAGAGCGGGAACCAATGGGATAAAGTTGGGTAAAGTTCCAAGGGGGCAGCTGCTTACTAGCTGTGTGACCTGGGCTAGCTCTTACCCTCTCTGAACCTCAGATTCTGTATCTGTATACAAGGAATAATAATACCCTTTTGTAGGGTCATCTTAAGGATTTGAGTGTAAGCTAATCCTGTAAAAGTGCTTAGGATCATGTCTGGCACTCTATATAATAGCTGCTATTATTGTTCCTGTTATAATCTTATTCACCTTTGAAAGCACTTTGTAATAGGAAAATGTCCAAGAGGGAAATGGGCTGCCTTGCGAGGTGCCTGACACTGGAAAGGCCCAAACCAAAGTTGAATGATTCTATGTTGTCATAGATTCTATGTTGTCATTATAAAGTGAGCCAGGTGGAGGAAGTTATGAGAGACTCAGAGAGGTCGTGGACTGTGCTAAGTCCACACAGGACCAGATCCAGGCCTTCTGCCTAGACCCCTCCTTGGTGTATTATTTAGGGCAGCCTCAGAATTTGGGGAGGGGAGAATTCTGGTAAGGTCTGAAGGCAATGGGAAGCATCTCCTGGGCTTTGACCATTTTCCCAGACCAGCACTAGATAGAAATGGGTTTGGGATGCTTTGTTTTGGTGCTGGCCTGCTGCCTTACATTAGCAGCGATGCCCGCTGCCCTCCGCCACACCCCAGGAGGCAGGAGGGTCACTCTGGATGCCAGCTGGGGGAGTTCATGGAGAACCAGAGAACCCGCCACCGTGCTGCAACAGGCTGCAACCCACCTGTGCTCCCCACTGCTCGCCCTTGACCACAGCACCTGTGATTCTCAGGACTGGGAAGGGAGATGCTGACCCAGCAGGGAGGGCAGGGATTATGTGGCACTCCCTCCAGCTGTTCTGGGGCCTAAAATAAAAGTTTTCTCAGGAAAACAGATAGGTGAAAGATGACCCAGGGCCAGGGTTTGGGGCAGAAGCACTCAAAATAGAGGCTCTGGAGCATTTGGGGATCGAGGTGCCTGGAAGGAAGTCTGGCAAAGAGGCCCAGTTACAAAGGGCTCGTGTCCCCTCCCTCACTGGCTGTGTGGGCCTTAGACACTGGGCATGGTCAGGTGGGGCCCGAGTCTGGGCTTCCATCCTGGCAGGGTGACCGTGGGCCTCTGCAGAGCAGCAGATGCTGTGCTAGCAAGGCAGACATTGCCAGGCAGTTGCCAGATTTGCTCCCACTGGGTGTAGGTTCATCCTCTGACCCTCTCTCAGAATGATACCCCAGGTGATCACTACCAGAGAATTTGAGCTCGGCACAGAAGATGAGCACAGTTCCCTTCAGCTTTCTCCTCTGAGAAGAAGGTACGGTTATCCCTACTCAGCCTAGATCTTAGGGTTGTAAGGAGAGAAAACAAGAATTTGCAAACCCTGGACAGGTGGCAGTTGTTGAAGGCAGCCTGGCAGCGGACAGGTAAGAAGTGGTGGCTAGACCCCATGGAGTTGTATTCGTAGTTGGGCAGAGGCAACAGTTTCAATGTACATACAGGCAGATCTTGAGAACATGATGCCTAGTGAGAAAAGTACAAAGCCAACTGAGATATTATGTAACAGTGTATATAAAACAAAAAGACATGGCCTATGGTGTAAAATAACAATATGGAGTTTCCAGGAACACATTGCCCTCCCTCCCTCATAGAATTTTGTTAGACACCATTTATTGAAAGCTTGGCATTGAACCCAGGAACGGTGCAGAGGATGTTAAAAGAATGATCCTTGCCTTCCATGAATTTGGAGATACTCGGTCACCATGTATTTAGTAAGCACCTGCTGTATACCAAGGCCCAGTTGTTCACCCAGACCAGTGGAATTTGCAAGGCAACAGCCAATTAGGTCTTTGACCAAATGACTGACACTAAGCACTCTGGGGCGGCAGTGAGAAGGTTTCCTGGAGGTCATTTGGAACTGGAAGGCATAGAGAGGAGGGCTGTGTGGGCAGGTGTGGTTGGATTTATTTCTCAGAGGACACAAGGACTGACCTCTGTGGGCCAGGCAAGGGCATTTTCTAGCACCTGAGAGGAAGCTGAAGCTGGAATGATCTCATCCTCTACCTTGGTGTCTCTACAGAGACCCACATCCCTGGGACCCCTATATTGAACACACTGGAATCCCACACCTCACTGGGTCCTCCCTTTTTGTCTGGGGCTAGCTCCTGTCAAGTGAGGGATATCACTGATGATGTCCCCCATCCCCACAGTGTGTACCTGCTGCTCTACCTGCAGGACCCGGAAAGGTGAGTAAGCAGCCAGCCTCTGTGCGGTGCGCTGGACTCTTGCCTCAGGAGGAGGTTCTAACCATAAGCTGGTACCTGACCTTGGGGCTCCCTTTCGGCTGCATAGTCTGGGGGGAGTCAGGAGGTTAACCACCTAAAATGACAAACCTGTATTCTCTTACAGCATCTGCAGGCTAAGAATTCAGGAGCAGCTTAAATAGGTGGTTCTGGGTCAGAGTCTGCTAAGAGTTATAGTCAAGATGTCAGCCAGGGCTGTAGTCATCTGAAGGCTTGACTGAACCTTGAGGATCCACTCCTAAGATGCTTCTCTTGTGGCTACTGGCTGCAGGCTCAGGTTCTTCCCACATGGGTGTCTCTGGGGCTGCTTGAGAGTCCTTACAACATGGTGACTGGCTTCACCAAAAGTGGGTGATCCAATAGAGAGGACATGCAGGAAGCCACAGTGTGTTTTAGGATAGGACCTAGACTTTGAAGTCACACACCACCACTTCTGTCTTCTTCTGTTTGTTGGAAGTGAGCCATTAGGTTCACCCCACACTCAAGGGGAGGGGGATCCATCTCCACCTCTTGAAGAGAGGAATATCAAAGAACCACCACAGGGTCATATTTCCTTGTGCTCTGGTGATGAGGACGTGGGAACCTACCCAGGTCCTCTGAAGCGACAGAGGACGATAGTTCCTCCCTATAGTTCAGAGTTTTTGGTCCAGGTGCAGCCAAGGGAGCCCTGGTTCTGCTTTGCCACTCACTAGCTATGGAATTGTGTGTGAACCACCTAACCATGCTGAGCTTTGATTTCCTCATCTTAAAATAGACCTAAAGATCCCGCTTCCTCACCTCACTAAGTGGTTGTGAAAAATGTCTGTGAAAAGGCTTTTTATTATAGCCGGAAGCAGCCAGGAAACCTCAGGGAAAGGGGAGGAGCCTGGCATTTCCCAGGCCTGGATGGGGACTCCTGCTGCTGCCCTTCCTGAGAGGAAGGTGTAGCCATGGCCACCCCGCCTTGGCTATGTTCTCTCCTGACCTGCTCCTGCTGTTGCCCTAACCTTGACTAGGCACATTCTGACAGGGGGATGGTGCTGGACTGGCCCACCTCCCCTTTCACCTGCCATGGGGAGTGCCCCCCATGGCAGAGCTGCCTCTGACTCCAAGGGCAGAAGGACACCCCTCCAACTGCCAGTCGGCATGAGGGAAGGAGAGAGAGGGGGGAGGCAAGGTCCTCGCTACTGCGCTACTGCCCGTGTCCCCAGCACCCGGGCCACTGAGGCATGGCCGTCCATCTCTCCCACAGTGGTAAGAGCAGGGGGCATGAGCTGTGTTTTCAGAATTGTCCTGGTTTCCCTTCATTTCTTCATTTATGAGACTTCTCTAAGGCTTTTGAAAGTCTATATAAGACCTGGGGGTCTGGGAGACCATAAACCCAAAGTGAACTGACAGTCAAAAGAGTGAAGCAAGTGGACAGTGGGTGGGGGGTGTCTAACTGATCAGCCCTGTGTGCCTCAGAGGCCTCCCAGTCCACATGAGAGACAGATATACAGATACACATACTGGTCTATATAATGTGTGTGTGTGTGTATATATATCTCAAGTGATTCTGTTGTACACCTAAAACTAACATGTTACATGTCAATCATATCTCGATTTTAAAAAGAAAGGAATGGAGGGGTTGCATTGCTGCGCTAGAGGCTAGTATTTGGACTTGGTTCACAGGGACCAACCTTGAGCTCCCAGCCACCTCAGGCGACTGTGATTATTTCTCACAATTCACCAATTTTGAGTTTGTAAATTCTGTGAGCCATTCTGAAAGCCTCTAATTCTGTGATATTATCCCTTGGGGAACCAGGGAAAATAAAGCTGCCCTCTCCTCCATTCCTTCCTCATTCATTCCTGTGCTGTCTGGTGACCTCCGAGGGTTTCCAGATTAGAGGCTGCATTTCCAGTGCATTTCAATAGAATTGCAGTTGACTGTAGGGATTGAGTACACTTTGCCTCTCCCACGCCCCCAGGGAAGCTGTGGGGATGGAGACATTGGCGAGTGAGCAGCAGGCTGGTGGGGTGAGGCCTCCAGCTAGGGTGGCCTTGTTCAGAGCTGTGATCTGGGAGTCTTTGCCCCAGCCCTCCCTTTCTCGGGCCTTCTAACACCCAGTGTCCCAGAGTTCTCCCCATACTTCCCAGTTTCCCTCAGGTCTACTTGCAAGGAACTGGGTTCATCTATACTAGGTCCCTCTGTGATGGTGAGAAAGTCCCCAGGCCTCAGTCCCCTCCATAAAGTATGGCGATCTCTGCAAATGAAGGGTGCTGGGTGGGAGAGGATTTCAGGGGGTCACAGACACTTTGGTCAGAGGGTACTCCTGGTCCCTTGAGATGATTTTCATCTGTACATCTCAGACCCCAGAAGAACATTCTCTCCCCCTTCGGCTCCATTCCTGTCCCTCTGTCAGTGGATTCCCTGTTGTTTCAGGCATGGGTCTCTTTGTTATTCTCTCTCCTTCCTGCCCAGCTGCCCTTTCTCCTCCCTCTTCTCTCTACCTGCCTTGATGTAATGTAGAACTGAAGTCTGTATTACTGCTCAGAGTTAAGTCATAGAGATGCACATTTTTCCTTTTTAAAAAAAAGTGTGTGGGACATCATATTAAAAAGCAAAGTCATGCTTTTTACTCATCCCAGTGAAAGAGCGAGAGAGAGGGAGAGAGCGAGAGAGCGAGCGAGAGAGGCGGGGAGAATTGGCCTTGAGTGTGGTCCAGGGCAGCCCAAGTTTCCTCCAATAGCAGCAGGAGCCGTCCTAGCGTGAGGAGTGAGGGCGGTGTGTCTGGGTGTGGACCTGGGCGTGGTCCCACAAGCTCACACGTGCCTACAAGTTTCATCGTTTCATCCGGAAAGACCTTTCCCTAACAGAATATTGTTTTCTTTCTCCTCGGCGGCTGTCGGCGACGCGGACGTAAGTGTTCCAGATGGGCGTGCTCTCCTTCAACACGTTTGCTGACTTCCGTGAATGGCTCCCACTAATGTGTGCTGTGTGGGATGTGTTGGCTAACCTGGGGGTTTGTTTGGCACGACGGGGGTAGAGCGGCCTGGGCTCGGTGCAGACTCATCTACTCAGGCCTCCCAGGGCTCTGAGACTTGTCCAGTTTCTTCCTCCTGCCCTCCCCACCACACAGAGAAGAGGTAGAGCCACCTGCCAGCCTACTTTAGTCCTGCTGACACACTTGCTAATAGGAATGTCGGAATGTCGGCCAAGGCTGCGGCAGAGAGCAGGGACTCCTGCTTTCCTAGAGGCCACCCCACCTTGGGCACTAGGGTGGCAGCTCTGCAGGCCCAAGGCCTTGGCTGCCATCACCTGAGGCTTGGAGGTGATGGCTATGGCCATGAGCTTGCACGAGAGTTGTCTCTGGGAGTGATCAGAGTATTAAGGAGTGGATAGCAACAGCGCAGGGAAAACCCTGGACCAAGATTTGGAGGGAACCACGTGTGCAGAGGCACTCAAACCAGTCCCCGAGTCTGCTCCTAGGATGCAGTTTCGTGCTGGGGCAGAGCTGGCCAGGCTGCTTCTGTGGTTTCTGCCCTAGGCTGAGGCCTTTTGGCTCTACGCAGGCTTGTTTCTTTTTCCTCCTGTTAGGCAGGAGGTATCTGTGTCCAGAAGGAATTTCTCTGTGGACGGTGTCAAGGTCTGACTTGAGAACTAAACTCAACGATGATGTCAGTATTCTGCCTAGGACAGGGCCAGAGATAAGCTAACCTCATCCCACCACCCAGGTTGGGGGATGCACGGAGCAAAAATAAATAAAAATAAAAATAAAAAATAAAAAAATAAAAAATAAATAAAAAATCAAAGGAAGATTAATGGTCTAAGTCTTGGCCCTTACCCAGGCGCTGTCAGAGCCCGTGCTCCCAGACTACAAGTCAGCTTTGCAGTTTGTGGTTCAGACAACCTAGCGCTCGTGCTGCCTCCTGCTGGCTGTTGGGGAGTACAGCAGCAGTACCTGGAAAAGCTGCTCAAGATTAGAGGGTCTCCTGTTAGTTTACTTAACCTAACCCACACCTGGTTAAGTCTGGAGCTGTGTTATAGTCTAGCGAGTCCCCTGGTGGTGGAGGAAACACATTTGGTGACTGACTTTTTAGGAGCAGTAGCAGGGTGTTCCAGAAAGAGTTCTACTTTCTTTCTGCAGGCCTTGGGGTTGGTTAACCAGATGATCTGAGGGCCCCCTATAGTCTGTGATTCTAGGTAAACACAATTATATGAAACATAATGAAACATAGAATGCTATCTCTTTGAGTGTCAGATAAGCTGGGTACGTGCAGGAAATATTTTATATCTCGACTAAAATAGGACCACCTGGCCAGACGACATGGAATATACGCTTAAGCATGGAACGTTTTAAAAAATACCGTGCATTCAACGACATGAATTAATTCTGGAGTTTTCCCTGTGGATTTAATCAAGGTCTTGCTGTCATCTGGGGGAAAGGGTATTCCCAGATCCTCTTTCCACTAGGTTTCTTTGCTTCTCTGGGATTTGACCTTGGAAATGAAAAATCTACATAGCTTTGCTTAAGGTTCTCTCTTAAGGCTTCCTGGCATTTGACATCCTATCTCAAAAAGCACTTGGAGCTAAATATGCAAGTGTAAGGCACTGTCAACATAGCGTGTCTGTGGAATAGAGGAAACTGCCAGGCCCCTCTGAAATCACTGCATATCCATTCTAGAAGAGATTCTTTCCCTGAGCATTCTTGAGTGTGGTGTCACAGGTCTCAGCTGCAGGGCTTGACACCTCTCAGCTAAGACAGCGTCTTCCTTCTCCTGGGGCTGCAGTACCCCCACCTCCCTTGGTAGCTTATCAGTAGGTTCTGGAACCTCCTGTGCCCAGTGCCTGCCCACTTCCAGTTGCACCCTCACAGCCTGGGACCACCCTGCAGGGAGGCCCAGAGGATGCTGGCTGCTTCTTCAGATGCAGGGACCTTGGCTTTCCTAACAGGCTTGTGGTGCTGTGTACCTAACCTTGACCTTGCCTGCCCTTCCTTGCTCCTTTCTACATTGATCCCTCCCTGCTGTACTTTGTCTCCTTTGTATAGATTTTAAATGGACATTAAGTGGTTGAGGGAGATGTGAATGAGGGTGGTGTGAAGGCTTGGGAGACCCACCAGGTCCAAAACCCATTGGCATTTTCCGATGAGGAGGAGGAAGACCTGCTGGATTTCATGTACAAGTATAAGGCGCCTCGAAAGACGGAGTTTCCCCTGGAGGTACACAATGTCTGGGGCCACGGGTTGGAGTATGTGTTCCCACAAGGGCTTTGCACTGGAGATTTGGGGGTCCTAGGATTGGCAGCTCTTGGGACATCCAGCATCTCCCAAGGGCCTGGGGTAGGAAGACCTCTCTCCATCAAACAAACAGGACAGACCACTAGATAGCATCCAGATACCTGCCAAGAGGCAAAAAAGGACTCTGCTCATTTTATTTAGAAATAAGAGAGGTGATATAGTACCTAAAATAAAAATGAAAAATCTGCAACCACTAACCTGAGATGGTATGTGAATGAAAAGCACCCCAAATGTGTGTCTTAGGGGCAGGAAATGTGTTACTTGACAGGTTTCTATAAATAAAGCTGATTGTCACTATATCTCCAAGACACAGTGATGGTGTCTGGTACAAAGCAGATCCTGATGACATGTTAGTGAAAGGGCACAGCCCTCCAAAATGACCCGAACCAGTTATACTAGATACATGTACTCTGGCCAGTTGAGGATGTGGATGGGAGGCCCAAACCTAAAGCCTCTGGGGCCTTGCTTTGTGATGTGGACAGGGAGTCACCAGGCTCGGGTCCAGGTGTGGAGCTGGCTGAACTGGGGACCCCCGAGTCTTCCTCTCTGCCCCTCGCGTCTCCTCTCCTGTGGCCCATCTGCTGAATACTGTGGCCTGAGAGTCCATCTGAGGCAAGTTCCCCTATCCTCAACATAGAGACCTTTGGGAGACTTAGATGAGGGAATGCACCGAAATGTTTGCCTACTCAAGCACCATGGCCTATCGGTCCCTTTCAGACTCAGATCGTGGTTATCACCACTGAGTGTACGTGAGTTCATCAGATTCATTTCCAGGGTGGGGCCCCTATGGGTCAGTTTTGAAGTTAGAGGTTTTGGTAAAAGATGTTCTGGGTGTGCCCTGTCCATCACAGCCTGGAAGGCCTGTGCTGGGGGTAGGGGCTCAGCTCTCACAAGGAAAGTGCCCAAAACATCGTAGAGTCTGAGCCTTTGTACCATTCTGGTTTTGTTTTGTTAAAGCTGCACAACCTGCTTTACTGTTTCATTAGCCTGAGACAGGTTACCAAAAGTTAGATTTCTCTGATTCTTCTTTTACTGTATCCAGAGGTGGCTGGTAGACATTTCCTAATCAGAAAAGTGTCCTGAGGACTCAGGATGTGGAAGGCCAGAGCTTTGTATTTCCTGCTTTGTTCTCTCACTTTCCTCCTCCCTCCCGTCTGTGTGCCTTCCAGGCACTGAACTACTTACTGGGAAGCAGCAAAGGTGGGCCTGGCCCCTGGGGAGTTCACAGTGTAGAGGGAGAAACAGGGAGCAGATCAAGCACACTCCACCATGGGTGCAAAGTCCTGATGTCCTCTCATGTGCAAAACCCTATGAGAAGGTGACTCTGGGTATGTGTGTCAAGGCTGTGGCCAGAGGGGCTCAGGAGTGACTTTTGAGCTGGGTCCTAAATAGGAAGATGGAGAAGGGAGGGAAGGGCTTTGGGTCCAAAGGAACAGAGGTATAGAAGGGTACCACAGAAAAAGTTAGTGGAGAGAGACAGGGGTTGAGAGTAGTTTGGGGCCAGCTGTGTCACTGCCCCCACCCTGCCCTGCCCCTACCCCCAGCCTAGAGTGCTGTGCCAGGACAGAGGTTTCCTTTTCTTTCATTGCAGAAGTAACTTCTGTGATTTGTGTGTTCCCTGGAAGGAGGGCTCCCCATCCTTGGTAGCCATTTGTAGGGGAGATGGGGTGGAACCCTTTATACTTAAGGACAGTCAGTGTCTCCCTTTGCTGTGCAGCCTGCTGTACATTAAAGGATTTCACATCCAGGAAGAGGACTGGGAACTTGGTGATAGAAATTTCAGGCATGTACCTGGAAACAGAAGGCTGCTTTCCAAAGGAAATGATGAGAACAAGGGAAGAGATTGGGGGGTCAGGGGGATTTATCTGCTGAGTCACTTGTTAGGATCATTTTGCTCCCAAGGCAGAAACAAGAAAGTTGTGTCATCCTTCTGTGCAACCATTCACCAGGAAGACCCCGGAACTTGGGAGAGCATAAAGACAGAGGGAGGCACCTGTCTTCTCAGCTGGCTCAGCATGGGATGCTTGGGGTGTGACCCTGATTCCCAGCCAGCTGCCTCACACATATGTGGGTGTGGCCAAAGGAGCTGTGTGTCTCAACACAAACCCACACAGGTGCTCACCACAAAAGGCTCCATGCTTACACCAAATTGAGGAATGCCTTTTTCTATTTTCTCTGCCAGGCACCGCCTAGAGTTCTTCGATCCCGCTTTAGGAAGAAAAGTACCTCATCCTCAGCCACTGAAACCACGTGAGTGAGATGAGCCAACAGCACCGGACCCACAGAATGTTTCTTCTCTGCCTTAAAGAGCTAGTCACTAATAACATAGAAATCTGCAAGCTGGTGTGTTTTGAGTGTGCAGCCTCACAGACATAGCCTTTTCTCTCTCCCCTCTTACACTTTTAAGATCTTTATTTTCCTTTATTTTGCTGGGGAGAGGCTAAAGGGAAAGGTAGTGTGGGGGTGGGGAGGTGTGACCTTTAAGACTTCTAAGGTTAGTAATTTCCCACAATTGGATTGCCAGTAGTGTGTTTTTAGAAATAGAAGAGATCACCCTCACACTGCTGAGATGTACATTTGTAATTTATTTGTTGCATACTTCGTTTTTAGTCCTGTAAATGCAGACAAAGCAATTTTTTTAAACTTTTTTTTTGTTCTTGGTACTAATACTTTGGACTACGATGTACATATTTATGGCTTTTGGCTTAATCTGATGGACTTGCAAGGGCTGCCAGGGGTTCTGACATGTAAGAAAACTGCAAGATATGTAAAAAAATTATTTTGATTCTAGAGAATGTCTCAGATGTGCTTCTAAAGCTTCTAAATGCAACTCCAGTGGAACATCCCTTTCCCTGCAGGACGATGGTCCATCTTCTTCAGACAGATGTTTAGTCAATAGACCAGAGATGTTTGGAATGAAGAGACAAAATCGTAATGACAGAGATGAGTGTAATGAGACCAGGGGAGCAGCCCAGAATAAGAGAAATCACAAGAAGCTTGTCTCCCCCTGGATTCTGGATTAAGAGCTTCTGAATCTTTTCAAGGGATTTACCAAAGCCTGAGGCAGGTGGCTCACCCTTGGTAAAACTGCCTGGGGATGTGAATTCACAGGGCTGTTGAGAGGAATCATTTGAGTGTTCCAAAAGTGTTGGACGAATGACTGTTTCTCCTTCATAGTAACCAGTTCTGTGACTTGTTTCCCCAGGTAGAGGAGTCTATAATCTGAGCAACCTGATTAAGAGAATACTAAGCAAAAACCAATCAGTCAACCCAACCCAACCCAAACCTAAAACTATGTTTCAAATACATCATTAAATATTCTGAGACACTTGTCCAAACTCTGGGTTCTAGAAAGGTTTCAGAGGTTGAGATGTTTACTGACTGGCTTACTGCTCAGCTTCCTGGGCAGCTGTGGCTCACATCCTTCTGTTCCCTTCCTGGCTTGTGCAGAATGTGAGCGAGAGACGTCGCGCCCTCACAGGCACTCCATGTCTCACTGGACATCGTATGCAAGCAGGGATTGCTTGGTAGAATAGAGCGCTAGCTGAAGGGATTCTCTGTTTAGACCGAGAACTTTACCTGAAAAGAGGAATCTGGTTTAGATAGCATTGTGATCTGAGGTAGCTCCCCCCCTCTCGGAGAGCTGAGCCTAAATGTAGGACTTGTATATTCGTGCTTAAAGTTGGTGTTTTCTTTCAGTGTAATGCATGCAGTGGTCACAACCCAGTCACTTATAATAATTCGATTGTGTTTGTTCATAGATATGCCCTGAAGATTAGAGAATTAGTGTTATGTACCACTTAGAACTTACTGTCAACCAGATTTAAACTGGCCCAGTTAAAGACCGTTTCATGACTGAGCTGCATGAACATATATAAGTAGTCTTTGCTGATGACACACTGGCTGGATCTCTGCCACCTGAGAAAGGGTTTTACCTGAAGTTGATTGTTGCCAGATATGCATATTTAAGTCCCTTCTTCCCACAATTCCTCTGAGGGTGACTTTGTGATTTACAACAGGATTTAGGAAAATAAACCTAAGAGCAAATTTGTGGTTCAGAGGGCTCTTCACTGTCTGTGCCCCACACCCACCAATACCTAAACCCTTTAGAGAAGACAGAACATCTGTTTCTTCACGCTCACTGAATGGTTTCAGAGGAAATATATCTGCTTTAAATGTATTTACCTGTTAGTTGGGAGTACCCAGAATTACCAGAAGCAGCTTAACTTTAAGCAATTTTTTTTTTTTTTGCCAAAAAAACAAATGCCTTTAGCAGCAGAGATCCTTTGTGAACAAACTATATTTTCACCATTTTACGATGTAAAGTTTTAACAAGTACAAGCTATCAAGTTTGCACTCAACTATGCCAAAAACAAGTTTGAAGCACTCTACTCTCAGACATGCTGTATTACTTCTCATTTAAGATTTAAAAAAATATAAAGGTATCCAAACTGCTGTCTTAATGTAAATGTAACTATTGTTCCTTCAAGTGTTGATTAGGGAGTTGGTTTCTCTCTTAAAAACACTCACTGTACAAATGAGAGCAGCTGTCATATTTCTGGCAAAATGTGTTTACTTATCCAACAAGCTGTATATTTGTGTATGGACTGATATAAAATGTGAATGCCTCAAAGTGTACATGTAGTGGTGTGGTGTTCTGTCTAGAGGATATAACTGAACATTTTTAATTTGCTGATTTACAGACACAGGCTGTTTACAAAATGCTAGCTCAAAAGTCTGTAATTTTCATGTAATAACTTTTAGTTATTTGCCATTGGGCACCTGTTGTGTTTCTGAGGAGGGGAGATGTGGTGGTGTACTTAGACACTGGGGAACTTCGTCATAATCCCTCCTGGCTTTGTGTGAATAGCTTGCTCACTTCACTGGCCTCTGAAATGTGTGTTCTCTACAGTAAACTGTCTGTGTGTTTGTGATAACAGTGCTCGTCCACCATGATCACTGCTGAGTATCTCCTAGTCCTCACCTTGCACAGTATTTGACATGGCAGAGGATGGGCTTCATTCTCCAACAGCACACACTCAGAGAGTTGACCTTCTGGATGGTGACCGTGCAATTTCTCTAGTTTATTTCCTGTAGTCCCTATAGAATGATCTGTAATAAAATAGTATACTGGACTGTGCATCAAAGGGTGTAAAATTACAGTATTCCAAAGGTTGAAGTTCTGCTGTTTTGTTATAATGCCTGATATATATCTTGAATAAAGTCTTAACATTTTTCTTTTAAAAAAAAATCTTTGTAATGTTGATCTTACGAGAAAAGAGAAAATACTTTTTTTTAAAAAATGTGGAAGGTAGCTAGAATTAGAAGCTGAGTAGTCAGTCCCTAACTTGCCTGGTACCTTGGCCCCGTGTCTACTGCATAGAAATGTTGCACGGGGTAGGGGGAATCAAATGAGTGTTTTGAAAACCAGTTGATTACATAAGTTTAAACCTGGTACTATGTTTTACACTTGAAAAGTCCCCAGAGGAAACTGTAGCTGAAAAAAAAAAAAAAAAAAGTTCATGAGGTAGGCAGTTTTAATTCTGCAAACAGAAAATTAGGTCTGTTTTCCCTTCATGGTAAGAGGGTGGTAGGTATAGAGGCACACTGGGGGGTGTGGATGTCCTTTACATCACTGCAACCCTTGACTACAGACTGAGTGCCTGGCTGGTTCAGTTGGTAGAGCATGCGATTCTTGATCTCCCCGGGTGCAGAATTTACTTGAAAAATACATATATGGGGGTGCCTGGCTGGCTCAGTCAGTTAAGCGTCTGCAGCTCAGGTCATGATCTCAGGCTCCTGGGATGGAGCTCCACATTGGGGTCCCTGCTCAGCAGAGAATCTACTTCTCCCTCTCCCTCCTCTACCCCCTGCTCATGTGCTCTCTCTCTCTAAAATAGAATCTTAAAAAAAAAAAAAAAATATATATATATATATATATATATATATATATATATACACACACACACATATATAAACAGGCACATATAATATATATATATATACACACACATATATATAAACAGGCACATATAATCTTCATTGGGTGGCCACAAAGACTTGGGCATTTAAAATTTGAAACATCAAAACGAAACCCTCATTTTCTTTGCCTTTATAGTCATATTCTGTATGCTTGACATGAGGGCTATAAAATACAGCAGCAGCTGGTAAGGAAGCACATTCAGAAGGCTGAAAGGAAGATGAAGAGATGGAAAGGCTGAAAATCCATTCATTTATTCATTTACTGAGCCAAGTCCAATGGCAACAGAACTGAGACTACCAAGTTAAGAGCTGAGAACAGAAAAGCAAAGCTATGATTTAAAGGCTGACTTGGTATAGTGTCATGAAAAAGTATTTAGTATTATGGTGCTAGATTATAGTCACTTATTGATTTAGATATTAATTTTCATGTGGAAAGGCTCTGGGAAATGCACAGGATTCCAAGATGTTAGACTTAGGTTCTGTGACTTATTAGCTATATTTCGGGTAATTTATTTAACCCTGTATAAACTGCAGTTTCCTTAAATATAAAACAGGGATAAATAGTATCTTCCTGGGCATCTGACAGGCTTAGTTGGAAGAGTGAGACTCTTGATCTCGGGATCATGGGTCTGAGCCCCATGTTGAGTATATAGATTACTAAAAAATAAATAAATTCAAAAATATAGTATCTCCCCTGCAAGGCTGATATGAGGATAAGTTATATATATATATATATATATATATATATCCATCCTCATGCTGGGACATGGTTGATACTCAATAAATTAGACTTTTACATAAATTTCAATGTAATTTAGGTAGACTCTTTAATGATGTTTGGTTGTCAAACTATAAAATCAGTGTCGATGGTAAGCCGTGCTACCCATAAGACAAAAATTATATATATGAAAAGTCCCTTTCTCCGAAATCATTTCCTGTCAGCCCTTCCACTTTAGTCCATGTCTGGATGCTGAGGCCTGGTTGCCAGTCCTTGTGTCTACGTCTCCTACCCCTGGCCTCCAGGAGAAACCAAGGTGCTCTGAGGCCCCTGTAACAGAGATCTTTGTTGTCCATATTTGCACTGCCAGTCATGGAGGCAGTGGAAAGTGGCTTCCTCCTCAACTTCACGCACCAGTTCCATTCCACTGGGGGTGGGTAGGAGAGGCAGGGACCAGGCAGGTAAGAAATGTGGGAGCACCTGGGTGGCGGCTCAATTGGTTAAGCATCCGACTCTTGGTTTTAGCTCAGGTCATGGTCTCAGGGTCATGAGATGGAGCCCCACAACGGGCTCCGTGCTCAGCACGGAGTCTGTTTGTCCCTCTCTCTTTGCTCCTCCCACTACTTGCTCTCTCAAATAAATAAATAAATAAATTAATTAATTAAAAAAATCTTTAAGAATGATATAGAAACCTTGTAAGTGATTGGCTTCTGCCATCTCAGAAGTTATGAGGAAATGAAAACCAATCAAAACAGAATGCAAATGCATACTTCACTCTTACCTCATCTCAAATCCGATGACTGTTGTTTATTCATTGGTCGCATACAGAGACATACAGATGGCCTTCTAGTTTTAGAACCCTCTATAGTCACCTCTTTTCCTTTTAAGGAACATGCACTGCACTGGTTCCTCTAAGAAAATCCTCTAATGATCCTAGCCTGACTTGCCACAGAATTTCAATTTGGTTATCTTTAACTTATCCTATTAACAACAGAACTTCATCTTATCATCACCAAATACTTTATTAAAGAAAGGGTTTGAAGTAGCAAGTGAGGGATAATTCTATTTAATACAGATAGTCCTCAACTCAGGATGGTTTGACTTAGGTTTTCCGACTTTACAATGGTGTGAAAGTGACATACATTGGTAGAAACTGTACTTTAAATTTTGATCTTTTCCTGGGCTAGCAATATGCAGTAGAGTACTGTCTCCTGATGCTGGGCAGTGGCAACGAGCTGAGGCTCCCAGTTAGCCACGTAATCACAAGGGTAAACCACTGACTTAACAATCATTCTGCACACATACAACCTTTCTGGTTTTCACTTTTGGTATAGTATTCAATGAACACGATAGCCAACACTTTATGATAAAACAGGCTTTGTGTTAATTTTGCCCAACTGTAAGCTAATGTAAACATTCTGAGCATATTTAAGGTAGGCTAGGCTCAGCTATGATGTTAGATAGCTTAGGTGTATTAAATGCATTTTCGACTTAATGATATTTTCAACTTACAACAGGTTTACTGGGATGTAACCCCGTTGTAATTTGGTTAAGGACTGTAATGGTTTTTCAACCAGGCAAAATGCTGTTGTTTGAAAATGCTTCCTACAGGACTCTGATGGGATAGCTGAGAACTACCACCCTAGACTTTAACCACACTGCGAACAGAATTTTCTTCAATGCCTCTTACCCAACCCTCTTCAAGTGAACAATGCTTAACTCTTGCATCATTTCCAAAATGACTGATTTGCCTTAGTTTTTACAATGTGTCTTTGGAAAATGTTTATTTTCACAATTAAAAATATGAAATCTCAGGTGGGTAAACGAACATTTAGAAAATAATGCCTTGGGGTGCCTGGGTGGCATAGTGGGTTAAGTGTCTGACTCTTGATTTCAGCTCTGGTCATGATCTCAGGGTTGAGATGGAGCCCCACATCAGGTTCTGTGCTCAGCATGGAGTCTGCTTGTCCCTCTCCCTCTGTTCCTCCCCACTTCTTGCACACTCTCTTAAATAAATAGATAAATAAATAAATAAATAAATAAATAAATAAATAAATAAATAAATCTTAAAAAAAAAAAAAAACAGTGCGTTTCAACTCTTGGATAATTAATGTTTGTCTTCACCTATAAAGCCTCTTCTGTTTCATGAATAGGACATACTGAAAGGCTGTTTCATTTACTCTTCTCTCCATAAAAATCCTGTCTCAATATACTGAGAACTGTTATGAACACAATAAATCTAGAATACTAGACCTGTGTTGCCACCCCATGCTCATCTCTAAGTGAAACTGCCCACATAACTATTTTTTGCTCCATGTGAACCTGCTTATTAACACAGCCAAGTGAGCCAGGGTGGGCTCCTGACTTCTGAGCCAGGGTGGGTCAGTGACTTCTGAGGAGACCTGGTATAAAGAGACAGCTGGCCCAGTTAGTCTGTTAGACTGGAGATAGGGGCTGAGGGTTAGGATGCAGAAAACAACCTGAGAGAGGTACAAGCCAGAGTTATTATGGGGGCAGAAATTGAGTCACACACAAAGGCAGACCCCAAGCCTAAGTCTACCATTGTCCGCTGCTGAGGCCTTAAGAGGTGCCTTGGATTCGGGAATGCCCTATAATTTCTATTCTTTCTGAGGCCTGGGGGTTAAGATGTGGGTGGGGAGTGCGGTTGGTGAGGTGGCTCCTGAGTTTCCAGGCATGCATACTTAAAATAATGTCAGGGACGCCTGGGTGGCTCAGTGGTTGAGTGTCTGCCTTTGGCTTAGATTGTGGTCCTGGAAACCCAGATCAAGTCCTGCATCAGGCTCCCTGCATGGAGCCTGCTTCTCCCTCTGCCTATGTCTCTGCCTCTCTCTCCTCCTGTCTCTCATGAATAAATAAATAAAATCTTTAAAATAACAGTAGTAATAATAATAATGTCACACTGCTGGAGCTCACTTGTTAGCTTTATAGTCTTCTTATGCCTGCCTTAACCTGAAATTCCTTGCAACAAAATAAGCCTAATTGGAAACAGTTAAACCATTACCATTTGTTTAAAATAATCAACAATTTTAAATTGTTATTTCCCTGAACAAATTTGAAAATGTTTAATACATTAAATGTTGAAACTTTAGTAAGTTTAATGTTGGAGCTCTGTGTTTCCATACCAATTGGCACAACTTCAAGTTTTGTATTTATTCCATTTTGCAAAGACATCATATACATAAAGATGCATATTCAATAACTGGGAAGTCATAAAACTTCTGATCTATACTTTCAGGTTTGTCCGATCATGATACTTCTGATAAGGATCGTCAGCATACCAGTTTCGCCTCTTCCAGAAGGACGTTGTCATTTTATCTAAGAGCTTACTCTGGGTTTTATTGCAGAACACAAATTCTCTCAAGCGCCTTTTTCTTGCAGTCGTCTTTTTCCATAATTTTTTCTTGTAACCGGCCTGTTAGATATTATAAAGACATTCAAAACATGGTGTTATATAGGAAACAGCAGATAACTTCACGGTTTATGGCTTATAGGCCCAATGGGAACAAAGATGAGACTTTCACTGGGGCTGGTACATTTTTCAGAAAGATGTAATTCTCAGTGAGGGGTGTGCAATTTGAAAAAGTATTAAAATTTAATACTTTGAAAAAAGATTAAATTAAAAAAAGATTAAATTAAAACAACAGAAAATAAAGCTAAATGACTGTGGTAGGCAAAGTACAGAATAATGATATATAAATATAATCACTAACTTTATATGCATACCTTATTATCTATCTCTTCAACAATTTTTTTTTCCTCTTCAACAATCTTTAACAACAAACTTATTATTCTTATTTTGCAGATTAAAGAGAAACAACCACTGATTAGAGAAGTTTTCCTAGCAGACTGAGGTCACAGAACTAGTAAGAGTTCTTAACCACTATTCTACTATTTTCCAATGTGGAGGATGAACAAGGGCATTACTGGCTAGTTGATAACATTTGTGCTCATTTAGGGGACTAAGTATTACAAAAGCTGACAAAACACAGTTCTCAAGTATATTGTTTGGTTTCTTCCTTTCACACTAAGACCAATTTCTGTAGCAAGTACTTTTCTAAGGAATAACAAATGAATACAGTCAAACTACTATTGGGAGTGGTGAAGGAATGGTTAACTCGTATGTTTGACCCAGAACTACCATATACACTATCCAAGCATTATTAATTTTGAAGAATTTTTGAATTAGAAAGAAAAAAATTAATTTTTAAAGAAAAATTAAATTGAATATAAAATCTACAATCATAGTCTGTTTAGACTAGAAGAGACCTTAGGTGCCACCCAGGTTAATATGTGGCTAAAACCACACAGAAAGTTACAGGGGAAGAGAGATTAGAACTTAAGGTATTGCTAAGAGCCCTTCACCCTTTCAAGCCAAGGGGTCCCTAGGGCACTACACTAATGGGTTTCCGACATGTCTTGGTGTCATCACTGTGACCAGCAACTTCTACAGTACAGTTAAACTCAGAAATAAGGAAACATTATTTAAGAGTTCTGGTTTTAAAATTCCAAGGATTAGATTTTTTTCTACTCATTGCTTACAATTTAATTCAAAAGATTTGGGGATCCCTGGGTGGCTCAGTGGTTTAACACCTGCCTTTGGCCTAGGGCATGGTCCTGGAGTCCCAGGATGGAGTCTTGCATCGGGCTTCCTGCAGGGGAGCCTGCTTCTCCCTCTGCCTATGTCTCTGCCTCTCTCTCTCTCTCTGTGTCTCTCATGAATAAATAAAAGTCTTAAAAAATAAAAGATTCAAACCCAAATCCCTCTATTTGTGTAATAATTTTCTAATTTGTAAGCCGAGCTGGGTTACTGTGGAACTCTTACAGCTAATTTGCTCTTCTGCCTATTACCACTAGTATCCTCTGATCATTACTCTATGGAATGCAACTACTGTGAAAATGCTTCAAGCTTTTTAGATACTCTCTAGGTTCAGAAATGGAAGGGAAATGCGTAAGTATGTTTTCCTCACATGAATTCATTTACTTTCTACTGCTGCAGAAAGTATTTTCAGTTTTTATACACTGGTATAAATTAACCCACTCAGCTTTTTTGTTTTCCTCTTAATATTACATTTTGATGAAGAAGGGCATTCCACACATAGAATACTTTTTGGGGCCATGAATGGGGACTAGGTATTATGATTAGAAAATTTGATTAGGGGATCCCTGGGTGGCGCAGCGGTTTGGCGCCTGCCTTTGGCCCAGGGCGTGATCCTGGAGACCCGGGATCGAATCCCACATCGGGCTCCCGGTGCATGGAGCCTGCTTCTTCCTCCGCCTGTGTCTCTGCCTCTCTCTCTCTCTCTGTGACTATCATAAATAAATAAAAATTAAAAAAAAAAAAAAGAAAATTTGATTAGGTCTTTTATATTAACAGGAGGGTTAACAGGGCCCAACAAAAGGGATGTAGAAGGAAGGCAAAAAACAAAACAAAACAAAAATCCACCTAGCTTATTTTATCTAGGGCCAGATGAAGACCTGGAAGTAATCAGTATGACAACAAAGGGGAGGAAATTGTCCAATGGTCCAAAATTCACAAAACTTAAAACTATTATGTGAATGACGGAGTTCAGCTACTTAGGGATTACATGAGCTTCTATTTATTAATGTAACAAATGAACTACCACAGTATTGTTCTGAAGGGGAAATGAGCCGAGAGTTCCAATTAACCCATTTACCTTAAACTTAGGATTTTTTAAAAGATAGGAGACAATCCTTTCAACCTTTCACCTAGTGAAAATCCTACCAATTAAGTATTTTATTTTTAGGGGGAAACAAATTTTGATCTTTAAAGAATTGTTAACTTCTGAGTAGTGAAAGGGAATTAAAATTTGAATAGTTATCAAAACTCAAAGGTGGTTTTGCAAAACTCTAGTCTTCAGAATCTTTCTAATTATCAGCTATCTGCTTCTGAGAATAAAGACACTAGTGAAAAAGCCCACATGCATGCTCTTGACGTGCTGTGGGAGAGGACAGAATAGGAATAATTTGTCAGAGGCCCTCTGAGAGGCAGTGGTCCCAAGTCAGAGGAGGCATTAGGGTTCGTCTGCTATGAACCTCAATCATACACACTGCCAGAGAGAAAAACATAGTTAAAAAAGTGTATGTGGGGTTAATGTTCTGCCAAAAAGACCAAACCATGGGACGCCTGGATGGCTCAGCGGTTGAGTGCCTGCCTTCCGCCCAGCGCATGGTCCTGAAGACCCAGGATCGAGTCCCACATCGGGCTCCTTGCATGGAGCCTGCTTCTCCCATTGCCTGTGTCTCTACCTCTCTCTCTCTCTCTGTCTCTCATGAATAAATAAATAAATCTTAAAAAATGTATATTAAAAAAAAAAAAAGACCAAGCCCTAGAGAATCTAATCCAAAGGAGGTGGAAAAGCTCTTTAGCCCCCAATCTGAGCCACACCACGAAGTCCCTGCTGAAGGCGACTCTGCTGCTCTAACACTCTAGGCTTAAAGATGGTCTCTCCACAGGCTATTACACCTGGGGGCTATCATAGAGCTTCTGGTGATCACTAGATACACCAGACATGTGGAAGACCGGAGATGAACCCATCCTACAGTGAAGACTTTTACCATTATGAATGCGTAAATATGTTTTCCTCACATGGATTCATTTACATTAAGGGATGCCTGCCAAGCTGGTACTTAAGCACAGCACTATAAAAGCTACTGGTAAATGGGAGGAAGATATGTCAATGAATAGGCTCACTGAATTCCGCTTTATTTTCATGTGCTCCCACTCCTTTTCAATCAAATAACAGTGTGAGGACTCACCTTCCTCCTTAGCCAAAGGCCAGAGTGAAGTCGAAGAAACCTATAGATGACAGCTTTCACAGTTTTTCTCTTCCCTTTCCTTGAACTGAAGTATGTTACAGTTCTCACTGGTAACTTCAGGACATTTGAAAGCAAGGGGGCCACTCTAAAATATATTTTTAAAAATTATAACTTATCAATAAGACTCATTAAAGGATAACATCCATTTCTATACTCAAAAATGAGCAAAGGAGTTTCACTGGATAAAGCTGACTTTAATAGACACTGTTACTTCAAATGATCCATGGCACTAAGCATAAATAAGAATAGCATCTATTGTCAGCTTGTAAGTCTTCCATCAACTACCCCCTCAATCCCTATGAGAGAATTTATCCATATATTTTAGTCACCTGACTTCTTATCTGCTTGCTAGATTATAAAGTCTTTGAGGACTTCAGTGTATCTTAGTATCCTTTCTGCTGAGAACTGGGTACCCAGGGGTCCTTAGCTGAATATTTGTTGACTAAATGAATGCCAGCCTTGCATGCTGAGCATCTCATTCACCCTCTGCTTTGGCTGACAGATTCCATCTAGGAAATTACATCTAGAACACTGGAGGTGTGCTCTGTTCAGTAGTCCCAGCTGCTGCCACGTAGGTATATGGCTATCAATCATGTTCTCCCCACTCCAGCAGCCAAAGGCTACAAAATAAACTGCAGGTAGGCAAAGAGTACCATCTGCTTTGAAATGTCTTTGCAGACATGAATGTTTTACAATTTTTGTCTAAGCATAACGTTTACTGAGACATACTCCACCTGCTGAGGATTGCTGCAGTATGCCCACATGTCAGGTTTCCAACACATGTGCTAAGTCTGGGAGCAGAGGAAACAATTGGTGTCTGAAGAGAACTAAAATGTCGGGTGGACTGTGCAGAACTAAGACAGGCATTCTTGACATAGTTTTGATAGGCTGAAGACACCAGGGGCCGTAAGACTCCTATAAAGAGAGAGGAGTATACTTGTTTAATACGATACTCCAAAAATATGCATCCAGATATTTAAATTAAAACAAGGTAAGCATCAGATTCAACTTTACTAAGGTAAGACTTACATACCACAAATTTACCCATTTGTGTAATTCAGTGGTTTTTAATAAATTTACAAAGTTGTACAACCATCACTACAATCTACTCTGATATGTCCTAGTTCTGTGTTCAGCAACAGAGGGCAAAAATGTTTGTAACATGAAGTCCCACCTGCCAGATCTTATACTCCGATGAGACAGGGCTCCCTAGCACACAGTGCAATGGTGAGGCAGAGATGAGAAAGCCTGGCCATTCCCTGGAGAGGCAACAGAGTGGCAAAAGGGGTCATAAAGAAAACAAAAGAGGTGCTTGAGCGCTCCTCTAGAAAATGAATAGGCCACAAGAGGAGGAGGTAGAGAGTCCAGGTAGGATGAACATACACAAAGGCAAGGGGGCTGAAACATGACTCATGCGGGGACTGGACCTGCCAGAGGCTGAGCGCTGCTTGCCTGACAGTATGGCTATGCCTGGGTGCAGATCAGAAGGCACTTCATGGGGTAGGGGTTGGGGAGGCTAGATGCATGGAGTGAATGTAGTCCTCCTTACCTATTCTTCACGCCGTTGCCAAAGTAAGAGTCCAGGGCTACAAAGCAGAATCACTCACAGGGCACTGACTCCACTCAGATTCTGAGTCTAGTGTGGGGCTCATGAATGTGTACACTGGAAAAGCTCACAGGATGATGGAAATGCCCCCAAAACTGGATTGTGGTGATGGTTGCACATCCTATTAAATATATTAAAAATCATCAAATTGTGTTCATAGAACAGGTAATTTTATGGTCTGTAAAGTATACCTCAACAGTTGATTAAACAATAAAGTTCCCCAAACTGCTATTCAGCCAGGACTTAGAACCACTCACTGCCTTTTTGTCCACTACACTGATTTTACCTAACAAATGAGAGGCAGTATAGTGTGGACCTGGAGTGCTGGTGTTGGAGTCAGATGATTTGTATTCATATTCTAGCTCTACTACTAACTAGCTTTGTGACCAAGGGCAAGTTACTTAACCCTTCTACACCCCAGTTTCCCCAAATTTAAGTAAGGTTAGTCATGGGGGGGCAGCCCAGGTGGCTTAGCAGTTTAGCGCCTGCCTTCAGCCCAGGGTGTGATCCTGGAGACCTGGGATCGAGTCCCACGTGGGGCTCCCTACATGGAGCCTGTTTCTCCCTCTGCCTTGGTCTCTGCCTCTCTCTCTTTCTCTGTGTCTCTCATGAATAAATAAATAAAATCTTTAAAAAAAAAAAAAAAGGTTAGTCATGGGGAGGTAATTAAATGAGATAAAACATGAAAAGTGCTAGGAAGAGCACTTGGCACAGAGATTTAATGAATGATAATAGCAGATAATAAGCAGGAAAATGCTTAGCAAAAATGGTATAATATTAACAGATGGCAGGAGAAGGATTGAATACTTACAACTCATTATTTTGCTATTCTGTTTTCCATCTAAGATAGCAATTTTCAAACTAAAAAGGGTAGCATAAACATTAATGAGTTAGCTGAAATCCACGATTCAGGAGACTGAGAGAGCCCCTCTGGGAACTTAGAAGTGAAATTCTCTACTCAGTGCAAGGCATTCAAGTCTCCAGGTATAATGACTTATATTTCAAAGAACTGTAAATATTTGCAGGCATGACTATAAGCTAAGAGGTAATCTTTGAAATATTAAGTGAATTGAAGAGGAGGACTGCAGACAAGAAAAGGTCCCAATTTTCACAGGTCATCAGAACTTGGGTGTCTTGGTTAAAACAAAACAAAACAAAAACTCTCAGAAATTCTTAGAAACCACCTCTGAAGAAAGTGAGCAGGTAAGAGTCTAGATCATATAAATGTGTAAATGGGTAAATTACAGACACATTCGTAAGAAAAAAAAAGTTAGAATGGATAAACAGAAAGTGCACAGAAAAAACAAAACTACATTGTGAACTAGAAGTGAACTGTTCCTTAAAAAGAACTTCATTTTTTTAAAAAAGATTTTATTTATTTATTCATGAGAGAGAGAGAGGCAGAGACATAGGCATAGGGAGAAGGCTCCCTGCAAGGAGCCCGATGTGGGACTCGATCCCAGGTCCTGGGATCAAGCTCTGAGCCAAAGGCAGATGCTCAACCGCTGAGCCACCCAAGCATCCCTCATTTCATTTTGTGATGTAGTCACTAACCTGGGAAATCATGAGAATGTCTAGACACAGTGTATCCTGATTTTAGGAAGGCATGTGAAAAGGTTTCTTTATATTCTAAAGAAATAAATGTGGGCTGGATAACAGTACAGTTAGGTAAATTCCAAGCTGACCAGAAACTATCTCCAAATTAGCTGATTGCTGTTCTGATGAACATCTTTTCCTATATCCCTAATTGACTGTATTTTCCTCAATTTTTATGGAGGCCCTAAAGCTGCATAAAATATGTTCGTCAAATCTGCGTAAAAGCAAAGTCCCAAGACTATCAGGACTCAAAGTGATCTTGGTAAAATGGATCAAAATTAACAAGACAAAATCTGTGATAAATACATTGAAATTAGAAAAAATTAAGGAAGGGTGAACCTTGCTTGATAGCAGTTCCTGGGAAAATTACTTGGGGGGCCTTATCCATCATACCATTGGGTGGACCAACACCATGATTTAGCTTGTAAAAACTGAATACAGTCTAACAGAATGTGTTAACAAAAGGGTAGCACACAAATCAATGGCAGTAATTAACTGTTCCTCCAGTTTTCTGCCCTGTTTGAACATTTTAATTAATTAATTTATTTATTATTATTATTTTTTAAATTTGAGCATTTTAATACACACTGGCTTTCTCTAAACACATTCTTATATGGAGAACACAGACACTTTAACAAAGAAGGTGACACAAAACCAGAGTTCTGAAGGAATAAGAAAAGGCAGAGGGAACAGGGAGTGCACCGGTGAAGAGTCAAAAAACAGTGTGGTAGGTTTGGGGACTTACAAATAGCCCTGTGTGGCAGGAATCAAAACAATGGAGAGTGGGGAGTGAAGTGAGTATGACTGTCTAAAGTAGTGGTCTTCAAGATTTTTTGACCCTATAACTTTTGAAAGAATTCTGAAAAATTATGTACCCTTTCACAAAATTTTAAGGAACATCTAAAATTTTAAATAGTTTAAGTTGTTATAAAGGATATAATTTCCAGAATATTTAGAATACTGACATTTAAAAATAAGCTGTTAAATCACTTTTAATGAAATCTTTCAATGAAATCTAAATATCATAGTGAGTCGATACCCACCCACATAATCTATCTAAAAAACACAAGGAAAATAAATTCCAGTCACTGAAGATAAGAACTTCTTTTCATCAAAAGATACTTTAAATAAACTAAAAGGGCTGGCCAGAATGGGAAGAGATACTGGAAACACACTCAAGTGAGAAAAGATACATATTCAGAATACATAAAGAACTAGTATGGGGATGCCTATGTGGCTCAGTGGTTGAGCGTCTGCCTTTGGCTTAGAGTGTGATCCCGGGGTTCTGGGATTGAGTCCCACATCGGGCTCCCTACGTGGAGCCTGCTTCTCCCTCTGCCTGTATCTCTGCCTCTCTATGTCTCTCATGAATAAATAAATAAAATCTTTAAAAAAAAAAAAAAAAAAGAACTACTATGGATCAATAAGACAACTCAATAGAAGAATGGGCAAAATATTTAAGTAGATATTTCATAAAATTCATATGTAGCCAATATACATGTAAAAGTATTCAAGCTCATTACTAAGCAGGAGAATGCTAGTTAAATCACAATGAGACATCACTAAATACCCACAAGACTGACAAAAATTTGCTTGTCTAACAATACCAACTGTTGGTGAGGATGTGGCACATGCAGTGCTGGGGTGACTTTATTATTTTTTAAAGGTTTATTTATTTATTTATTTGGAAAGAGGACTGCACAAGTTGGGGGTGGGGCAGAGGGAGCCAGAGAATGCAGAGCTCCACGAGGGGCTCAATCCCATCATCCTGAGATCATGATCTGAGCTAAAATCAAGAATTGGCTGCTTAATCAAATAGGCCACACAGGCGCCCTATTTTTTTTTTTTTTAAGATTTATTTATTATCTTAGAGAGGGAGAAGGAGAGAATCTCAAGCAGTCTTCTCACTGAACTTAGAGCCCCACTCGGACTTAATCCTACAACCCTGAGATCATGACCTGAGCCGAAATCTAGTCTGATGCTTAACCGTCTGAGCCAGGCAGGTGAGCCTGGGGTGACTTTAAAGAAGCACATCACTTTCACAGTATCAGGCAATGTTGAATATACACATATTCTGATTCAGCAATTCCACAGCCCGTTTTATAAGTGTACACACACACACACACACACACACACACAATAGAGAAACGTTTGCCCTCATGTACCTGGACACAAGGAAAATCAGCTTTGGATCTCTAATCACCCCAAACTGAAAACACTGAAATGCCCAGCGTTCGTAAAATGGAGAATTGTAGGGTGGTTGAATAAGAAACTATTATATAGGAACAAGAAACCACTACAGCTACACCCAAAATGAACGAATTTCACAAATTAAAAGACACAAGAGTACATACTGTATGATTCCATTCATGTAAAGTACAAAAAAACAGGAAAAACTAAACAATACTAAAACTAAAACTAAACAAAACTAAACTTAGAGATGCATATATAGATGTTAAAACTATTAACAGAAAAAAAAAAAGGCAAGGTTAACAATCAAATGAGGTTACTATTTACAATTAGCAGAAAGAGGGAATTTTGATGAGGAGAAGCACAGAGATGGAGAAGAGGTTCCTGGTAGTGTTCTGTGTCCTGCCTTGGGTGTTTGCTTTAGAATTATTTGTTAAGCCACTTGTGTATGTCACATACATTTTTCTTTATATGTTATTTTCACAACTTAAAAATACCCCACATAAACATACTCTTCCGTAACAGGTGGAAATTTTTACATTGTAGTGTTTTCCTTTATTTCTATTCTTCTTCCACAGGATTTTATCCTAATTTATTTTGCCTTTAAGTGATTTACTGACAATCTTACCATACTTAAATAATATTTTTGCAAAACTCCTTAGAGCGAAGACAATTTAATTGCCTTCACTCCGGAAGTTAAGAAAGAAATCCTCCGGACCGACTGCCCCTGTGCCGGGGGCTGAGAGGCCAAACAATCGCCGGTTTCCCGCACCTCGTGTGAATCTCCCACACGCCCGCTTGCGGTGTGCCAGGCACTACGCAGAGCTCTCTACACGCTCCAGCTCGTTTAGTTCTCAGGTACACGGTATCGTCCTCACTGTAGAGCTGCAGAACCTGAGATTGAGAAATTACTTCGAGGCCAAAGGTCATGAGTGGCGACTCCTAGCCTCTCAATCACTCACCCCCCTCCGCCCCAGTCCGTCGGGTCCTTTTTCTGGCTAAGGCAGAAGGACCAGGAGCCACTAAAAAAGCGGAAACCTGGGGACACACGTAGGTCCGCGAGGGTCCAAGAGCGTCCGCAATGTCCGATGCGACCGGCCGAACACGGGCAGCCCTGTAGAAAATTCATTACAATCCTCTGGCCTTTATTCCCCGGTTAACCTCCACGCTCACGCTAAACGCCTACTCCATCCTACACCAGTCCCGCCTTCTGTGAGGGGCTAAATCGAGGGCGCATCTTTCTACTGACCTGAGGCGGCCTTCACGGCACGAGCAAAGACAGGGGCCGCCATCTTGCCACCCCGCCCTACGGCAGCCGCATTGGGTCTAAAACTCCAGGGCGAAAGGAAATTAAGGAAAAGGTATGGGTGGAGTCGAAGACAAAAAGGAAAAAAAAAAAAAAAAAAAAAACCCGAAAAAGTAACGGTCAAGGCAACTTTTATTGAATGTCTTCTATATGCCAAGCAGTTCTTCACCGCCTATGAAGAACAAGTACCTATGTACTGTGTCTGGCATTGGGTAGGCTCTTAAATTTTCAGTGAGCATTTGACATCTAAAGTACACAATTTCAAAAAATAAATAAATAAATAAATAAAGGTTACACAATTTCATTTTGCTCATTTTATTAACTTTCAAAAAATAACTTATATTCCTTTCAAAGCTGCTAGATGTTAGGCTGCATGAATGGGACATAGCAATATTATTAAAATTTTTTTAAAAATTGAATGCCAATCATAATTAAATGAATGTACATGTCCTAAGGATATCACACACACATAGTTTCTTCTAATCATTAACACTGTCATTTGGTAGAACAGCATCTCAATCCTTCCTAAACAATTCTGTTCCTTATTTTATTGATAATTAGTGATCATACATTTTTCCAATGTTCACTCAAACAGAAAACAAATCTCTAACCTATCCTTGTTGGTTAAGATTCCATGCATATACAATAAATGACACCATATACTGATTGAAATAAATAAGGATCAACACTGGTCTCAAGGAGTTCACCTTTAATGAGACAAGTGCAGAACATAAATACAAGACAGATGATTCACAGGAGCAGTTCGAAGTTAAGGAGAGAAGGCATTCTGATTGAGATGATGAGGGAAGAGAATGTAACACAAGTCTTAAAGAATGGGATGGATTTTAACAAGAGCAAGGTCATTCTTGGCAATAAGAACAGGAAGAGCTAAGATGAGAAGACAGGGAGCCAGGACAGAAAGATACAGGATTTTATATAGCAGTGATTCTCAAACCTTTTGGTCTTAGTACCTCTTTACATACCTAAAAACTGAGGACTCCAAAGAGCTTTTAATTATATTTCCAATTGCTGCTATAACAAAGTACCCCAAACCTAGTGGCTTAACACAACACAAATTATCTTACAGTTCTGTAGGTCATAAATCTAAAATGAGTTTCACAAGGCTAAATCAAAATATCCAGGGCTCTGTTCCTTCTGGAAGCTGTAGAGAAGAACCTGTTTCCTTGCCTTGTCTAGCTTCTAGAGGCTGCCTGTATTCCTTGGCTTATGCCTCCTTCAATCTTCAGAGTCAGTAATCACATTCCTCTGACTTCTGCTTCCATTGTCACATGTCCTTTTCTGACTCTGCCTCTCCTGTCCTCATCTTTTACTCAAAAGGACCCTTGTCATTACATTGGCCCTGTGCAGATAATCCAGGATCATCTCCTCGTTGCAAGAGGCTTAATTACATCTGCAAGGTTCTTTTGTCATGTGAGGTAACATTTATAGGTTCCAGGGATTAGGAAAATATGCTATGTTCAGGGATAATTATTCTGCCTACCATACTTAGTAAAAAACTATGATTTTCATAACAAAAATACACTCATGAAAAGTAACTCTCCCAAAATAAAAAAAATACTGAGAACAGTATCATTTCTTAACTTTTTCTGCAAATCTCTTTAAAGTATGGTTTAATAGCTGGATTCTGAAATTTGCTTATGCATTGTCTGTTGTAATTTCACTTGTCACCTAGCTTCTGGAAAAATTCTACTGTAAAATTATGAGAAATGAGTGAAAACAGCTAATAATATCTTAATATTATGAAGGTAGTTTTGATTTTTATGGATGTTCTGAAAAGGTCTCAGACTCCCTAGTGGTCCCCGTTCACATTCTGAGAACCAACTGAGGAGTGTCATATCCTTTAATTCTTCTGGGTTTTAGGATATGTAAGTGGGTGATGAGCTTTGATTACTATCATTGCTTTATTTATATTTATTATCTCCCACCTAAGATGGCTAAATTGAGCCTTAAACATATTCTCGTGTACTGAAAAAGTACTGAGACATTTCACAAATACTCTTTGAATTGATAATGGAAGTCCTTGCACATTTTTGAACAGAGGAATGATTTAAATTTGTATGTTACTTTGGGGGAGTCCACTTCAAAGCAAAAAAAAAAAAATCCATAAATTGCACATGGAGGATGAAGATTAAGGATTTGGTTAAATGGGAGATGAGGAAACAACAAAAATTAATTTTGGAGTTTGAGATTTGGAAGCTGAAGTTGGTAATGATGTTCAGGCCCAGGATGTGGCTGGGCCACACACAGTTAGGGTAGATTTAAATTGCTTATTTGGTATTGAGAGGTTTATGGCCAAGATATTAGAAAACTCATTACACTGGCATCACCCCGTATAACAGCAGAGGGCAGGGACGGGGGTGGGGGGTGGGAGGGGTTGGGGAGACTGCAATTTAATTGCTAAAACTACTTTTAAAAATGGGAGACTGCTTTGGGGGCTGTTAGGTGATGGGGATATGAAATTAGAGAGAGTAATGTAATTTTTAAAGTACCCTGAAAAGCAATGAATATATACGGACTTAAGTATTTGATTTTAGGTAATTTTCAAATTCCTTTCTCCATTTTACAAGTGGGATTAGTATCATACTGTGATACCACCATATTGTAAAACACCGTATCTCTAGGAACACCATGCTGTGATAAATAGCCTAGTTAAGACCTAAAAGCACTTTGCAAATGCAACGGATATACACGTTATTCAGTTTCTTTTGATATTGTGATGGTGAGTTCATTATTAGTAGTAACAGTATTGAATACTGTGTTCAATATTTAACATACTAAATATTGGTTACAGACTCCGTGGAATACTTTGAAGAGTTCTTCTACACTGATCTCCTTAACTTCCGACCCATTCCATCAAAATTATCTTTGTAAAAGGAAAAAGTAGTGGGAAAATAAGTGTGGTTTAAATCTAGGAGTAGAAGCGGTGGAACCCGAAGGATGTGGGTTTCTATCCCTGCTCTGCCATTTATTAGATGAGCGAACAACGCGTTCCGCACAAAGGTCTCTCCAGTGTTCTTCCTCCCAATCTCCCATAATCAGGATGACTCCCTGAAGAAAGGCTGTCAAAGCAAATAAACACGCAAACCAAAACACCATTGTTTACGTAACTTTCGCCAAACCGTCTGCTTTCTACGAAATACCCAGCTGACAAATGCGGCTGGGATGTTTTTTTCCTTGAATTCTTCGACGAATAACATCTTCTTTCCGCACTGATCAAAGCCCGAGTTTCGCGCTTCCTCTCACCCTCCCGGTTCACCTACTAACCCCTTCTAGCGGATACAGACCAGAACTCCGAAAGCGACCCGGAAGGAGAAAAAGCCTTTTCCGCCCGGGGTCGGGGGAGGGGGGGGCGCCTCTCAGGGCGGCCTGGGCGGGGTCGAGAAAGGAGGCTGCGCGTGCGCAGCGGCGTTTGTTGCCCTTCCGGTACGACCGGCGCGGAGAGGCGGCACGGACGCAGGGACGCACTCACGCACGCTCTCCCTTACTAACGCCTCCGCGGCAGCTCCCTCGTACACCAGCTGTGCCCAAGCCCGGCCGAAATGCTGCGGGCCTGTCAGTTATCGGGTGTGACCGCCGCCGCCCAGGTGAGCGCGGGGGCGCTGGGAGAGCGCGTGGTGAGGCGGACTCCGGCCAACCAACGGAAAATGGGAGAGGCTCTCGCTCTGACTAGGCCCCGGGAGAGAGGCGTGTTTCGCGGCCGCCCTCATCGCGGGAGTCCTGGGCCGACCCGTGAAGCAGTTAATCAGGGGGTTCGCCCGACTGGGATGATTTGAGGGTTATTGCTCTAAGCGGGATGGGGTGTGGAGAGAAGGTGGTGGGGAGGCGGGCGCAGGACGGTCAGCACGGCTTCGGGGACGCGTCGTCCAATCAGCGGCGCGCTGCCCCAGGCAGGGACCAATAGTGGCTGCTGGCGCTCGGGTTGCCGGTTGGGCTCGTGATAGGTTTCGCGCAGCCAGTGGTTGAAGGTCGCGGGGAGAACTACAGTTCCCAGCAGGAAACGCCTATAGCCTTGGCTTGTTGCATCTTTAATAAGGAGGCGTTGGGACTGTTAGAGTCCACATTTTTAGGGGTCAAGGTTGTAATTACTCGGGAAGGACCTTCTTTTTTGTAGCTTAGAGAGCCTCTGAGGTATTCTTACTCTAAACAAAAACGAGAGATTGTAGTTTATGAAGTAAAAACTCTGGGTACTGTGGAAGAACAGGAGTCATGACCTTGTGCTCATTTCTGAGGTTAGCTTGGGGATGTATTTCTCCAGGTGCTGGGACAACTTTGGCAGACATCCAGTGACTTATATCTGCATGCTTGTCAAAGTACTTTTCTAAAGTTGGAAATAAACTTCTATTTCTATTGTTCACAGTTTTCAGAATTACTGATATGTTGGAAGATGTATTGCACACCAAGCAGCAATTGAACAAAATCTCTAGTCAGAGTGAGTGAGAAATCATGTCAGGCTTTTTTTTTTTTTTTCCCCTTCAAGTTTGCCTGTCTCCCTACTTGTTGCCAGGATAGAAGCAGCTTTTGTAGGCAAGTAGGGTCTGTATTAGTTCTTTTTTGATGCATAACAGGTGTCACAAACTTAACAGCTTAAAACCGCACCCATTTATTCTTAGACTTTCTGGTTATAAATGGTCTGGATTCTTTGTTCAGTGTCACACAAGGTTGCAGTTGAGGCATTGACTGTGCTGTGGTTCTCATCTGGACCTCAGAGTCCTCTTCCAAGTTCATTTTGGCAGAATTCAGTCCCTTGCACCTGAGGAACCGAAGTCCCTGTTTTCTTTCCTGCTGTCACCTAACTCTCTTAGAGTCTGCTCCAAGTGTGTTGCTCAGTGACATGGATGTTTGCTTTCTTGTAGGGTACCAGGAACTTATCTCTTTGACTTCAGAAGTCTCTCTTAACTTTCCTGTTTTTGATCTCTAGATCAGCATGTAAAAGGCTTTAAGATTAGCCTGGCCCACCTGGAAAACCTCCCTCTTGATTAACTCAGAGTTACCTGATGAGTTACACACCTGCACAATCCCTTTTGTCTTGCAACCCTAATCATGGGCTTAACAGGGTGGAAATTGTGTGGGCCATCTTAGAATCCCTCCTAATGTAGTACCCAAGTGGGACTAGAAGAACTCTTTGAGTGCAGAACTCTTGGTTTGTCTTCAGAGCTCTTCTTTCATGGAACACTCTTGTTCTGCCCTCAGATTATGTCATGGCTGTCACCAATCTCCTTGTCTGCCATAAAGTCTAAAATTTTTCTTTTTCCTTCCTTGTCTTGATGAAAATGCTTTCTACTTATTGGGATTCCAATTAGGAAGTTAGAAGAAAACAGATTAAAGCTTCACACTAAAATATGAACCCTTTTCTAGCTTGCATCCGCATTTTCTTAGGGTCTCGAAATTGCGATCTTGTAAAAATTCATTGGTTTCTTCTCATTTTGTAGCATTTGATATTGTTGCTTTGTGAAGCTGTTTTTGCTTTCTGGCTTTTCTTATGTAGTATCTAGGGGCTCTTTATCTTTCTCCTTTTTCCTTTGTTGAATCTGCTACTTGTACCTCGAAATATATCCCCAAGGTCCGACCTCTCTACCCATCTCTCTTTTTTAAATTAAGACTTTTTATTTTTTGAAGATTTTATTTATTCATGAGAGACAGAGAGAGAGAGAGGGGCAGAACCTAGGCAGAGGGAGAAGCAGGCTCCATGCAGGGAGCCCAATGTGGGACTCGGTCCCGGGACTCCAGGATCAGGCCCTGGGCCGAGGGCAGGCGCTAAACCGCTGAGCCCCCTAGAGAGCAGTTTTAGCTTTGCTGCAAAATTTGGGGGGAAGGTAGAGATGTTCTGCCCCCACACATGCTTGCTTACCTTCCACCATTATCAACATCCCCCACCAGAGTGGTGCATTTATTACAGTTGATGAACTTACATGGGCATGTCATAATCACCCAAAGCCCATAGTTTACATTGGGGCTCACTTTTGGTGTACATTGTCTGGGTTTGGACAAATGTATGATGACATATGTCAGTCGTTACTGGTATCTTACAGAGTATTTTCACTGCCTTAAAAATCCTCTATTCTCCACTTATCACTTTCTTTCCTCTCCTCGCAACCACTGATCTTTTTATTAACTCTTTAGTTTTGCCTTTCCAAAACATCATATAGATGGAATCATACAGTGTGTAGCCTTCTCACATTGGCTTCAGTCGCTTCATAATGTGCATTTAACTTTCTTCCACGTCTCTTCGTGGCTTGACAGCCTTCTTTTTTTTCTTTTCTTTAAGCATTGACTAATATTCCATTGTCTGGATGTACCACAATTTACCCGTTCACCTACTGAAGGATGTCTTTGTTGCTTCCAAGTTTTAGCAGTTATGAGTGAAGCTGGTCTAAATATTCATGTGTAGGGTTTTGTGTGAACATGTTTTCAGCTCTTGGGTAAATACTGAGGTGCATGATTGCTGTATTATATGTTTAGTTTTTGTAAAAAAGTGTCAAACTGTCTTTCAGAGTGGCTGTACCTTTTGCATTCCTAGCAGTGATGAATGGGAGTTCTTGTTGTTCTACATCCTCATCAGCATTTGGTGTTGTCAGTTTTAAGGATTTTGGCCATTCTGATGTATGTGATAATCTCATTGTTGCCCCATCTCTTTATATACTGTTACTTGGGATTATATCAATTCTCAGAACTTTCATTCCCAGCAGATGGTTCTTTAGATTCTTTTGAGCTTTCTAGTCAAATTTTCTTTTCCTTGTTTGATTTTGTCAACTTTATCCAGAATATTCTACTTGCCAAAATCTTTTCCATTCTGTCAAGCTTCATCTTCTTTGATGTTTTCCTGCTTTGCTATTGCCCTTTTAGAGTCTTCTGGACTTTTTTTTCATTAGGATTGTAAAAACTATGTTACTCAGCAGTAATGTCTGCCAAGTATACATGGTAGAAAGTACTTTAATATATCATTGCTCTTTGCTTTTATTGGTGTTAGATCATTTTTTATTCCTTATTTTCATCTTTTTAGGCCAGTGGCTTTCAAGCCATTTTGGAATATTTACATCGTAACTTAAGACCTGCAAGTGGGAATATATGAGTAATATATATTCATACATGTATGGAGGGAAAACTAAAGTATTAAGTTCCTTCTTTTGCCGTATTTTTTTTTAAAGATTATTATTTTTTTTAATTTTTATTTATTTATGATAGTCACAGAGAGAGAGAGAGAGGCAGAGATACAGGCAGAGGGAGAAGCAGGCTCCATGCACCGGGAGCCTGACGTGGGAGTCGATCCCGGGTCTCCAGGATCGCGCCCTGGGCCAAAGGCAGGCGCCAAACCGCTGCGCCACCCAGGGATCCCTCTTTTGCCGTATTTAATACTTGCCATTTGCTTGTTGTAACTGAAGGGTACGTTTTCTAAGATAGAGATCTGTGTCTTTCTTAAGAGATAATACTGCTTCAATGCCAAACTTCCTGGATTTTTTTTTTTTGTGTGTGTGTATGTGTGTGTGTATATATATATATTGTTTTTTAAAGACTTATTTATTCATGAGAGACACAGAGAAAGAGAGAGAGAGGCAGAGACACAGGCAGACGGAGAAGCAGGCTCCATGCAGGGAGCCCGACGTGGGACTCGATCCTGGCTCTCCAGGATCACGCCCTGGGTCAAAGGCGGCGCTAAACCACTAAGCCACCCGGGCTGCCCTTTGTGATATATTTTTAACTTTAATTCATAATTCTTTTATTTTCTTTTATTTTTTAAAAAAGATTTTGAGAGAGAGCGTGCACTTGCACACATAAGTGGTGGGGAGGCGCAGACTCCCCACTGAGCAGGGGGCCTGACTCCCGTCTTCATCCCAGGACTCTGAGATCATGACCTTAGCCAAAGGCAGACGCTTAACTGACTGAGCCACCCAAGTGTCCTTTAATTCATGATTCTTATATTTTAAATTAGCCTTTGAAAAAGTTGCTATGTGTATTTCATGCATGCTAATGTGTATTTCAAATGTAGAAGTAGGTGTTAACTTCTAGGTGTCTTTTGTTTGTGTGGGAGGAGTCCTTGTGTCAAAACCCACCAAAACATGGTCAGTTATAGTCATTGGCAAAGTCTATAGGGGAAACCTGGAACCTCCAGAATGGGGTTCATGTGAGGAGATATTTATTATAGTCTCTTGTTTCCAGGTTGTAATGCTAGAGTTTGCTTGCTTGCTTGCTTGCTTGCTTCCTAAAGATTTTATTTATTTATTTGACGAGAGAGAGAACTGGGGGAGTGGCAGGCAGAGGGAGAGAGAGAAGCAGGTGCACGCCCCACCCCCCCCCCCCGCCCCGAGCCGGGAACTTGATGTGGGGTTCAGTCTCAGGACTCTGGGATCATGGTCTGAGCCAAAGGCAGACACTTAACCATCTTAGCCACCCAGGCACCCCTAGAATTTGGTTTCTTTTTGTATGTTTACCTTAGTTTGGAGCTAAGGAATAGATGGTTTGTGCAAGAACATAACATGGGTGTTGTATTTTTATCTTTTTTGTTTTTATTTTTATTTATTTTAAAAAATATTTGATAGAGAAAGCACAAGTGAGGGAAGGGACAGAGGTATAGAGAGAGGGATAAGCTGACTCCTTGCCCAGTAGGTAGCCTGACGTGGGGCTCTATCCCAGCACCATGACATGAACCGAAGGTAGACCCTTAACCAACTGAGCCACCCAGGCACCCTCTTTTTTTTTCAAAAATCATGTTTCTATAGGTTAGAAGCAGTAATCCTAACCTTGCAACATTGATTATAAAGTTATGTCAAGGCAAATTGCTTTGAAACAGTATAGTTCTTTCTACATGATAGGTTATTATTAATTAAAAGGTATTCCAGAATGAAGAAGTATGTTAAAGTAGGATATTTAGTTTATATAAACAAAGAGATTAGCTTGGTGCATAAGAAAGAGAGCTCTAGGGGACGACTTAGATTTGGCAGTGGTTTCTTAGATATGACTCCAAAAGAAGTAAAAGATAAATTGGATTTCATCAAAATTAAAATTTTTTTGTTCTATCAAAGGACACTGAAGTGAGTGAAAAGAATGGGAGAAAATATTTTCATATCATATATCTGATAAGGATCTAGAGTCAGAATATGTAAAGAACTATAGCTTAACAATAAAAAGACAACCTTAATAAGACATGGGCAAAGGACTTGAATAGACGTTTATCCAAAGAAGATGTAAAAGTGGTCAGAAAGCACATGAAAACATAATAAACATCCATTGGCATTAGGGAGATGCAAATCAGAACCACAATAAAATAGCTATTTCATATTAAGATGCCTATAATGAAAACATAAAATTATAGGTGATAGGATGTGGAGAAAATGGAACCCTCATTCATTACCAGTGGGAACGTAAAATAATGCAAAGTTAAACATAGAATTACCATGTGACCCTACAATTCCACCCCCAAAAATTGAAAACAGGTGTTTAAACAAAGTTTCCCGAGGAATATAGCACTATTTACAATAGCCAAACGATGGAGACATCCCAAATGTCCATCAACTAATGTTTGGATAAACAAAATATAGTATATCCATAGATGAAATATTCTGGTCAGCCCCCAAAAGAAACCACATAATACGTACATGATACATGCTACAACATGGATGAACTTTGAAAACATCATACCAAGTGAAAGAAGCTGGGCTCAAAAGACCACATATTGTAGAATTTCATTTGTATCAGATATCCAGAATAGACAAGTCTGTAGAGCCAGAAAGTAGATAGTGTTTGCAGGGACTGGGGGGAGGGGAGAACGGAGAGACTGCCTAGTTGGTACAGGGATCTCCTTTTGTAGTGATGAAAATGTTCTAGAACTAAATAGTGGTGACGGTTGTTGTACAGCACTGAAGATGTACTAATGTCACTGAATTGTACACTTTAACATGGTTGAATTTTATTACAGACAGGAAAAAAAAATTTGAAAACTTGACACCAGGTATTTGAGATGGCCTGAAGTATAGAGACAGATTATATATACACACAGACACATAGACACACAAACAATGTAACAAAATGATATGCTATAAATTTGAAGTCAGGTCCATTGGCCAAGTATTAGAGAAAAAAACCTATAGATTAAGAGACTTAGAAGATATCCTCTTTTTTTTTTTTTTTTTTTATAAATAAAACTGCACTATGGTGTCTGGGGACTCATACTTGGGTGATAAAACCATAAAAACCCATAAATTTCTGACTTTTAAAATTACTTAGGATATTATGTGCAATGTAGAATATGAGAGTAGGCTAATGAATGGGATACTTAAATTTTTAAAAATCTAGAGCCACTTGTTCAGATAAAAACCCTATAAATTTGAGTCATGCTACAATCCTTATTTCTACTTTTTTCTCATACAGAAGTAGGAAACTTTACTGCTATCAATTTTTCGCCATGATTCCCCCCACACACACATTTTATTCTCTCTTAAATTAGGGTCTGTCTTTTTTTTTTTAAGATTTCATTTATTTGAGAGACAGTGAAAGCGAGCATGAGAGGGGTGGCAGAAGGGCAGAGGGAGAAGGAAAAGCAGACTCCTCCCCACTGATCAGGGAGCCTGAGGTGGGGCTTGATCCCAGGACCCTGAGATCTTGTTCTTGACCTGAGCCAAAAGCAGATGCTTAACTGACTGAGCCACCCAGGTATCCCCAGAGTGCATTTTATAATTAATGGTATGTTGTTTAATTGAAAGCATTTTGATAACTCAGCTTAAAAAAAAAAAAAAACCAAAAAAATTGTGAAAAATAATAGTTCTCAGAGAGGACAAGTCCTACCAGATTAAAAGCTATTTCTAAGATGCGGTAGTTAAAACACTGCAGTATTAGTATAGATCATTGGAGCAAAGTAGGAAATCTAAATGCATCAAGGCATTTGATGTATTTTAAAGGTAGCATTTCAAGTCACTAGAAAAAATTGTTGGGTCTATGATTTAGGGACACCTGAGTAGATATTTGGAAAAAAATAAAGTTGGATCTGTATCTCAGACTAATTTCAAAGAATTATACGTAAAAGGAAGAAAACTATGATAGTAGAAGGCACGTGGAAGAATTACTTTATAACCTGATGGGGACTTTCTAAGAATATGAGAAAACCCAGGCGCCATAAAATATTGACAGTTTGGACTACAAAAAAAAAGTAATTGCATCATATATATTCTGTTGAGGGAGGATAGAGGGTCAAGATAAAGTATAAGGTGGAAAAAGATACAGGTTCAAAAATAAATATTGATGTGAAATGAGGCATTCATTCTAGTGTTAATTTGGTTTTGTACTCCCCAGATTCAGATTTTCACTATTATGTTTGCTGCTTGATGTTCCAGTTAGCTAATTATCCACTGTGACCAGTGTCTTAGTTTTTGACCTGAATACTTCTTTGTATCTATGAAAGTATAGAATCTTAAATACAACTTTAATGGTTTCCTAATATTTCTTTTGGCATAGAAGTAGATGTGGTTTTTTTAAAAATGTCGTATAACCCACTTTACAGGACAATAGGAAAACATGTTTTTCTGTTAAAAGCAGTTGAACGATATTGAGAATTCTACAAGTTAGATAATAATTGAAATGCTTTTAAAATACCAACTATGACTTCTTTACATGTTGTAAAACATCTAGCTTGTTGTCTTATGTTTTTTTTTTCCTAAATGTATTAAGACATTAATGCTTACTTTTAGGTTTAGAGCATAAATTGCAGCTGTAATTGTGGAGTTATTTTATGTGGCATTTAATCATGTGATCGAGTTTTTTTGAACTTAGGATATTTCTAAAAGGAAATTTGTGTTTTTCTGATATTTGAATGCAGTTTCATCACGGAACCCAGAGAATTCATTTTTTCCCCCTTGACTTGTTACAGTTTGATTTTCTGCTTGATGTAAGGAAAGATGATATTGATGCAATAAATTTGAAATTACAGATTGATTGCTATGAATAACTAAGTTTATCAAAACCTTCCCCAAAAGTATTTTGATAAGTATTCTTTTGTTTTATTTAAGATATCCACATATTGTTAAGAAACATTTGCTTTACTCTGATTAAAACAAATTTCAGAGGTTGGCCTGACCATTTGCTTTTGAATAAAGATAGGTTACGTGGAGATAAGTATTTACTTAAGCATTTATAATATTAAAATTTTCTTTAAAAAATTTTTGACTTTAAGTTTAAGGCAAACCAAGATGAACTTTCAGATTTAAATGACTGCCTCTAGGAAATGACCAGTCCCATAGTTATCTTACAGATGGGAAATTTGGTGTCCTACATAAATTAAGCTAAGATTGGATCTCTCCCTAGTAGAGTCATATACATCCTACAATGCAATGTTTTCTGTGGGTGATTTTTCAGATGTCTGAATTAATCTTACTAAGTAAAAGTAGATATTTTATGCTATTTTATTTTTTCTTGCCAATTAAAAAAAGCATATGGCAAATTCCAGTCATATCCAAGAAATAATTAATGTACATAACACTTAAGAGTGCTCATTGATCATAATCTGATAATAATTTTTTTAATCTTAAAAATAATCTTATATGAGTCTTAGGTTACTGGAAGCATCACTGTTATAAAGGGTTTATAAGAGTTTTATGGTAAATTCATTTCTGAAAGTAAAATAATTTTTTGTTTAACAAAGACATTTGTAATAAAAATATTAATCTGAGTTACCACCCTAAAAGCTTTCCAGATTCCTTCTGCATTGACTGTGATGTTTTCTTCTTCCTCTCTAGAGTTGTCTCTGTGGGAAATTTGTCCTCCGTCCAATACGACCATGCCGTAGATATTCTACTTCAGGCAGTTCTAGGTATGTGATATGTCTCCCTGTAAACAGGCTTTTAACTGTGTGTTAAAAGGTGTGTGTATCTCTTTTCCATGAATATGGGAATAGCTGCTTAAAATATTTTTTGTTAAGGGATACAAACATTGGAGCTTTGCTGTAATATTTGGCACATTATTTATTTATAGGTGAAAATTTGTTATGATGTCTCTTTGGTTCTACTGTAGTTGGATAGCATCCAAGTAGATAGCCTCCCTCCCTCATGTGCTGTCTTCCATTCTGTAGCAAATAGATTTATATCCAGAACTTAGCATATTGTAACTTTAAAAATATTTGTTTTATTTGATATTTGTATTGTCTTTCTTCTGTAAAGGGTTTACTTTATTGTGTTTACAGAAATGTTGGGATGCCTGGGTGTCTCAGTGGTTGACTATCTGCCTTTGGCTCAGGGCATGATCCCAGAGTTCCAGGATCAAGTCCCACATTGGGCTCCCTTCATGGAGCCTGCTTCTCCCTCTGCCTGTGTCTCTGCCTCTCTCTGTGTGTATCTCTCATGAATAAATAGAACCTTTAAAAAGAAAAAAGAAAAAGAAATGTTATATTAAGGAGAGAGGAGCTTTGAAAGTTAGTGATAATTCTTTTTTGGGTTCAAAGCAAATCTCATTATTATGAACATCTTACATTTTTTTTTAACATCTTGAGGTTTAAGTGTTACAGGATAGATTACTTCATTCTTCCTATTCTAGATATTACTATACTTAAGTATAGTTATCCTTAAGTAAATGTTATTTCCTATTGCAGACATGTTTTACAGCAAATCAGGAAAGGGTGATGTGCAGCTGTAGTAATAAACTTGGCTGCTGTGATCTGAATCATCAGTAGAGAGGTAGAAGTTAGAGATTTTTGAGACTTTTACATTGGTCTAAGTAAGTGTCTTTGGGGGAAAGCCAAGAAATATAAATGTGTTTTCCTATTTCTTTCACTTAGGTTGTCCCCTGGCAAAATTGTTGGAGCTGGCCTCTTGTTTGTTGGTGGAGGTATTGGTGGTACTATCCTGTATGCCAAATGGGATTCCCATTTCCGGGAAAGTGTAGAGAAAACCATACCTTACTCAGACAAACTCTTTGAGATGGTTCTTGGTTCCCCACCTTATTCTGTTCCATTGCCAAAGAAGCCGGTAAGAGTTTTAAACAATATTTCAGTTTTATCCTCTGGAATACTTGTAAAAGCAGGTTGTTTTCATCTTGAAAATATAATTCAGTAGAACCTGCTAGATGTGTGTTTGCTAGTTTTTTTTTAACATTAATCTGTAGAGTTGGATTTTTATTCATTTGGAGTTAAGTGTTCTCATTTAGTACCCATTATATAGAAAATAATTGCATGACACACAAGAGTAGATGGAGGAGGGTGCTTGAGCAGAGGTAACCGTTGCTGCCCTGTGGATGGAGGGTGGTCTGTGACAGCCTACATTGTTGGAGCTATCAAGCCATGACTTAAAACACTAAAAGCATAAACATAGAATGAATGGTCATGGCACAGAACCCAAGTGGTTATAGTTAGTAGTGGCTCTTTTTAGACCATAAAACAAAAGTCACAGAATTTTCAGCTACTTACTGATTGGTTGACAGGAATATCTTCTGGTATTTCTGGAACTTTGTATATGTTCAGAGTTTGAAACTTCCCCTCCTCCTCTAGGTTTAAATTTTTTTTAAACATCTTAAATATTTCTTTACCCAAACAACTGCCTGAAAAAAAAATTCACAAAGGAGGTCATCAATTTTTTTTTTCCTGATTTGGTTGTGGGTGTTTCTTTGTACTGTAATGCTGAACAATACTGATCAGTATTTTCTTAGAAAGTGAGTGGACCTCTATTCTCTAGTATCTAGCATAGCCTAGAGATAAATCTTATAACAGCATTATTATTTGAGAAAGCAAATGTCTTCTGATAGCTTCCCCCAACCTTATCATGCTTTTTCAAAATATTCTTAGTCTTCTACATCATATATTCTTTCACATGAACTTCAAAATGTGTATGTTGGCCAAGAGAGTTTTATAGCTTCAGTAGTCAGGGAACAGAATTCTGTAGATTCATTTTAAAATCTATTTTAACCTACACGATCCAGGAGAAATAGCTGAGAGCAATTCTAGGAGAATGGAGTAAGCTGAAGAGTTGAGAATAGTGTTCTTTTCTTGCTTGACAGGACTTCAGGTGTCATTCTTCGTAGATTGTTTAGTCATGGCCTCTTCTCATTCCACTCTAGCAGTCTTTCTGAACATTCCCATTTGGATAACTTGGCAGGTCCATTCTGCCCTACCTCAGAAGTTACACTTTTCCTAATTTGCTTTATTTTTTATTTTTTTTCAAAGATTTTATTTCTTAGAGACACACACACACAGAGAGAGAGAGAGAGAGAGAGGCAGAGACACAGGCAGAGGTAGAAGCAGGCTCCACGTAGGGAGCCGGACGTGTGACTTGATCCCCGTCTCCAGGATCATGCCCCGGGCCAAAGGCAGCGCTAAACCCCTGAGCCACCCGGGCTGCCCCCTAATTTGCTTTTTTATGTTAAAGATAGCACTATGCCACTGGGTTAGAATTCTTGGATTCATCTTCATAGTTGCCTATATTTTGTTAGCTATCTTGTTTAATCTCTGATATTTATTTTTTTCTTGGATTACAGCTGTCCTTACCCTACTTCTAACCTTTATGACTTTATCATCAAACTTAATACTTTATCACCAAACTAGACCTGTTTCTCTTCCCCGCCCAAGACTTTCCTCCCTCTCTCCACTGCTGAGATCTCCCCTCCTAACATAATCTAGTCTATGCTCATATCAGTACCAGAGAATTATCTAAAATAAGTGCTATCACATTTTCATGATATTTTTATATCACTTACCAGTAAATTTTTTACGTTTCTTATCATTTGAAAGACAGGAGACCACAGAATATAAAAACTAGAGAGACTTTAGAGATTGTTTCATGTTCAGTATAAGGAGAGTAAAGCAAGGAATGGTTAAAAAGTTAGCCTGGGAGCTAGCCATTTGTTCCTTTATTCTGTAGTTTATGGTTTTTGTTGGTTTTTAGGGTGACATTTAATACACATTGCAGTCTGGCTCTTATTTATCTTTCCAGCCTTATCTCTGAGTGGTCCTGCACATAAATCCTTAGCTTCATGCCAGTTAACCTTACAAAAAAATATGCCTTGTGCTTTCCATTCATTTATTCAGCAAATATCGATCAAGTGAGTATTATGTACCAGACACTGTTTCAAGGGCCTTTGTTAAAGCAGAGAGCTAAACAAAGATCACTTCTACTTGTACTTTTTTTTCTCTTGGTGGTCTTGTACCCAGAGTGACCTTTTCTTTTCCTACTAATGTTCTCTTCAAAACCTACATCCTTCACTACATATACCAAAGTATATTTTCTCATCTCTGAATTACAGTAGCAGTTAGGGTTTTAGTTTTTAATTTTTACCATTTATTCATTCTCTACTCCTGTGCGTTATTACCAACTTGTTGCTTTTAGAAACTATGCATTTTATTTTATGATAATTCCTTTGGTGCCAACATGATTATTTATGCATAGGTATAAATATTAAGAGAAGATACATTTAAAACCTTTTTGATGGACATGGAGTAAGACCTGCCTAAATGGAGACAAATATTATGTTCCTCGATGGGACTTAATATCATAAAAATGTCCTTTTTCTCAAATATGCATTTCTCTCAAATTTCCCCTAAACTTGTATATATTTGAGAGACATGGCATTTGTATACACACACAAATACCTAATAAGAATTCTAATGGATTTTTCTAGAGGTTGAAGAATCAGATAAGATGATTTTAAAATTCCCATGAAAGGATAAGTAATGTAGCCAAGAATATTTCAAAACAGTATTGGGTTGGGGAAGGGTCAGAAGACACTTGTTTTTCCAGGTATTTGACTTTGTTATAATCCTACTTTAATAGAAAAATAAGATTTTGACACAGGATTAGAAATTAGAGAAATAGAACAACTAAATCTGGAAATAGGTCTTATTTATACACACACACAGATACACACAAGTTCATTGTGAGAATGTAAGTTGCTAGAACCTTATGTGAAAGTAATCTATTAAAAAAAAAAAAAAAGAAAGTAATCTATTAATGTTAAAAATACACAACCTTCAGATGCCTGGGTGGCTCAGTAGTTGAGTGCCTTTGGCTCAGGTCATGATCATGGGGTCCTAGGATTGAGTCCCATGTCAGGCTCACTGCAGGGAGCCTGCTTCTTCCTCTACCTGTGTCTCTGCCTCTGTGTGTCTCTCATGAATAAATAAAATCTTTTAAAAAAAAGTGTGTGTGTGTCTGTGTGTGTGTGTGTGTGTGTGTGTGTGTGTGTGTGTATAAAACCTCTTTGACCCAGCACTTCTTTTGGAAACTGTCCAAACTACAGTGCTTTTCAGTTACCTGGACAAGGATTTTTTTTTTTTTTTTAAGATTTTATTTATTTATTCATGAGAATCAGAGGGAGGCAGAGGGAGAAGCAGACTCCATGCAGGGAGCCCAACTCAATCCCGGGTCTACAGGATCATGCCCTGGGCCGAAGGCGGTGCTAAACTGCTGAGCCACCCAGACTCCCCGACAAGGATGTTTTAATAAAAAAGGCAGGAACCAACTTGAATGTCCAAAAAATAGGAGAATAATTGACCAAGTTGTGGGTTTTGCAGTTACATTAAAATATTGAGGGACCCCTGAGTAGCTCAGTGGTTAAGTGTCTGCCATCAGCTCTGGGGTGGAAAGATAGATTTCAGGCTATTGGCTGTGGTTGCCTAAGAGTGCTGTAAGGGGAAAAGAACAGTAAAAGGGGCAAAATAAAACCATTAATATGTCTTGATATTATTTTGTTATAGTGAGTGTGTATTTTATGATTTAAATGATAAAATTTTAATAAAAAATGCGTATATTTCTAATTTCTGGTAGTGACAAAGTTCAGAACCATTTCTGTTATATTTGAGTACTCTTTTGATATATCTGAGTTCCGTTGCCAAATTCTGGCAAAATGGCATACCATACGTGGTAAATGAAAATATTTCAGTTACTCAGTAATTTTTGCCAGCAAATTTTGCCAGGCAGTCCTGTTAATGAACAGGGTCTTAAACTTAAGGCATGGTAAGTGAGAAAGAGAAAAGCGGACATTGCAATTATTGTGTTTTTTAATGTGCAATTGCATGAATCGACAGATTAAAGAAACAAAATACTTGGAGTTTTACTCAGAGCCTCTGAAAGTTATTTGTTTCTAATTGAATGTAGAAGACAATGGAATTTGATTTAGAAAGCAGATGGAAATGGTCTTCTCAATGTTGTATACATAAAAGAAACTTTATTTTTTAAAATATTTTATTTGAGAGAGTGAGAGAGCAGCAGAGGGAGAGAGAGAAGCAGGACCTTGGGATCATGGTCTGAGCTGAAGGCAGATGCTTATCTAATTGAACCACCCAGGTACCCTAAGAAATGGTATTTTTAAAGGGAAGGCTCTGTATTGTGTACTTTATTATTTGTCCTAAGAGCGGGCCTTGTTACTATGAAAATATGGGCCAGTCATTTGGAGTGAAATTTTTCGGCTGCATTTTTCTAGAATGATGGCTTCTCTTGCCTTACTGTGGTTAATAAGATAATATTGTGAAGTGTTAACTTTATATGAAAAACCTGAAAGACTTGACTTTTGAAATAATACAAGTTATTGTATATTGCCTTTTTTTTTTTTTTTAAACAGTATTACATCTGAAATGTTACATGTCTTTTATTTCCAAGATTCAGTCTGGTCCACTAAAAATCTCTAGTGTATCAGAGGTAATGAAAGAATCTAAACAGCCTGCCTCACAACTCCAAAAACAGAAGGGAGAAGGTACTCCAGCTTCAACACCAGGTACCTATACTTAGAATCAGTTTTTAAAAAATTATTGGTAATTGAATTGTTTCAATGTATTTGTACCCAGGGTTAAGAGTGAGCCCTTACCCAATGAAGCATTCTTCTGGGGCCTAGTTCTCACCAGGGAATAAATGTTTATACCAGTCATACCTATCATTTGACATTCATTTTAGGAATTGAGTGGGATTGCACTTTATTGTGAATAGCTATTGAGTGAGGATAATGGCAAGAATTGTCATGCCTGCAACACTTTTTCTTTACATTTTTCCTCTCTCTTAGCCTGTTTCCCCTCTTAGTGATCTAGCTGTGGTCTGGGTTTTTGGTTTGGTTTGGTTTTTTTTTTTTTTTTTTTTTTTTTTTTTTTTTTTTTTTTTCACTTCATGGTTTGCCAGTTACTCTGTCCTAATTTACGGCACTTATCTAACTCTAACCTGCTTAGTATTTATTTGATCTGTATTCCTCCTTAGTCATGTCTGTCCTCAATTTAACCTCTTGGCTTGCTTTCATTCAGCGAATATTCACTGATTGTCTGCTATGTGCCAAACATTCTTCTAGGTACTGGGGCTGTTGCAGTGAACAAAAGAATAAAAGCAAACACAAACTCTGCAAATATTTCTTAGTGGGATGAAGGAGACGAAGATCATATATAAATATACATGTAAAGTGAATAGGATGTCCGAAGTGATGTGTTGGGGGGAATATTGCAATTTGAAATGGAGTAGGTAAGGAAAGCCTCACCTGGAAGGTGTCATTTGAGCAAAGACTAGAAAGAGATGAGAGAGTAAGGCATGTATAATAGGCTAATAGGTGAAAAGCATCCTAAGGAGAGGATTAGTGCTAAGGCTTGGTATATTTAACTAGTAAGGAACATAGGAAACTGGAGTGGAAGAAAAGAGAGAAAATGAGGAAGCAGGAAGCCTATTGAGGCAGTCTTTGGAGGCCATTATAAAATGTTTGCTTCATATTCTGAGTGAGATGGGAAGGTGTTTGGAGAGTTCTGAGCGTAGGGATTGATCTCTGACTTTTATTTGAGTAAGATCATTGGCTGTTGTGCAGAATAGATAAAGGGACCAAGGGCAGGGCAAGGAGAACAGTTAATAAGCTTGTGATAATCCAGCTTTATCTTTTAAATGGGACTTTCAGTTTTAAATTTATTTTCTCTATTATGTTGCTCTTTTTTTCCTCTTCTGTTTTACCTCTAGAATTGTTCATTTTCTTTTCCAACACTTGTTTATAAACTCTTGATTTTGTTTTCAGCCTTCGTTTCTTCTTTTGTGTTTTAAACTGTCATACTGTTCTTGCTCACACCTCTTCTTTCATCTCTACCACCGTTCAAAGCAGTTAAAAAATATTTTTTTTTGGTTACCTTTTTTGTCTACCTTCTTCATGACAGACTCTGATTTCCTTTGTTGCTACTTTCCCTTGTTATGAAAATCTTTTTATTTTGTTTTGTTTTGTTACAAAAATCTTATGCCCACTTCTCATACATTAGGATTTAATACCATTTAGTACGGTTACTAGAAGCCCTGCCTGAGAATGCTGATGGTTAAAATGCAATGTGTGCTGATGAGACTCCTTTCTCTGTACATTTCCCACCATTGTCCATCTTGTGTGGGTTTATGTCTATGGGGGAGAGGGCCATCGTCTATTTGAGTGTTTGAGTAGAGGCAGTATGTGTATTTGTAAGGAGTCAGATGTGAAGTGGGTGCTAATAGTAGTAGATTCCTGTGTGCTCCTGTGTTAAATCAGGAAACTATAAATATCGTGAGTAACATATATTTGTAGGACCTACAGAGGCAGCTCGAGTTATTTCTGCAGCAGGTGATACACCATCAGTCCCAGCCCCTGCGGTTCAGCATGAGGAATCTATAAAAACTGGGCACCCTGGAATTGGTGAAGGGCAACCCAAGCCTGCAGCTTCAGGTAGTTTATTTATAATTGTAGTTTTATAAATGATTTGCTCATCAGAACTGTTTAATGCCTCAGTAACCTCTACACAGTTTTTAAGTACCCATTTATACTGGTTTTTATTTGCAGACTTGCTTAGGGAATTTTCTAAATTTCAGAGTCTGAATAAATCCCTGAAAGCACGAGGTTTAAGAGCTGATCTTTTATTCATGTTGAATCATTGATGATGTGGTTTTAGAATCCTAATGACAAAAATGCCCTCAGTTGATAGAACTGGCAAGTACAAACAATGGTGTTTTTCTATCCCTCTGAGCTATTGAAATTTTGTGCTGAAATGTGATTTCCTCTTATTTACTTTTGCTGCAAGAGGAAGCATCCTCAACTTCTGTACGGGAGCGACCACCCGAAGAAGTTGCAGCTCGCCTTGCACAACAGGAAAAACAAGAACAAGTTAAGATTGAGTGTATGTAAACCAGACTGCTTCTTAAACAGTTCGGGTCATCTCCGTCAGTTGCTGTCTTCCGAAGCCATTGGCACATGTTACTCATCTGTCAGTGACTTTGGTTTCTTTAGTAGCATTTCTCTCTGCACCACTTTTATGTCATCATTTATATTCTTTCCATTTAATCTTCTTTTACCTGGGTAAAAGTGTACAGTTGGAGAAAACTCCGAATGATACCTGCCCTTAATCCATTTGTGTTTATTAGGGTTTGTGCTAGAGAGCCTTTGTATTCTGTGGAACAGAAATTGTTTATATTTTGGCAACTTCCCTGAGTGTCTTTTAATTGTTTAACTCATAGATTTATTTGTGAGGTCAAAATAGCTCCTGCTCTGTTTTATTACCAGCCTTTGTATCTAGTGGGCCCCTTAAGTGACATTGGCAGGGGATGGAATGTTCTACACATTGCTGGTTTCCAGCTAACTGAAGCATATTCCTTTTTAAGTTTCGATTTTATGTTAAACTTTTTGATAGTTTTGAAAAAGATTAGATACATACCAATGTATTTTTCTGTCTTAAGGCAGAGGGAATGTCATTGTACTGTGCTGCAGTATAATGACATCTCTGCAGGTGGGAGTATGCAGCTTTTTGCTGGACTGGGAAATGTTTAAGTCTTTTTTTTTTTTTTTTTTTTAAAGATTTTATTTATTTATTCGTGAGAGATACTGAGAGAGGTAGAGACATAGGCAGAGGGAGAAGCAGGCTCCTCACAGGGAGCCTGATGCGGGACTCGATTCCCAGACTGGGATCATGTCCTGAACCAAAGGCAGATGCTCAACCACTGAACCACTCAGGTATCCCGAAATGTTTAAGTCTTACAGCAGCTGTTTATACTTCCAGGTTTTCATTTTTGTTTTTTGTCTCTCCCCATGACTTCCTTCTGCTGTCTGTCTTGAATGATTCCTGTTTCCCTTCTAATAGCTTTGGTTCTGCCCTACTTGGGGGTTGGGGGGGGGGGGGGCAGGTTTGTTAGAATTGTGTAGAGTAGAAGGAGCATAGGTGCAGGGCTTTAGTTTGGCTCCTTGGATTTTGTTTTTGTTTTTGTTGCATTCTTCTGAGTTATTGACCATGGTTACAAATAATTGAGAATGTTGAGTGAAGACTTCTAAATATGTGAAATATTTCTATACTTTTCTCTCCACTACCTAATTTTTCCTGAGTTCTCTACTATATCTAATCAAGATCAATTTTTTCTTTTATTCTTTTTTTTTTTTTTTTACTTTTCACTTTTTCCTTTTTATTATGTAGATTCTTTGAAGTAAGTTGTGCATTTAAGATAGTGATGTCTATTTCATCATGCTCCTTTTTCTGTGTGTGTGTGTGTCTAGTTCTTCTCTTTTGTTTTGGGCAAAATGAATTTTAAGGATTCTGTCACCTCTTAGTTTTTTCCCAAGCTTTATTTTTAAAATGAGTGTGTTTGTAATTTTTATCAAGAATCAAAGCACATAAAATCAGCAAATGGAACTACATTGAAAAGCTTCTGGTACAGCAAGAGAAACAACTAGCAAAACAAAAAGGGAACTAGTGGAATAGGAGAGACTATTTGCAAACCATATGTCTGAAAAGGGGTTAATGCCCAAAATATATATGGAACTCCTACAACTCAATAGCAAAAACAAAACAAAACAAAACAAAGAAGAAAATGCGGGGGAGAGGAATCAAAGTACAGTGAATAGACCTGAAGAAGGCTTTGCGTCTGTGAGCCACTGTGAAGTGGTTTACTGTTATCTGTGGTCTCGTGTGCCCCTGTTAACTCACGCCTCCCTGCCTCTTTTTCTCTTTATTATACCTCTCTCTTCATATATGCTGTGTCTTCAAGTGGACCCCAGTCTCACATTCATGACTTAGTCTTTTGTCATCATTACCTTTCTTCTTTTATGTTTGTTGCACAAGTACCTCAGGTGGTTCATAAGTTCTGTTTATCTCTAGCTTAAGCTGCTTTTGCTTAAAATCTTTTGTTTTTGTCTTACCTGCCAAATACATTTTCCCTTTTTTTAATCATCTGATAATCTGATAAATTAGTCTTCTCACTGGCGCTTTTTCATTTGACCATTTTTTAAAAAATATTTTATTTATTTATTCATGAGAGACAGAGAGAGAGAGAGAAGCAGAGACACAGGCAGAGGGAGAAGCAGGCTCCATGCAGGGAGCCTGATGTGGGACTTGATCCCGGGACTCCAGGATCATGCCGTGCACGGAAGGCAGGTGCTAAACCACGGAGCCACCCAGGGATTCCCTTCATTTGACCATTTTAATATTATATCTAGAATCACCCCTTACATTATTTTTTTAATTGGATTTTTAAAAAATTCCTGAAGCAGCATATAGAAATATGATCTTAGAGGTCATAGTTTCTTGCACACTGGTATCTATCTGGCTGTTTCTGGAGTTCTTTTATGGAAAAAACACTGTCCATTCCCAAACCAGTTTTTCTTTTTTGTTGACGTGTTTCCTTATCTTTTTCTTTCTCATATCAGTTATCTACTCGTATTTTGGTTATATAAGTTGCTATGAGTATCCCTTCCTGCTGAGGAGATGAAATGGGCACCTCTTTTTCCCTGTGGATCTGTAGGATCATTATTTAAACTGAAAAATGCTGGTGGTTATGCTGAATTTATAGCCTCTAATAACTATAAGGAGCTAACAGTGATTAAAACCTTGTTCTTCTATTTGAAGTATATGCTAGCCTTCTTTAAGCATTTTTTTGTCTTAAAAAAACCCAAAACAGGGATCCCTGGGTGGCGCAGCGGTTTGGCGCCTGCCTTTGACCCAGGGCGCGATCCTGCAGACCCGGGATCGAATCCCATGTCGGGCTCCCGGTGCATGGAGCCTGCTTCTCCCTCTGCCTGTGTCTCTGCCTCTCTCTCTCTCTCTCTCTCTCTCTGCATGTGACTATCATAAATAAATTTTAAAAAAAAATTAAAAAAAAAACCCCAAACACTATTTTGAAAAAATTCAGTTATATATAAAAGTAAAAATAGTATAATGAATCCCCATAGATATGTCCACCAGATTTAATAATCTACTAGCATTTTACCATACCTTCAAATGAAACTGATTTTCTAAATCTGTATATTTTTTGTTCTTACATTTTTGAGGAAATGCAATGGAGGACTCAGTAGGAGAAGAAGGGAAATTTAAAGTTATGTACAATGGAAGGATTTGTTTTTTAACTCTTCTGTATGTATTTCAGCTGTAGCCAAGAGCTTAGAAGATGCTCTGAGCCAAACTGCTCACATCACTCAACAGGCCATTGTAGCTCAGAATGCTGCGGTTCAGGCTGTCAACGCACACTCCAACATCTTGAAAGCAGCAATGGACAATTCGGAGGTCAGCCAAAGAATGGGTATTGATGTAGTATTTAGGACTGGTTTCTTCCTTCTAGTAGGGGCTTTCTCTCAGTAAGTGAAGACTACCTAGAGTGATTGTTTTTTTAAATAAGCAAGGCAGGAAAAATCTTTAAATGTTATTTTTAATGAGTTATATATACTGTTTTATCTCACAACAATGATATGGTACAAGAATTAGTTCATATTTGCTTTCATATCTTAATAGTGCTTGAATATTACTTGTCATTTGCTTTGTTTTTTTAAAAAAAAGATTTATTTATTCATGAGAGAGAGAGAGAGAGACAGGCGGCAGAGGGAGAAGCAGGCCTGCAAGGAGCCCGATGTGGGACTCGATACCGAATCCCAGGATCACACCCTAAGCCAAAGGCAGACGCTCAACCACTGAGCCACTCAGGCGTCCCTTGTCATTTGCTTTTTTTCACTTTAAAATTTCCAACCATTTTTAATTAAAATTAAAAAAAAATTATTTATATTATTTTTGCCATTTTTTTAAAATAAACTTTTTACTTTGAGATACATTTATTTATTTATTTATTTATTTATTTATTTATTTATTATTTGAGATACTTTTAGATTGATACACAGTTACAAGAAATAATACAGAGGGATGCCTGGATGGCTCAGTCGGTTAAGTATCCTACTTGATTTTGGATCAGATCATGATCTCAGGGTCATGAGATCAAGCATTGAGCCCTGTGTCTGCTCTGAGCTGGGCATAGTGCCAGCCTGATTCTCCCTCTCCCTTTGCCCCCACCCTTGCTTCTCACACTCTCTCTCTCAAAAAAAAAGAAAAAAATAGAGATCCCATGTACCCCGATACCAGTTATTTTAGTATTTTCATTTATTTGTTTGTTGAGTGTGGAGCCCAATATGGGGCTTGAATTCATGACCCTGAGATCAAGACTTAAGCAAGAGTCAGACACTTGACTGAGCCACCCAGGTGCCCCTGACACCAGCCATTTTAAATGCTTAAAGATGATTAATTAACTTATATTGAGCACTTTAGAGAATAAAGTAATTACATTGATTTAAAACTGTTAATACCTGGAGTTAATTTTTGTATAGTTACATTCAGTTATTCAGTGTATAAAAATGTTTCTCGATACTAGGTGATTTAAAGAGTAAAAATAAGTACATAAACTATGAATCTCAGGGATCAGGATCTTGCATGATTAGTAAAGTTACTTTGCCACACTGTGTACTTTTTACAAAATTGAAACACACTGCATTGTTTTAGTCCTGTGCATATAAATCACAAAAAAGTTAAATTAGGGCTTTGATGTAAAGAGCTGGAAATTGTAGCCTTTAAAAAAACTTAAATTTTGGTTTATTCAAAGTACAAGAAAGAAGAAATTTAAATTTCAGAGTTCAGTCAGGAAAGTGGAAACCACGCAGAGAATACTTAATATTTTGGTTATGCAGATGTGGGAAGGCAGGGAGTTGGGTTCAAATGCAAGTAGATTGGTATGTTTCAGGACACTGAATAGAAGCTTTATTATTTATTTTTATTTATTTATTTATTTATTTTTTAAAATTTTTATTTATTTATGATAGTCACAGAGAGAGAGAGAGAGAGAGAGAGAGAGAGGCAGAGACACAGGCAGAGGGAGAAGCAGGCTCCATGCACCAGGAGCCCGACGTGGGATTCGATCCCGGGTCTCCAGGATCGTGCCCTGGGCCAAAGGCAGGCGCCAAACCGCTGCACCACCCAGGGATCCCTATTATTTATTTTTATTTTTAAAAAATATTTTATTTTTATTTGAGAGAGAGCATGAGCAGGATGGGGAGAGGGAGAAGCAGGCTCCCCGCCGAGCAGGGAGCCTCATGTGAGGCTCCATCCCCAGGACCTTTTTGGGATCATGACTTGAGTTGAAGGCAGATGCTTAACTAACTGAGCCACCCAGGCGCCTTATTAGAAGATTTCTTTTTTTATTAGAAGATTTAAATGTCCATAGTGTTTACTTTGGCAGAGGACTATGTAAGAGGGTATTTCCTCTTCCCAGTGAACACACAATATGTAATGCGTGTGGATTTAGATCGTATGAAATCTGTTGAGATAAGATTTTACAACTAAAGGACATCTTATAGTAGTGGTTAATTAGATTAGAGGGTATTAGCTAGTGTTACAAAATAACCAGAAATATGAATGAACAGAAGGTTTGAAATGTTAAAAATGGATTCCAACTTCTTGTTTATTCTAGTAAAAAAAAACAAAAAACAAAACAAAAAAAACTGCACAAGGGCTCTTAAAATAGATACAGAATTACTTTCTCAAAGCAGTGTTTTGGAATAGTTGGATTTGGCTTAATAGTAGGATTCTGTTTATTCTACAAAATAGCTTATCCTTGGACCTCTATAAGGATTTTTAAGGAACCCTTTTGTGTGTGTGTGTGTATGTATGTGTATAACATTTTACAAAATTCAGCTCCAGGTGGGGCAGTGGGTTTGATAATAGTTGATTTTTACTTTACCGGTTAGAGAGGGTCATTCTTGAAGATGATGTTTTGGAGGAGTAAGGACTGTATGAATGTATAAACTTTCTACTTATCCTTAAACTGATTTTGGTTGACAGACCTGCAATTCAAATTTTAAATTTTGGTGCTTCATTGAAGAGTGATCAACAAACAATTCATAAAGTTCTTGTTCTTATTAACCTTTTCTGCTTCATAATCTCCTTTTGTGAATCTCATAAAAAAATAATCTCTCCTTAGAAAATATTTATATGTGCTAGACCACAATCTTTCATAGTTCTGTTCGTTGGTATTGAGGGGGGTGTTGATGAGGTTCGTGAACTTTGGTCCTAAGCATGAACCTTAGATTAAGGGACCCTACTCTGAAGAAATACTGGAAGTTTTTACCTTTGAATTTAATGCCCTTGTTTCTAAATTTAACCATGTTGGCTTATCCTATAAACGGTAATGGTAGTTATTCATGTTTACATAAATAAAGCCTTTTGTTTAGATTGCAGGTGAGAAGAAGTCGGCTCAGTGGCGCACAGTGGAGGGTGCATTGAAGGAACGCAGAAAGGCAGTTGATGAGGCTGCTGATGCCCTTCTCAAAGCCAAGTAATTACTCATGGACTTTAACAAGTAATTAGGGCCTCCTGGTGACTTTCTTTGGGCTGGGTTTTCTTTGTACTGTCTGTATAGAAAGAGAAGGCAGAGAAACCCTTCCCTTCACCTCTACTTGATCTGTATTGGTTTCAGGAACACAGGTTTAAGAAAGGGAGAGGGAATAAAATATAATTAGGCCTAAATATATTTGGCAGAATGTATATAAAGGATCTTGTATAAAAAGCAGTTTTTCTTTGGATTGTTGCATAGGTGATGTATCTCTACAGATTTACTGAGATTCTGCCATAATTTCAAGATTTTTCAGGGATGGCCTGGACAGTTTTATCAGAATTTTGAGAGTATGTCATAATATCTTTGCCTTAACTATAGTTATTAATAGGTCTATTTTTATGCCATTGAGACCTTGATTCCTGGAATTTAGCTAAAACTAGGTAGGACTGAGCAAGCCAAGTTTAAAATTGACTTCTGATGATGGAAACCTACATTTGACTAAAGGTTCTCATCAACATTTTGGAATCACTGTCATTCAAAATTTTGTTGTCATTTTTAATAAAATATATTTTTTTAAAGATTATTTACTTATTTGACAGAGAAAGAGAGAGTGTGAGCACAAGCAGGGGGAGCGGCAGAGGGAGATGGAGAAGCTGACTCCCTGCTAAGCAGAGAGCCTAACACTTTGCTCAATCCCAGGATCCTGGGATCATGACCTGAGCCAAAGGCAGATGCTTAACTGACTGAGCCACCCAGGTGCCCCAATAAAATATCTATTATTGATAGAGAAAGAGAAGTCTTCTCCTGAAGTCATCGTGTCTTTTAGGAGATTTAAGATGTTATGCTCACATCACTAGACCTTGAATCAGGTCTTTTGAGTTCTGTGTTTTGTGGTGAGTAGGCCATAATTCATCCAGTTTGTGAAACACTAAATGAGGACTCTTTGAGGCCCAGCTATGTTTGCTTAGTGAGCTCTTCAGTATCCTCCCTTGCTTTCCCTTCCTTAAGGTCTTATTGGCAGGGGGAGTCAGCCTAATCAATGCAAAAAGTGCCATTTATTAAGTTCGCTTGTTGTGGTAGGGACTATTCCAGGTTCTTTTCATTAAGTACTTCTAATCCCCACGCAAGGGTGAACAACAAAGGAGAGGTTGATTTTGGAGTTGAATCCAAGTTTGCCTGGTTCTGAAGCCTGTATATTTCCTATACATCACGCTACTCCTTTGGTCTATGTTAGTAATAAATCTAGCCTTCTGACCAAGCTGTTTTCAGTTGTTGTAAGGAAAGCTTCTCTACCTGTATTTACTGTGAAGAAACAATGAGGAATTTTTTTTCAAATTATATTTTTTCATAGATTCTAAGCAATTACATGCAGTACTGACATCAAACTCTTTCCTAAGATTGATAAAGAATAATAGTAAATATTTGTTTTGCTTTATTGGTTTCCAGAGAAGAGCTAGAGAAGATGAAAAGTGTAATTGAAAATGCAAAAAAAGAAGAGGTTCCTGGGGCCAAATCTCATATAACTGCTGCAGAGGGGAAACTTCACAACATGATAGTTGATCTGGATAATGTGGTCCAAAAGGTGCGTTTCCTAGGTCTTTTATAGCACTTAAAAAATTTAAAAATATAATCCTTTAGTCAAAGGATTTGAAGAATTCAAGAAAATAATAGATTCCTTTCTTTCTCCCATTTCTCCTGCAAGGAATAGTAGTTGTTACTAATTTTAAAAACTTGGGCGCAAAGTGGATTATCCATTATTGTCAATACTTTTTATAATAGGTAACATTTTTGGTCATGGTTATTAAATGGAAATTTTCATTTTGTAGCAGATCTTCTTTGTGTACTTATCTAGTCTGTATGAGTAGTTTCCTTTTTTTTTTTTTTTTTTTTTTTGAGTAGTTTCCTGAGACCAGAGAGAGGGACAGGGGGATAGTAAGATGGCAAGGGGCTTGTCTGAATTACAAGGCTTATATTATGTTCCTTTTCTGAGCTTTAGCTTTTTCTCTATTTTTTTTTTTTTTAATTTTTTATTTATTTATGATGGTCACAGAGAGAGAGAGAGAGAGGCAGAGACACAGTCAGAGGGAGAAGCAGGCTCCCTGCAGGGAGCCCGACGTGGGATTCGATCCCGGATCTCCAGGATCGCGCCCTGGGCCAAAGGCAGGCACCAAACTGCTGCGCCACCCAGGGATCCCAGCTTTTTCTCTATTTTTTATGTATTTCCCAGCCAACATATAAATATATGAATATAATTTCTCTTTTTTTGGAAGGTTATGGTAATTCCTGTTCACTTTAACCACATTCCCCTTGTATTTGTTCAGGTCAAAGCAGCTCAGTCTGAGGCTAAGGTTGTGTCTCAGTATCATGAGCTGGTGGTCCAAGCCCGGGATGACTTTAAACGAGAACTGGACAGTATTACTCCAGAAGTCCTGCCAGGATGGAAAGGGATGAGTAAGTGTAACTCAGCTGTTGGTACTTTTCTGTTTGTGTTTTAACAAGAGGTTGGCTAAACTTGCTTCAACCCCATTCATCTAATCCAAACCCCTCTGGTATGCATCTCTCATTTGGTGTACAATACAGTGTTTTCCACATTTTATTTCAATCACAACCATGATAGGTGACACACTTGCGGTTTTAGTCATGGTGGACACAAGTTCCAGCCAATGTTTAGTTCCATAACTCATGATTCTGTTCAGATCTTTGCTAGTCAAGAAAAAAAAAAGTTTAGAATCCAAGTGAGAGTGACAATCTGTTAGAATATTATATATATGTAAAATTATTCAATTTAAAAACACTCGTAATGAGTTAGGGCACGCCTTTAGGACTTCTCAGTGACAGTAGGTTAAAAACTCACATGATAAAGAAATCTGTATGACTGTTGACTTGCAGATAGCTCAGACTGCAGGGAACTCCGATTGTGAATTTTAGAGTGTAACTGCAGAGAATAGTCACATTTTACTGAAGTGCTCTGAGAGTACTAACAGTCACATAAATTACCAGTCGTGGTAAATTCAAAATACTCATTAAATGCTAGTTTCTATTTTTAAGTAATGACTATACCCAGCATGGGGCTTAAACTCACAACCCCAAGATTGACCCACTGAGCCAGTCTAGCGTCCCCATTATCGTTATTCTTATTCATTGGTTTTTGTGTGTGTATCTCTGTCCCTGAGGTTTAGCTGCTTGGCATAAATGGGACATTGGTAAGATAGTTGGGGTCCCCCTTGGCCAAAATAGGTGAAATAAAGTCTAAAGAGCAGTACAGACTCTGCTTATGGAGAGTTGGTTGTGAGCTCCATCCCTAGGAATTTGCCTTCTCTCCTCTAAAGTACTTGTCTATGGTCTTTCCACTAGGTTAAATTCTCATTTTTCTGTGCCAGCCTCTGAAGTTATTAACTTTAAAAAATCTTTCACTGATTTTGAAAATGCCTTTGGGAAGATATGAAAACCCTAAAGTCATCATTCTCAACCTAGGGCATTTTTGCCTGCCGTATTAGGGAGGTGCTACTGGCATTCAGTAGATAGAGGCCAGAGATGCTGCCAATCACCCTGCAATGCACAGAATAGCTCCTCACAACAAAGAATTACGTGGTCCAGAATGTCATTACTACCAAGGTTGAGAAACTTGACACTAACGAGAATGTATCCTGTGGAAAGTGAAAGTCCCCTGCAGTAGTCTCTGACCTTGTTTATGTGCATGTGTGTGAGATGTGTGCTCATGTGTGCAATCTCCATTTTAATTTTTTACTAATTGAAAAAATTGATTATACATTTACATGGTATAGAATTTGAAAAGTACATGACATCTGATAAAGTTTCCCTTCCACCTCTGCCTACAGCCACAAATTTTCCTTTCAGTGTTACTGGTATCTTATGTTGCGCTGGAGGTAGTTAATTATTCCACATTTACCCCAGCCCTTGATAAATATCCTCGCCTCTGAAATCTGAACTCATTTAAGACTTCTGCCAGACTTCAGTCTTATTTCACTAAGTTATAAATGTCCTGGTGATACTCATTTGTCTGGTATCTTTTCTGTGTTCTCAATAACTGAGCAGTGTCAAACATAAAACAGCCAACATTATTTAGCATGATCTCGTATGTAGCACTGTGTTCTGAGTGCTTCATGTGTATTATTTCAGATTCATAACAGCCCTGGGTGCTTGGGTGGCTCAGTTTAGTGTCTTGAGTCTTGATTTTGGCTCAGGTCATGATCTCAGGGTGAGTGAAGTTGAGCCCTGCGTTGGGCTCCATGATGGAGGAGCCCAGGTGTGGAGCCTGTTTAAGATTTTATCCTTCTCTAACTCTGTTCCTCCCTGCCACACTCCTGTTGCACATGCTTGCTCACTTGCTTAAAAAAAATTAAAATTCATAACAGCTCTATGCGATAAAGTTTTGTTATTCTCATTTTACAGATAGGAATATCAAAACACAAAGAGGTTTAAAATAATTTGCCCAAGGTTGGAAATAGAGCCAAGATTTCATTCTTACCCACTACTAGCCTCATTTCTCTTCCTGATTGATTTGTATTGGCAATATAGGAACCCTTTTAGGCTTTTGAGAAGAGGAATGATCTGATTGTAATGAGGAAAATTAATTTTCATGAGATTGAACATGCAGGGAAGGGATGTCTAAGGGCAAGGAAGCTAGTTAAAAGCTGCTGAAGTAATCTGAGGGCAGAGTGATAGGGATCACCTGGTGTGTGTGCCAGGGGCACTGAAGATGAAGAATAGAAAGAAACTTAGAAGTGATCATTTAGCCATTGATTTGTTGAACCATAACTTATGGTATCTAGTGAAGTTCAGAATGTATATGCTCCCTGATCCAACTGGTGAGCTCCTAGGTATGTGCTTAAGATGACATACAGGTGTTCAAGGTGACATAAAAATATTCATAGCAGACTTATATTTGTAAGAGCAGAAAAATCTGAAACTGCTAAATGTGCTTTCCATTTGGCAGTATAAAAGAATGAACTAAAACTATATCTCTCAAACATAAATGTTAAGAAAAAAAAGTTGGAGAAGAATACATAGAATAGGATACCGCTTACATGAAGCTTAATTAAGAACATGCAAAGCAAAATAGTGTATTGTTTTAGGATGTATACACATGTAAAGCGTAACAAACTGAATGATAAACACTATATGCGGGGAGGGAGAAGGAGCCTTTAAGGGGGAGCGTTGGTGGATGTTGCAAGGATGGGAAAATGAAGTGTGCAGGGCGTAGATTTTCATTATTTCCAGGGGACAGTTCTTTTATTGTTATAGACTGTATAGTAATATTTTTTACCTTGTTGAGACTGACATCTTATTTTGTTCATCTTGCCCATTTTTCTTGCAACATTGGGACCAACAACTGGTTGCAACATTGGCAACAAGATTCCTGTTTTTTTTTTGGGGGGGGGGGGGGGTTAATACCAGATGAAGTAGTTGACTTTTAGAACCATTTTGGATGAAAAATACCAGTCATTGAACTTTCTGAATCCAAGAGTCATGCCCATGATGTGAGAAGAAGCTTATGCTGAGAGGCAGGAGACTTGCTCTGGTTGCCTTCTCCTGTCACTGTGTCCTCAGGGTGGTGCTTCATCCAAATTATTTATTTTTTTATCCTGTACCATCAAATCAGTCATAGTTCTTAATTTAATTTGCCCAGGTTAAATGGAGATTTAATGTTGAGTTCACTGCTTTTAAGTTTCCAAAGAGGAAATATTAATTATTTGAAATGTTAGGAGAGGTCTAGTACTGAGAACAGAATCCAGACTGAGACTTAGTGAGTTATGCTATGAACTAATGCATAAATGGGTGGGGGCAGGTGGGCCAGTGTTAGTAAATGAGAATTGCAGTTTCTGTGTAAAAACTAAGTTGATTGCTCTAGCAAAAATACTGATGAGCCCCTGGAAACCAAAGCTACTTTCAGTATGAATGACACTCTTACTTTGCAAAATGTTAGAATTTACCTTGATTTATATTGTTCTATGTTCTTTTAAGTTTTAGGAAATAAACTATTGTTTTGCTTTCTAATATTAAATACACTTTTTCTGTTACTAGTTTCTGATTCCTTATTTCTTTTTGGATTTTCCTATTTAATGATTAATAACAAATATGTATGATTTTTTTTCAAACTGTTCTTTTCCTTTCTAGGTATTTCTGATCTAGGTGAGTAAATTACATGTGTTTTGATTCTTAAAATACTGAAGCCTTTTTGTTTGCCTATGATTCTTAAACTAAAGAATCTTAAATAATTTATAACATAGAATTATGTTGCATGTGATAAATCTGATTTAGATTTTTTTGGTATTCATGTGCTAAAGCTTTTATTTTGTAAAATTTCAAACAGTAAAAAGTAGGAGGAAAACTATAATAATCTCATGGATCTGTCATCCAACTTCAGCAATTATCAACACATGGCTAGTTTTTTGTCATTCATTTCCCCAGCTTATATTGAAGCAGATCCCAAATATCATATATCCTTTTCAGTTGTAAATAATTTCTGTATGTTTTTAAAAAGCACTGTGCCATTATCACAACTAAAACAATAATTCTTTAATGTCATCATGTGTCTATTTAGTGTTCAAATATCCCCAAACTTTATAGAGTGAGTTTTTTTAGTTGTTTTATTTGAATCAGTATCCAAAGGAGCTACACATGTTGAATTTGGTAAGTCTCTTATTGCCACTTTGTTTTTTACTTCTCAGCTCTTTTTTTCTTCTCAGCTCTTTGTGGAATTGGGCCATTTATCATGTAGTATTTCACACATTGATTTTGTTAAAAAAATTTTTTTTAAAAGATTTTATTTATTATTCATGAGAAACACAGAGAGAGAGGCAGAGACCTAGGCGGAGGGAAAAGCAGGCTCCTCTAGGGAGCCTGATGCGGGACTTGATCCCCAGACCCCAGGATCATGACCTGAACCAAAGGCAGACGCTCAAACACTGAACCACCCAGGCACCCCTGATTTTGTTAAAATTCTTAACCTATAGTAATAAGTCAGAATACTTTTGGAATGTGAGATTTGAAAACAACACACATGCTTAAGCCTAAATCAGAATCTTTGGGCATGTATATTTTAAAAAGCTTGACAAGTGATTCTCATGAACTGCTCAAGTTGCCGATCACTGTCCTAGGTAATACCATCTGTTTAAGAAAAGGAATAAAAACTCTTACCAGGGAAAAGTTAGAGAATCTGAATTTGAGTTTTAGCAGAAAAGAATATTAGGATACTTGTTACGACTAATCACAGTTAATGCATGAATGAAAATATAGACTAGTATGTAAACTGTCTTTAGAGGTAAAGTTATGATGAATTATAGAGTCTATTTATAATTCAGATCGGAAGTACTAAATTGGGTTCCTGGAAAAGAACTGATTATATACTTGAAGGCCTATCTAAATTACTTTACTTGGGACTGAAAATGCCTTAGTTAGTTGGACACAGGCTATGCATGATGGCAGTGAGAATCTAAATCTGTCTTCAAAGGGTTAGCCACCCTTTGCTTTTCTTTACAGCGGTTTAAATTAACATTCATTTGAAATAAGTACCTTGTAGATGTATAATTTCGTGAAATCGTTAACATTTTAATGTCATTTTCTGTTTAGCTGACAAGCTGTCTACTGATGATCTGAATTCCCTGATTGCTCACGCACATCGCCGCATTGACCAACTAAACAGAGAGCTAGCAGAACAGAAAGCCACAGAGAAGCAGCACATTGCACTAGCCTTGGAAAAACAAAAGCTGGAAGAAAAGCGGGCATTTGACTCTGCAGTGGCAAAAGCATTAGAACATCACAGAAGTGAGATACAGGCCGAACAGGACAAAAAGGTAGAGGAAATGAGAAATTTAAAGTGAATCCTCTTGAGTAGTAGCCTTGTTGGCTACTTCTTTGCCCCCTTGCTCAGCCTCCCAAGTTTATCCATCTAAACTATCACCAAGACTCTTACCTAGTCCTGTGACTTAGTGAAATCCTGTCTATCATGGGGAAATTTATGTTGCTATCTCTGGCCTCTGCCTCACCTTTAGGTTCCTCCTTCGAGCAGCTTTCTGGATGTCTCTAGCTGAATTTTCAGTAGTTGTTTCAGACTCCACTTATTCAAAACAAATTTCTTCACTCTCCCCAACGTGTCCCTCAGCCCCTCAGCTTCTTTCTCTCAGTGAAGAGTGAATTTCTTCACTCTCCTCAACGTGTCCCTCAGCCCCTCTCTTCTTTCTTCTTTCTCTCTACATCTCTATTTACCCAGTTGCTCAAGCCAGAAATCATGCTTTGTCATTCTTCCCTCAACTCTCACACCTGGTCCATTGACACATCCCACCAGTTCTGCATCCAAAGAAAATCCTGCTTGTCCACTTTCCCCTAAGTCCAGATTATCACCATAAGAGGTTCCCTGTTTTCTTTTTTCCCCCTTTTAAAAAAATGATTTATTAGTGTGAGCTGGGGGAGGGGAAGAGTGAGAGAGAAAGAATCCTCAAGCAGACTCCCTGCTGTACATGGAGCCCGAGTGGTGCTTGACCCCGGACCCTGAGATCATGCATGACCTGAGCTGAAACTAAGAATCAGATGTTCAACCAACTGAGCCACCCAGGTGTCCCCCGGTTCTGTTTTCATACCCATCTTTCTCTGTTTACATGGTAGTTGATCTTTCTAAAACCTCTTCTGATCAGTTACTAGGCTGCTGAAAATCTTCCACTGACTGTACACTGCATTTAATACAAAATCCAAACTCTTCACCCCTACTGAAAGGGCCTCTTGATTTCATTCTTTTTTGCTGTGAGTCAGACTTTCCTTACTTCCCTTATTGCCTGTATTTGCCAAGTGCCCTGGTTTTTTGTTTGGTTTTGTACCTTCACTTCATAATTTGCCCTGGGGTGTTTGCTCTGCCTTATACATTGTTACGGTTCCTCTCTTTAAACCTTAATTACAAGTTTGGATGTCACCTTTTCCTGCAAGGTTTTTCCTGTTCCTTCATTGTAGAGTTTCTGTATTACTTTCTCTCATACTGCCTTATGTATTTTTTAAAAATAAGTATCACAGTCTGAGATGTCCAGTTTATTTACTGTCCAATTCCTCCAGTGAATTGTACATTATGTGAGAACAAAAAAGTTTGTGTGCCTTGAGTACCATTCCATCCAGGCATATGGTAGGCACTGCCTGGCAAAGGATTAGCACTTTATAAATATTTATGCACTAACTGAATGGGTTTATTCATTACTTACGTTATTTCTGAGAAAAAGTAAGTTATGAATTCCAGATAATCAGTACTAACTAATTTGTAATATGACCTATGGGCAATTGTTAGGCAAGACATGATAGGCTTTTCATATTTTTGGTTGGGTCTGGGCCATGTTGTGAATCTAAATACATATTAAAGTAAGCAGTTTCCGAGCAGTTTTCTTTGTTTAGAAGAAATTGTGTAAAGTAACTACCAGATACTAATTTTCTTAATAGTTCTTTACAGTAGGTATTATTATTCATAGGTCACACAGTTGGTTGTGGTGAAGCTGTGTTTGATCCCAAGTCTCTGTAGTTATTTTTTTCCAAGAGTTGTGATTTGTTAATTCCCAGGGAGTGTGTGATTCAGGAAATGACAGTGTTCACCTTGCATATGACGTAGCCTGGTGATAAGGGAGAAACAGAATTTGGGGCCAGAGAGACTCCTAGACCTCTGTTTAAAATCTGATTTTTTGCCTCAGCTTTGTGACCTTGTTTTTGAGTCACCTTCCAACGTTCAGCTTTCTGAATGATGTACGAGAAGTCAGGAATATGTACACATGTATGGTACATCATAGAGGTTTAGGACATGGAAGCTGTTATCATTTCTACTAGTCTTTCTCTTTTTTCTAAAAGCAAATGTGGAGAATTGAGAACTAATCATTCCTGTGGTTTCACAGGTAGAAGAAGTCAGAGATGCCATGGAGAATGAAATGAGAACCCAGCTTCGCCGACAGGCTGCTGCCCACACTGATCACTTACGTGATGTCCTTAGGGTACAAGAGCAGGAACTGAAATACGAATTTGAACAGGTGAGGACCTTTTCCTTTTCACGTGCTTTACGTTAATAGTCTTTCCTTTCCTTTTCATATGCTCTGTATGTCATTCTCTCTGAGGATATGGAAGAGTGGGGAAAGATTGCTAATGGCACCCAGTCTTGGTACAATGGGGCCTTTGTATATTTTTACATAAAGATGTATCTATGTGTTATTGATCACATGTGTTTTGTATCTGTGTCCTAGTCATTTGGAGCCTTCAAAGCTTTAAGGTGGGTTGGTACAGGGGGTTTCAAAAATACAGATATATTTGACATGTGTAACTCCTGCTTTATCACCACAAATTCCTATGGATTATGTGGTAATGCTCAGATTTTTATATCTGAGGAAACATCCTAGAGAAGTTAATTTGGAAATGACAGCAAGTCAGGATATCTTTAATCATAATTAGTTTCTATTCAAGCCATTTATAATATATTAACTTATTTTGTCTCACAAGAAGAGAATGAGGTTTTCCACGTAAAGAAATCTCCCAGAAAATTGAAATTTATGCCACAATGAAAAGGTATTTTACTTTAAATTCTATTTGATGGGTATTTTTCTAAGAAAAAAAGATGAATATATAAGTTCTTGAATTGAGGATATCAAATACAGTTTATCATGTTGGGGTGACTGTACAGTTACTTCCTAAAGTTGGCATTTTTTCCATTTTTAATAGCTTGCATTCTTCTCCTGGCCTGTTTCCTCTAAAACTTGGTTCTATCAGTAAAGTTGTAGGAATCACATACATCAACTATGGGTTTTAGGAAATTTTTGAAACCTTAACACATAGCAGAAGATTTTGATGACAAATGTTTGGAGATTTTAAAGGGCCTCTTTGCTTGTGGAAGTGGCAGTTGCTGGAAGATTGTAATGTCCCAATAAATGCCATGTGTTGAAGTAGCACTACTCTTTTCTGGACACTATTTATGTTTTATTTCAGGACCTTTCTGAGAAACTCGCTGAACAAGAGTTACAGTTTCGTCGGCTCAGTCAAGAGCAAGTTGACAACTTTACTCTGGATATAAACACGGCCTATGCCAGACTGAGAGGAATCGAACAGGCTGTTCAGAGTGAGCACATGGGCCTCTTATGATTTTATTCATTCCAACTTTTTAGGGTAATTTCTTATTAGGAGAATGGAATACGTGCATCAACACTAGGACCTAGAGATGCTGAACTCATCCTATTAAATTTCATTCATTTCTAAGAAAATTAGCCCAGACTTGATAAGTTTGGAACATAGTTTGTGAGAGGAAATTAAAAAGAACCTAAAAATTAGATCTAAATACTTGAAGTTTTACTCTGTGTGATAGACTGAAGATCACTATTTATGAGATAGGATACCCAACACACTTTGGTTATGTCTTCGGTGCCCTGAGTGGAGCAAAGGTAGTGTATCCCTATGCTCTCTCTCTAGCTCTGCTGATGTGTCTCCAACCCTGTTCTGGAAGTGATTTACTGATTCAACCCACCAAATGGACAGTAGTTAATCTGAAACTTTCATGTACCACATTAAAAGGGAAATGTCCTGATGGGATGTTAAAATGAATTCTTTGAGGGTATTATAGAGCCATCTTTGTCAGATAAGTATAAAAATAAACTACTCATGAAATTTCAAGATCCAGTAGTCCATTAAGTTTACTTCAAGTCCTCCATTCCTTTGCAGGAAGTTTCTGATGGCATTAACATAAGTCTTAGCCTAATTTAAATATGTTCCTTTCTCAAACATTCTAAAATAAGTATCTCTGAATTAGATACCATGTGTTGTCCTAGATGTCACAGAAGGAGGGGAAAAGAGACATAATTAATGCTTGTGCACATATATCCTTCCAGTTTTCTCCATGGTTTTATTAAAATCAAGTCCTCCCTGGGCCACCTGGGTGCCCCAGGTGGTGGAGCATCCAACTCTTGATTTTGGCTCAGGTCATGATCCCAGCGGTCATGAGATCAAGCTCTGCTTTGGGCTCCACACTGGGCATGGGGCTTGCTCAAGATTCTCTCTCCCTCTGTCTTTCCCCTGTTCGCTTTCTCTAAAAAAACAAACAAAAAAGTCCTCATCAAATTAGGCTTCCCATGTTGCCTCATGAAGAGGCTAGCTTCCTAAGAAAGAACATGCTGGAAATAATGGTAGGGAAGGTTGGAAGAGGCTCTCTGGCCCCATCATTTACATGTGTGGCTTTAGCCTTTTTAGGGTATGGGGTGCATCAGATCTCTGGAGGTATTGAGAAGGACTTGTAGTTAGATGGTGAGAAAATGTTTTTCTTTGCCGTTTTTTTCTTTATAGGTCATGCAGTTGCTGAAGAGGAGGCCAGAAAAGCCCACCAACTCTGGCTCTCAGTGGAGGCATTAAAGTATAGCATGAAGACCGCATCTGCAGACCTGCCCACTGTCCCGCTGGGTAGTGCGGTTGAGGCCATCAGAGTCAACTGTGCTGATAGTGAATTTGCCCAAGCTCTAACCGCAGCTATCCCTCCAGAGTCCCTGACCCGTGGGGTGTACAGTGAAGAGACCCTTAGAGCCCGTTTCTATGCTGTTCAAAAACTGGCCCGAAGGGTAGCGATGATTGACGAAACCAGAAATAGCTTATATCAGTACTTCCTCTCCTACTTGCAGTCGTTGCTCTTATTCACGCCTCAGCAACTGAAGCCACCAGCGGAGCTCAGCCCTGAGGATATAAACACTTTTAAGTTACTGTCCTATGCCTCCTATTGCATTGAGCATGGTGATCTGGAGCTGGCAGCAAAGTTTGTCAATCAGTTGAAAGGGGAGTCCAGACGAGTGGCACAGGACTGGCTGAAGGAAGCCCGAATGACCCTAGAAACTAAACAGATAGTAGAAATCCTGACGGCATATGCCAGCGCTGTAGGAATAGGAACCACTCAAGTGCAGCAAGAGTAAGGTCTAGGAAGAGTTTTGTAAAGTCCTATTTTATGTGAAAGGGAATCAGCAGCGATATATGAAGAGTTTGCAACAGGGTCCCAGAATTGTCTAAGAAGGAGCAGGTTACAAGTACTGTTCTAAATGTTAACACCTGTTGCATTTATATTATTTCCACTTGCTATCATGTCAGTGAACTCCAGGAGTACTTTCTTTGCAACTTGTGTAACATTATCCGTTTTTCAGGTTTTACTGATCAGGCTTGTGAGCCAATCAAAATAATGTTTGTGATCGCTATTACTATTGATTTTGCCCTTGGAGCAAACTGAATAAAACAAAAAGATGAAAACTGAGTAGTTGATATCCCTTTTCAAAAAGTGCCATTTCTGGTTTGTTGTATGTGTAGACAGTCTCTTTGAGAAGCAGCAACAGAAGTAGGAAGTCCTGGGCACTGAGTTTCCAGGTAGTGAATTGTGTTCCAGAAGTGCAAGGTCTATTTTTGGTTTTGAAGGTTCTGGTGAATTGATTCCAACTAGTCAAACTCGAGTGATATACAAGCCACAATGCCAAAATATTTATTTTTTTAAAAAGATTTTATTCATGAGAGACACAGAGAGAGGTTGAGAACAGGCAGAGGGAGAAGCAGGCTCCACACAGGGATCCCAATGCAGGACTTGGCCCCAGGATCCCAGGACCATGCCCTGGGCCGAAGGCAGGCACCAAACCACCGAGCCATCCAGGGATCTTTTTTCTTTTACCCATAAATTAATTCAACAGTCCTCAAAACAGATCACAACTCTCAGTTCTGAAACCCTGGTAATCGACCTTGCTCCTTTCTGGTACTCAGACTGGAATCTCTTCATTGAAGTATGGGGGTAGTGAGCCTGGAATCTTAACAGTATCGAATAATTTTGTGGTATACTCTGGATTGCCCTGAAACCTAGAGAACTTTTTTTCTCTGAAGGTTAGGACAGTTGCCATATTGGGTAAACATAAAAAAATCCTGCCTTTGAGGTTTATTTTTTTATTCCATGAAAATACTGTCAACATTTTTTCATAATTTTTTGTTGGGGTTTATGTGTTCACAAAGTGACTGAGGAGGCACTTTTATCTGAGCAAAGCATCTGCAAATCCTGGAGGTGAAAGGAATTCTATTTCCAGAGGTATATGCCAGACCCTGAATTTGGATTATTACATGAAGTTTGCATGACACTTGCCCTTTGATTTGGGGATCTTTTGGTCCTATTTTGGTCTTGGCTGGTACTACTAATATTCTATATGTTCCTCCTAAGTAGATTTTTTTTTTTTTTTTAAGATTTTGAGAGTGCACCAGTTGTAGTGGTGGGGGGAGGTAGGAACAGAGGGAGAGTGAGGAGCAGATTCCCCACTGAGCAGGGAGCTAGATGTAGGGCTAGATCCCAGGACCCGGGATATGAGCTAAAGGCAGGCAGATACTTAGCTGACTGAGCCACCCAGGAGCCCCCTAAGTAGATTCTTAAATTAACAAATGTAGGTAGTGTCTCTGATGGAACACATGCTTTGTGTAATGTCCTTAATTTCTGCAGTTAGAGTGGGCTATTTTTTTTTTTTTTTTTATGGAGTGGGCTATTTTTATCAGAAGATAATGAGGCTGTTCTAAATTCAGCCTTTCTTCCCCTCTGGAATGGCATGAAATTGCAAAAATTCATTAACTTGCAAAGCTGTGTACCTGTTTGTCATAGTGAAGGTGCTTATTACTTGTTTGACTTATGTAGCATGTAAAATATTACCATGTATAAGGAAATCTAAATTTCTCCAGGAGCTGGGAAATAATTCTTATCAGATGTGATTGGGCTCATGTAAGTAAGCAATATTGAACAATTTATTTTAGCTCTATAAATCAAAATAAGGAAGACCCACTGGCTTTCAAATTTTAGTAGTTCCATTAACTAACCACCTCACCCCCATTGCATATTGGGAAATGGGATGATGCTGAAAGGGGTTGCTTGGCCAAGCCTTGAATTTCTCTCCATGCCTAGTAATACTCCTATCTTCCTGAGATGTCACTCACCAACGCTTCAAGTGAACAGGGCCTTTACATGGGTTCTCAGTTCTTGATGAAAGTGGAATCCAAAGAGGCAGAGTTGGGGAAAGATGGATACATCCCAGGGCATATAGAGCCAGGCAGCTTCACTCACCAGGTTTTCACTTAAAATATAAGATAAGTTCTATCTCTGCCACTTCTGACTTGATCGTGTGAAGCAAATCATTGTCCTGCTTTCATTGTCTCAATCTATTTTAGCCTTAAATTGGGTTACACCTTGTCTCCCTCTTGAGTACTGTAGGAAGTGTTCAACATTTTTAAACTCATGCCTCCAGATAGAACTTTGAAACTGTGATCTTTGCTTTACTGTTGGAGTTTCAAAATCAATAATATAATTAAAATGCAGTGTTAGTCTTTTTTAAGGCCCATGGTCTTTCTCTTCCTTAGTATTAACTCCTCTGTTCTTTCTTAGCAGGTTCTGGATAAAAGCAGTCTCCAAGTCCCAAATGATTTGTCCCAACAGTTTTAAAGTAACTTCCTTGAACTCAGTGAAGAACAGATAATGAGTTAACATACACGGGAAATAAAACGGATTCAATATCAGGCAAATCACTCTTCCATCAGGTCTAGTGGTCACCGTTATCCCAAACCAAAGTTGAACCTTCCCGGTTTTCTTCTCCCTAATGCATTTAGGGACTGTGAGGTCAGCAGGAAAGTGTAAGAAAGGACAGGGGTTGAAGAGAAAGAGGATAGCTGGCCACTCTGTCCTTTTCTACATGGGGAGGTCATGTGGTTTCACTGGCTCATTAGTTCATGCTAGTTGTATGGACACTGCCCTTGGTCACCAGAAGAGGAAGGGGTTCTAGAGGGATTAAGAGGCCAGAGCCAGGGTTGCCTGGGTGACTCCATGATTGAGCCTTTGGCTCAGGTCATGATCCTGGATTGCAGAATCTAGTCCCACATCGGGCTTTCTGCTGGGAGCCTGCTTCTCCTTTTGCCTAGGTCTCCAATTCTGTGCGTTTCACAAATAATCTTTTTTTAAAAAAACAGCCTACAGTAGTACCATCATTGTAGGAACAGATTTCACTGGTACTGATGGCAAAATTTAGGTTTCCCTGGGAATAAATGCTCACATAACCTTTATTCCTCTTGGACATTTAGTTTTCAAGAGTCTGAAATCCTACTAAGCTCTGTAAACTGTTCATGGGCTTTATCTCCAGCAGTCCTGAATTCTCTGAAGTCCATGGCTGTGTGGATTGGATGGACTGGGTTTTTACAGTTTAGGCTCCTTCCTGGGCCAGGGTGGATGTTCCTCCACTGCCTAGATCCTGTGTATCTTACTTACATTTCTGTCATTCCATTAGCACATTGCCTATTATCAACCAAATCAAATACTTTTCTCTGTAAATTACAACTCTGCCTCTAAAGATCTGCTAAATGACTCCATAAACTTGCCCTGACACATCCTTGCTCCAGTGACTGCCATGTCAGAGCATATCCTATTTGAATGTTCTTAAACTTGAACTTTACCAGCAGGAAAATAATTTACATCATGACCAGGTACACTTTTATACACGTGTGTATCTATATGCATATATCTATTGCACTATAAAATACATCACAAAACAGCTTTATTGCATATGGTGTACTTTCTCTAACCCATTTCAGTATTCTAATCATCCACATTTGACTTCCAAATCCTACAGTTTAAAGACCAACGTAAGACTACATTTTATTGCTAGAGTCCTCAAATGCTCTCTTGAACCTCAGATCTGCCAGTTTGTAATTTCCACGCACTGGTGATCTGAGGCATTTTGAACAAATTTATTCACATTTAGCAGGACTCCTCCCTTCACCCTTTCCATTCTATGGGTCGTGACTACACAATTTGTTTTTGATTCTCTGATTTCTCCTGGTCCTTTTTGGTAAGTTTCTAAAAAATATTTAAAACTACCCTCAGTTCCCAATGCCCCAAAATACTGTTTTCAGATTATTTTAACAGGGTTGCTTTATGTCATTAATGCTCCAGAGCTTTTCAAAACTGGATTCTGGTCCTAACTGGATTGATTTATAACTCAAATCTTTGTCATACCATTTTGTTGGAAATGCTGAGCTGACTTTATAAGTTTTTCCTATATTAACATCTGTGAAATGTTAAGAGCTGTTAAAAGTGGTCTTAAAAATGACTAGTACATGACCAAAAAGCCACTCATTTTAGTAAATGCCTTTCAGGCATGTAGTGCTTGAATTGTATCAGCAACTATTGTAAGGAAAGACAGCAAACTGAGGGGAGAGCCAGGGACCAACAGAAGAGATGTGCAGTTTCCATACTCGGCCCAGAAAATTGTCAACAGGTGCTCTTATGTACTCTGCCAGCTGGAAGACCTCATGAAAGTTCTAGAGAAAGTAAGGCCTCAAGATAGAAGATTCCTGAGTAGAAGAGAACCTCTGCTCCATTGACCTATATATCCACCCAGGACTGTTGAGGAAAAAATAAACCTTTATTATTTTGGGAAAAAAAAAATGGATAGGTTGACTTTTGGCACAAAGTAGAGAAACAGAACATCTTTTACTATTAGAGGCTAATATTTCACTAGTCAGTGAATAAATATTTAAAAATGAGGATGGAGGGGCACCTGGCTGGCTCAATTGGTAGAGCACGTGACTTTTGATCTCAGAGTTGTTAGGTTTTGGTAGAGCACGTGACTTTTGATCTCAGAGTTGTTAGGTTTGAGCCCCATGTTGAATGTAGAGATTAAAACTTTAAAAACGAGAATGGAGACCAATCACATAGGGCGAATTTTCTGAAAGTCTGAAGCAGTTCTTTGCCTAGAGTGGGCACTATAGCAGTTAAAACTGAACTACATTGAAGTCCATTATAAATTACCATGGTCCAGATGGGGTCCCATCAACTCTATAGCTGCCAAGCACTATGGTGAGGATTCAGTTGGGGGCTGACAAGGGGAAAAGTGTACCACACATTTGTAGGGATTGCAGTGAGTGAGTACTTCGCCAAGAGAGCGAGGCATGTATAGGTGAGATGGGAAGGAGCACAGTGAAGAGAAGCCTCCAGGAAGCCAGGTTCTCCCTGGAAGTTGTAAACCAAAATCAAAGGCTAATCTTTCTTTTATTTATTAAAAGATTTTTATTTAATCATGAGAGATCCACAGAGAGAGAGGGAGAGAGGCACAGGCAGAGGGAGAAGCAGGCTCCATGCAGGGAGCCCAATGCAGGACTCGATCCCGGGTCCCCAGGGTCTGACCCTGGGCTGAAGGCGGCTCTAAACCGCTGAGCCACAGGGCTGCCCAAAGGTAACCTTTCTTAATGGTCCTTTTGTTCACTTTGATATGTCAAGGAATAATGCACATGAATGCTTAAGTAGTTATTTGCTGTCATTTCCCTGCCCCCTTTGTCCTTGAATTAAATGTCTTAAACACAATCTAGGAACAACATGAACCAATACTTAGATTTCTGAAGATGCACGAATGGGTCTAGGCCTAGATAGAATGGATGGAAAATGTAAATGGAACAGACAACAGTACAAAATAGCTCATAAATGCCAACCCTGGCAGAGTAAGGTTGAAGCTGTTCATCTGTGGGGAACTCATGGGGTCTCTCAGTAAATCTGGGACCAGGTATGAGCAAAAGCAGCTTGTGGAAGCCCTGGTGAAGGGTTAAGAATGGTCCTATAAACCATGCAGGTTCCTGTTAACTTCCAATACTGTTTCAAAGTTCTGGTGGTAAGAGAAATGCCAGACTAGAGATTCTTGATTAGCAGTCCTCACTTTAGACCACTTTGAGTAGAGCACAACTAAAGGTGATGGCAAAAAAGGGGGAAGCAAGGGAGATGAAGCACTTGTAGAAGTCCCAGGGCTCAGAGGAAACGGGCTATGTCAAAGTAATAGAAGTGCGCTCAAAAAAAAAAAAAAAAGAAATGCGCTCAATGCACGTTAACTAGTGTTTATTTACAGCCCTCATTTTCCCATACATGTAGCTTAAAACTCCGCATCCTAGAAATGATTAAACAATGGCAAATTTCTCACCTCTAAATATTCCTAAAATTGGTATACTGATCTAGTATCAATGGAGATACATGTGCAAACCTCCTTTAGACACATCCTTCTCTAAGGTTGCGAATCAGCCAATGAAGGCCAAGTCCATGATGGGAGGGCAAACCACAAAGGGCAACAGTGAAGTTGGCCAACAAACACTGTAGGTACAAAGCTTATGCTGAAACCAGGAGCTGTGTCCAAAGAAATGAAAATGGTAGGTCTGCTTCTGTTTAAATGGCTGGCTTAGTAAGTATCAAATTCGGAATTTAAGTAGTCCCTCTGGTATCTATTGTTCTTAAAAGTTGAAGTCTGAATTCTCTTGTTGTTTTCACAATATGGTTGAACAGAGATGTCAATTCTCAAGTGTAATTACAATAGCTATGCTAGGCCATAGCTGCTCCTGATTCACCCACTTTTATATGCCTTCACTGATGTCGCTGTCACTGTCGCTGTCGCTGTCACTGGTCGGTGAGGTTAGATTTCCCAGGGCTTCCCTGTAAGGAAAATAAACTGGAGGGTTACACTGCATTTCAGTCTTGTGGGAGGGGACTCTGCAGCTGCACTGAACTATAATGAAAGGAGAAAAGGTTTCAAAAGCCAAAACTATAGGCCTCTCTGATGTATGTGACAAATGAAATAACTAACTAAATTAATGCATCCTGATTTTTCGCAAAGAAAAAAATTCAGGAGGCAAAAAGCTGTAAACATTGAATGGGTAGACAAACGGTCTACTCCATTTTTATCACTTTGTTATCCATTCAGGACTTACTTTTGTTCCTGGCTGATTGCAAAGTCAGCCATCACTCTCTGGGTGAGGGCTTCACAAATAGGCAAGCTGAAGGCACCTGCCAGCTTCACTACCTCAATGGCCTGGGCAGGACTATTGGATGCTTTTGCAGAATCCATAAACTCATTCAGCAACTTATTTCTGTAAAATAAAGACAAAAAGTCAACATTCCCCAACAACCCCTGAATCCCTTCAAAGATTTACTTATTTATTTTTAAAAGATTTTATTTATTTATTCCTGAGAGACAGAGGGGGGTGGGGGGCAGAGACACAGGCAGAGGGAGAAGCAGGCTTCATGCAGGGAGCCCGATGAGGGACTCGATCCCGGGTCTCTAGGATCAGGCCCTGGGCTGAAAGCGGCGCTAAACCACTGAGCAACCTGGACTGCCCAGACTAACTTTAATGGGCCAAAGAAATATAAGGAACACTGGTTCAGTATGCCTTCACTAAGGATCTGTTGAATGTATCCCCAGTGTGCTGCAATCACCAAGCAGATTAAACACAGTGCTTGCTTAATCTAGGATACCCTAGATGGTGGAAGCAACTGTCCATTTGCCTAGCAGAAGAATGCTCAATCACTGTGACTAAAGTATGTAAAAAAAAAAAAAAAATCCCAATCACCCCATGGTAAGAGTTAAGACCATGCAGCTAATTCCTGGATATACCGAGGCAGATCTGTTAACTTCAACTTACCCAGGGATCTTATTATGCTTCCTGAAAAGCCCCAACATTTTCCTGTTCAAGACGAGATACAAGAAAGATAATAAACAGAAGGTGAGCAGATAGTAGCGGTTCAGTTCCCTCTTTCCTAACTTCATGTAGGTACATTTCAAATTTCCCAAGCAAATCTGTTGAGAATTATTGGGGGTGGGGGGTATATCCTCTTCTAGAGGATCACTTCAGTCCTCCCAGGAACAAAAGACAACACCCTGTGGGTAGCTGGAAGAGAGGGATGCAACTGAGTGGGATCTCTTTCCTCTCTCACAATCCCAGAATAAGATCAGTATCCTAGAATTACGTTGTGAAGAGCAGGCTCAGATTGAGGCAACAGTCTCCTGTAAGTGCTCCCCAGCATCCTGCCACATGCAAGACAAAGGAGAAACACATACATTCAGCTCCCATGACTCAGCTGAGGTCCGTACCCCTGCGCCAATCATCACAGCCTGATTCATAACAAGTGTGTGTCAACCGGAGTTTAAAAATTTGAGCATCAAAGGTTTTTGTCACCAGCAGTGCAGCAGGCTATGTGTGTGATTCACACTCCTAAGACAAGTTTAGGTGGCAATGCCTTCATTCACCAGCTTTTTCCTCAAGATAGTGAATAGCCACATTTTGGGCTGACAATCCTCTGTTCAAATCAACACTTTGTGTTGAAAAAGCCATATACAAGTACCCCACTTACTGTCAGAACACATATTTCTACCCAGAACAAAATACAGCCATACCACTTTATGAGGACTACTCCTACAAAGTATTCTTTTGTTAACTTCTCTGCTTTTGGAAAAAGGAATGCATGTAAGGGCTCCATTCACAAACACATTCTTAAGAATTAGTATGTGAATGGGGTGATGAAAACACCTAACATAGCTATACAGTGACACAAGTTTTAGTCAAGGCCATGTTTGTAAAAGCCAATTTTCACAAGTCCCAAGGGCACAGCCTGCATTTTAAGCATTGAGTGAAATACATGGATAAGTCAAATGCCCAAAACATTTTTTTTTTTTTTTTAATTTTTATTTATTTATGATAGTCATACAGAGAGAGAGAAACAGGCAGAGACACAGGCAGAGGGAGAAGCAGGCTCCATGCACCGGGAGCCCGATGTGGGATTCGATCCCGGCTCTCCAGGATCGCGCCCTGGGCCAAAGGCAGGCGCCAAACCGCTGTGCCACCCAGGGATCCCCCCAAAACATTTTCAAAAATAACTTTCTTTGAATATTCCAGTTAAGTGAACAGGTAAGTGACTATTTGGCCATGGATATATAAAACAGGTCAGAAAGAGAATTAGCTCACTAGATGAAGTCATCTCTTAAATACAATGTATATACCGTACTGGTCTTCTAAAAGTTTCCTTTTCAGTTGGCACTCGCAGTTCCCACAGAAAACTCACTATATAGTCAAATTAGAAAACTTGTGACCAGACAAAATGTTCTCTGAGATTCAAGTACAAATGCTTCTAATTTACACTTGTGGTTTTGTACTCACCAGGCTTCCTGGGTTCTCCCAGCCCTTAAAAAGAGAACAGCTATACAGTTCAGAGAGTTGGCTGGCCAATCAGGAGCAGTCTTTCTGGCATCCTGGCTCTCGTAAGTGGATTTGATATCTGCGGCACAGTCTGCAAACGCCACCTGAAGCTGAGAGGCTCTGAGAGTCAGCAGAACTGCCTGGTTGGTTTTATGAGAATCAGGTTCAGGAGACTCCAAAGAAGCACTGACATCTTAGAGCAATGCAGTTTGCCACTCGAGCCCCTCACATGTGGAGTGACAAGTAATCAAGGAAGAATGCGCCCTGGCCTGGGGTAAGTGATTTGCAAACTGGCCACATCTTTCAAATACAAGATGGGTTTTCCTTTTAAATAGGATTTTTTTTCAAAAAGCGATTACTGTCAAGCCAAAAAGAAACTTGCTTTGGACCTGAGGAATGAAAGGGACTTTAGAAACAGGATTCTGCTACTTGCTATGTATGTTTAGATACAGAATTTAAATCTGGGTTTAGGTGGCAGGATTCAGTTTCCCTAGAAGAAACCAAGGGGAATTACCCTCACCAGGTCCGCAATGTTGGAGAAAATACTGACTAGCACACATCTCACACTATAACAGGACTTGAATCTGGATATACCCTACCTCTGGTGGGTGCTGATCCCTCGCCATGAGCATCAGAATCTCTTCTTTGAGGTCACTGCGAAAAGTGTGACCATATTCTTTACTATCTTGAAACAGAAAAAGAACAAAGAAATGATCACTGTCACATAAAACCAAAACTCTTTCACTGACCTTGTCCACTGTCATAGTTTTTGGTGGGTGAAAGGAAGTTGCTGACATTATTTATTCCAGACTCCAAGAAAACCAGCAGGATAATTCATGTTAAGAATGGATGGAGGGGCACCTGGGTGGCTCAGTAGTTGAGTGTCTGCCTTTGGCTCAGGAAGTGATCTTGGGGGTCCTGGAATCAAGTTCCACTTCGGGCTCCCCGCAAGGAGCCTGCTTCTCCCTCTACCTGTGTCTCTCTCATGAGTAAGTAATTAAAAAAAAAAAAAAAAAAAGGATGAAGGAGCAATGAAAGGCAGTGAAAGCTGCTCCCAGTCAACTACTCTCGGGCAGCTACCAGGCTCGATATGACAAGACACCTGTCATATGGATGAAGGAACAATGAAAGGCAATGAAAGCTGCTCCCAGTCAACTACTCTCGGGCAGCTACCAGGCTCGATATTACAAGACACCTGCTCTATGGCACTTGGTAATTGTCAATGACATTGTATGTTAATAGTCACTAGAGCAATCTCATGAGATAGTAGATCAGGGTGCTTGTCTCATTGTTCAGACATGGAAACTTGAAGCTGACAGAAACTCAAGTCGTGCTCAGTCTTATAGAAAAAGAGATAACAGCATCTTCTGTAGCCAGTTTATACACAGAAACCCATAATCATGCCTATTTCTTAGAGACCTAAGTATCACTGACTGGTTAACAACTGAGTCATGATGAGCAGCATGATGTAGAGGACTAACAAAGACTTCAGGGATGGAGACCAGAATTGATTTAGGGTGTGTATGTAATTAGCACTGATCTTCCCTTTGTCATATCATACAACAAATGCATAAAAGTCTACCTTTTCCTGTCACAAAGGAACTAATTTAGGTCATGTTCAATGCATTTTTACTCACATAGTCCAATATGCACTGTGAGCCAGCAACCATGAAACAAACCTTAACTAATATATTCAATTTAGTGAAAATTAGAAATTTCCATCCCTAACAATGTTAACGTGTTTGTTAACCAAATGTAGGACAATGAAGTGAGATGGGCCTGAACAAACAAGCTGAAACCAACCTTTCCAAATTTGAGGAATCACTTCTAGTCGGTTGGCCACATCCAATGCTTGGAGAAGATCTATCAAAGTTTGGGAACGGGGAAAGAATACCTGATTAAGAGAAATACAAACATATTTTTAAAGTGTTAATCAGTAAAGACAACAAACACATTTACAATGATAAGTAATGAATCATCTTACTGAAGGTACCAGGTCCTTATACCACTTCAAGGTGACGTCAATTTGTTCCATGAGACAAAGCAAACTGAAAAACTTAGAACTGTAACAGAGAGAAAAGGTAGCTTTAGTCTCAGATACCTAACAATAGAATGTTACAGCACAGCTTATATAATGATATGTTACACAGAATTTAAAATCAATTTGTAAGTTACAAACAATGTCAAGTTATGTGGGCCAATGCCTGACCTGGGAGGTGCTAACTATGCTCTCTGGAATTCCCAATTAAATAACTTCTTATCCACAACTAGCGATTCATGACTGCCTCCTCAGTATGCTCTCAGGCCATGGCAAGCAGTGACAACACCTTCATTTTAAAAGCATGCAATGTGAAGCAAGAATATGGACACACAATAGACAATCATCACATGCCTATTAATAGGCTGCCTCCTTAAGTTCTTATTTGTTTTTAATTACCTAAAGTCAGACTCATTAAAGGAGTCTCTTTGGGCTTCATCTCTGTATTTTCATCTTTAAAAACAAGAGGCTGGAGTGCCTGTGTGGCTTATTTGATTCAGTGTCTGCCTTTGGCTTGGGTCATGATCCTGGAGTCCCAGTACTGAGCCCCACATTGGGTTCCCTGCTCAGCAGGGAGTCTGCTTTTCCCTCTCCCTCTGCTACTCCCCCTGCCCCTTTCTCTATCCCTCACTCTCAAATAAACAAAACCTTACAAAGACAAAAAACAAAGAGGTTATACTGAAATTGTTAGGGATCCACCCTGTTATACATTCAATAATATAATATAAGGCGCAGAGGAAAAAGATATGTACATTTAAAGTGTTACAAAGAAAAAGAGCCTAAAAGATACACATCAGACATCTCAGTCTGGCAAATCTGTTTTACCACTGCTTGAATTTCCAAGTGCTCAATTAACATGTACTGCAAGTTAGGGACATGCTGCCTGCAAAGGTGACATGGGAGTGCTACCCATAGTCTCTCACTTGCAGAATTGACTAAGCGATTGCTTAAAGAGGTTCCAATAATGCAAAAGGATACATTTCTAGCACACTTACTAATAGAAATTACGCCGATGATCTGGTCCAATGAATTTCCAGTTGTCTCCAGTGTTTAAAAGGCCATGTACTTGATAAGCAAGTTCTAGATCTCTGAGAAATGAGCACTGAAAATTTGCAAGCAGTAATAAGCATCATTCAAGTTTATCAGCCAAACAGTGGCTTGATCATTAAAAAAAGATAGTTATTTGTGGAAATATTCATGCTGATTCAATGTATTACTGGTTGACAGCAAATGAGTTGTAATATTGAGGGGAAAACAAACCCACCCCAATTTAAAATTTGAAATGAAATTTAAAATAAAGTGATTTTGATGCCTGTAGAAATCAATCCTATGAAAACACCTGGTCATGTGCATAAAAGACAGATGGAGTGCTCACTTCAGCAACACTGTTCTACAAAACCCAGGAAGTAATTCCAAAATGCACTCACAGACTTTTAAGTAAATTGTAGCCCCTCCCTCCCATGAAATACTATGTTGTCAACAAACAAAATATCATGGAAATGTGTCTGGCTGTGTGTGTTTGAATACTAGAAGAAAAAACCTGCAAGGATATAGACTAAACTTTTGGAAAGCAATTATCCTTAGGGAACAATATGCTGATCCATCCTAAAACGGTTTTAAATTACTTCTGGTTAGCACAAAATGAAAAACCAAAATTCAAAACAGCCCTTTGCCATTTCAAAAAGTCATTAATAAGCAAATACGAAATACTCTAAAACCTTATTGAACAAAAGTGTGAAAAAAGACAATGTACAGAATAAACAAACAAAGGGTAAGGGATGCTATGTGAGTTAGTATAAAGTTTAAGAGAAAAAAAGAAAATTTGTAGTAAAAACATAAATAAAAGAAAAAGTGAGAGAATCAGGGAACCCCACCCACCCTGGCTCCAGTTACAGATTAATTTAAGTGGATAAAAGGAAAAAGAAAAACAAAAGTCAAGCAAGAAAATAGTACTTACAACTCTCATGGCTGACTGAAAAAACATATCTGAAAATAAAAGTTCACAAAGTCTCAGTTACAATGGATAAAATATATTTTCAAGTGACCAGCATTAATAAAAATCCTAGCAATAGAATTGTTAATGGTAAGTTAAACCTAAAGGAATAAAAATTCTAGAGGAGAGGAAGCATACAGCAATGTGCTACACATATTTTGACTTCCTCAGAATAATCACCCATAAGACAAGCTACATTAAACTCTGTCCTCATCATAAAGCCTCTAATAACTGGCAATCAGGAAAGCAGGCTCATTGTTTCACACAAGCAATTTCTGTGCATACCATCATCTGGGTCCTTTGGGGTAAATTTCTGTCCTGTTATTTCATTCATAATATCATAGATGATGCGGGATGATCCTTTTGAAGGGTTTTCTGCAGAATGAGAGAGCAATGAGGTTTTATCAGTCGTCCCCTTCTGTAACACCACCCACCCACATGGCACGTAGTCCAAGGCTCCACACTTCTCCCTCCATCCTTGGCATACTACCCAGTAGAGAGCCAGCAGGGATGCATGCTCTCTAAAGGAGCAGAGGCACAGTACACAGCACAACTGTGCATACGATCTGGAGCAGTTATGGCTCTTTGTCTATGTGCTCCCAGGGGACTTTCCCTCCCTCCCAAGTCTTGTCTTAAGCTTGACTTTCACCAAAGTGGGAGACAAGCACACAACCAAACCTGCATACTTAGAAAAACAAACATGTTTTTTGCGAATCATTTGTGTTGCTTTGAAGTATAATCAGGATGAAAAGGCCAGAAAAAGAAAACTGTAGGATTAATGGATATAGGCAAGCCTCTTAAAATCACATGAAGTGGGTACTAATAGGTAGAAAATGCACCTATACAATTCCTTACACCTTATTCATCCAAATCCGTTCTGTATCTTATCCACTTTTCAAGTGATTAGTTTTAATGACAGTATAGATGTATTCCTAGAATTTCCTTAAATGTATTCCCATTTGCTAGCATTCCTAATCATTTTATTAGTTACATAATAATTTACTTTATATGTATCCTTTCAATCTTTAGGCTTTCTTTTGAATAAACACCTAGATGTTGTCACTGCAGGTAGCTAGCTCACATACCTGTAAGGCAAACTGACACTACTCCTCTGAGCCTGCCCCCATGTTTCCGAGTGTTATTTAGGAAACAGGACCACAGACTTTGGTTAGAAACGGAACCAAAGTGATGTGTGACAATAGAGAAAAATGCAACAGGCTTTGGGGTCAGAAGCACTAGTTTCACTACAACGTCAAGACTGAGTAAAATTTCAGAAGATCCAATTACTGTGGAAATTGTTTACCTCTTTTCCCCTACCCTAAAAGATAAAACTCTTCCCTATAGATAAGGATGTGGATTTTGTAAAATTAGCCTACCAAAACACGGACAATCAAGTTTTTCTGTTTTATATCTATAAAGTCTACTGCAGTAGAAAAGGACTGGAGCAGTCATTTCTGAACCCACCACTGGTTCTTTCTCAGGTTGGGCCAAATGGATAAGAACTGATAGACTATGAGTGCTTACTATATGTCTTCCAAGACACTGGACACAGTTCATTTAATCATTACAGTCCAACGGTATTTACTCAGGTAAGGTATCGAGGCCCTTTTGGCATAGCTGGTAAATGACAGAGGTGAAATTTCAACTCAGATGTGCCTTGCTCCAAAGTCTGTTCAACAGAGCACAGCTCCAATAGGATCTGGCTGACCTAAAGTAGGTGACAAACAGAGCTAAAAAGTTCTCCCACAAGGCTTCAAAATAAGGTTAAGGTTACCATGGAGCAGCACTGTCCAGTAATTTCCTTAAAAATGGAAATGTTCTGTTGCTGTATCACTAAATACAGTAGCCAGTAGCCACACGTGGCCACCTAGCGCTAATGCAATGAAGGAGTCTTAAATACCATTTAATTTTAATTAAATAGGCATGTGTGACTAATGGCTATTTTAGTGGAAAGCACAGCTCTGGAGAGGCAAAAGAACTCCAAAATAACATACCTTCTGACCATTTGTAATCTTATACCAACAGTACATTTAATGGCCCCGTCCCCTCCAGCTGAAGTTTTCCATAACAAACAAGGTTACTACCTTCAAGGGTAACTTTCTGCCCAGGCTACAGGATAACGTTAATTTGTGAGTTCTCTATTCTGAAAATCATATAGAGCAAAAGAAGCCTACAACAATTACTCACATAAACATAAGAGAGCTGGGTCAGCTTTCTACATAAGTTAATACACAATGTCATACATACCATGGTGATAAAACAACTGGATAACATGGTGGTATGTTGCCAGCGAGGGTTCTAAATTACCAGGTGGATAGAAAAAAATAAGAAACAAGTCAAACCCGGCTATCCAAAAACAGTTTACTGAGGCACACTGACTTAAAAAAACACACTGAACATGCTATTTAAGTAAGAGAATACATTACTATTCCTCTGAACAAAGACCTTTCCTAGCTCATTTTGATTAATGTTAAGTGGAAAAATATAAAGAATCTCTTATAGAAAGCCTTGACACACATGCAAGCAAGCCTTGACACATCATTACTAAATATTATAAAGTACTATGATCCTTCACTCAAGAACACTAAGTATACTGAAATGAACTGATTCCCAAACAAGTTTTAATAATTACCGAAAACTATAAACACAGTAGCACAGTTGGGTTCAAATACCTAATTATGCTAGGAAATGTCATGGGATTTAAAACTAACTCTTAAGTAAATAGTTCTCCCCAGGATGAAGAAATCCACAGGAAAGTACCTAAAATATTAAAAGAACATTGTAATTTGCTATAAACACATGACGATAAAGGAGCTCCCATCTTTAGTAAATGCACGTAATTAAGTGTGCCAAATGGCAGATCAGGAATTCTCAACACATTACTTAAAAAGCAAAAAGAGTTCACCATTTCTTTTTTGCTCGTCTGGATCTAAGTAAGCCCTTGGTTCAGCAGTGTCTGAGACTCCAGTGAGGGACACCAGGATACATACTCACCTATTCCGATGGCTTTCATTTCACGAAAGGTCTGTAAGCCTGGCAATCTTCCAAATGCATGAAATCTTCGGAGGCATTTCAGAATATTATTAAATGTTTGCAGATTTGGTTTCACCTTCTGTGCAGCCATTTGTTTTAGGAGCTCCTAGTTGAATCAAAAGAAGTAGGTCTTATTTACACTTGGGTGGGTAAATTAACTAATATTACACACTAAAAAATAATTTGGCACTCTGGCTAAGTCTAAAGTTAATAAATATATCCCTAATTTAAGAATTATCTGGCAGCCTGGGCAGCCCAGCGGTTTAGCGCTGCCTTTGGCCCAGGGCATGATCCTGGGGACCTGGGATCGAGTCCCATATCAGGTTCCTTGCATGGAGCCTGCTTCTCCCTCTGCCTGTGTCTCTGCCTCTCTCTCTCTGTGTGTGTCTCTCATGAATAAATAAACAAAAGCTTAAAAAAAAAAAAATTATCAGCAGGACCAGTGACTTTGCCTTTTACAGAAGTCACTCCATTCAGTCACCCCACCTCACTTGATCAAGGTGTCTGTCTGTCTTCACTCCCTGCCTAGTAAAGCAGAAGAACAGATTAGAATGAAGGGGGTGTTTTCCTCTTTAAAATGAGCAGTATGGTACAAAAACACACAAACTGTACAGTGTAAAAACATAAAAACATTTCTATTCTTTAATTATCTCAATCCACTGAATATAATTTTTTTTCAAACTTTACTTGATATAAAGGTTTCAGGAAATATGCATTATTTTTGTAATAAAAAAACTATGAGAAATAAACAGAGCAACCGAAGTCTTTTTGAATTTTAGTCATAGACTCTGGTCAAGAAACTTTTTCTTCTCACATGCAGATAGTTTAACTATAGGGTTGCTAGGAGGGTGTAAACATGCAACTGCTGAGTGTCCAGTGTCATAGTATCTGCCATGAAAATGCTCAATAAGTGTGGTCTCCATCCCCTGTATTTCTAGGAAAAGATATTTTAGACCCACTAGAAAACAAAAATGAGGGTTCCTCCTTACCAGTATATTATTCCATTTGTCCTCCGATTTCTCATTCATATTCAATGCTGTTGCTTCAATCAGTGCATTGAAGGTATACACATCAGCTGTAAGAGGAAAAAACCTTAACAAAATTTGGGCTGAATTCCTAAATGGCTCAGTTTAAGGAAGCAGTAATGCACATGTGGCTCCTAGCTCATTAATATATGTTCACAAAACTAGACAATCACTCCCTGCTCTGATCTCTCCTCCAGCTTCTACCACCAATACCACAAGAAAAGATTAAAAGTGAGCCCAAAGGTGAGGAAGATCCAAATATTCTGTGGATTCAAAGATGTTACAGATTCTTAAGGAAAGAAAAGGAAGGAGGGGAATTCTCTACAAACACACTTACCCTGGAGTCTGTTGTTTAATAATTCAGCATACAAGTTTAATGCCTGCACAAGAGCTCGGTGCTGGAAGAGAGAAAATACAAAAACTCAGCATTGTCAAACATGTTCACTTAAGAAATATTTGTACATCTACTGTTTTAGGGGTTAGGGTTTCGGAATACAATAGCAAACGAAACAGACAAGGTCCCAGTTCTCATGAAATTTATACTCTACTGCGGCAATTCTGCATGCCAGGTGACATTTGGTAACTCCTGGAGCTATTTCTAGTTGTCACAACTGGGGGTTGGAGAAGATGTAGTACTGACATGCAGTAGGTAGAGGACAGGGAGCTACTAAACATTCTACAATACAATGGAGAGCCCTCATGACAACAAATTATCTGGCCCAATTGTCAATCAATCTAAGGGTGAAAAATCCTGATTTAGTGGAAATTAAAGATAAAAATATAAAACGTTACCTTCACCATTCCTCGGATCATTGTGCAGTAGGAATAGGAGTTTTTTTCTGGGATTAGAGCAAAGATTCTCTCAGCATTGTTTTTTGCCCTAGACACAGTAAGAATAAATGTGAACCAGGGGTAATAGGAAAAACCAACAGCTACCACAATCTACTGAGAGTTCATAATGTGCCAAGCACTTCATATACACAACTCTCACAATCCAGAGAGAGGAAGAGAGACATGTTTATCGTTCTGAAAAGTGAGAAAAACCAAGGCTCGAAAACCTCAAGTGGTTCAGAGCCTGGCAGTTAAGTGACAGAATCAGGACTGAAAATTTTTACAAAAACATTAACATATACTCACAATACAGAACAAAAAGCAAAGTGTACACCGGGCACACAGTGGAGTTTCCCCACCCTCTCTCAACCATATACAACTCCCCAGAGGCCACCACGGACAAGTAGTTTCTCTAGCGTCTCTCTTTCATAATCTAGTGTGTGTATACATCACACTCTGGTGCATCTTCTTTCAATCAATCAACCAGTCAATAAACATAACGATGTTATACAGACTATGCTGTATCTTGATTCTGCCTCTTATAAAGAGGTCTCAGAAATCAGAACTGGGATTTGAGTCAGGATGATATGCCAAAGTCCACATTCTTAACCAACATGCGAAATTATGAAAATCTACAAGAAATTTAATCTTTGATTCTACTCAATTTTTCACTTCACAAAAGACTTCAGATCTTAATGGTAGCTTTCCTTCTCCATACATCCACGTGAAATATCTTTTACCAGACGTTTCTATTCAGTTAAATTCTCAAATGTTAAACGTTATTCACCTTTTGTCTGGAAATGCTGGGCATTTCTGCCTGCTGGCCAGCAGCCTTAATTTAGAACTATATTCTAGGGCATGTGTGTTCTCACAAAAATATCCAGACTTTCAGAAAGGGAGGTATAAATTGCAGAGTAGGACCACTGGTCAAACTACCCAAGGAATCAATACTATGTGAAGATGACATGAAATGGGTGGTAGGGAGGAAAAGAGTGAAGTGTCAACCCTGTACTGCTGGTTGGAAGTAAACTTATGAAATGAGCTCTAAATGCAGAGGAATACCAATGGTGACATTTGTACTGTACACTAGAAACAAATTCAATTTTAGAAAACTTCAGGAGCGTATCTTCTTAAGGGGGTGATGGGGAGCATGCCACGCCCCATAAAAAAACAGTACTACCAGGTTCTAATGATTTATAACCTACCTCCATGTGACTCCAAACTGATCATCAGCCTTAGATTTCTTATCATTTTCTCCTGTGTCCTCTTCCTGAAATGAATCATCATCAACAAAAAATGACAACAGAATGCACCCTCCTAGTTAGAATACTTGAAATCAGAAAGGCAAAGGAAACCTCGAAAAAATAAAAGAAATACAGAGCCAATAGAAGATGAAGAAAAAACCCAGGAAATGTTCACCTAAAAAAAAGGATACTTTTTTCAGCAGACATCAGCTTAGAGATGAAAGTAAAGCTAGCACTTAAAGCAAGAACTGACAGGCTGGAAAAGAGATGAAGCCAGTCCCCTGCACAGCCTACCTAGCCCAGAGGGAGGAACTGGAAACTCAAACACAGCCTGGCTTGAGCTGACTGTGCTTGATCCACACAGAAACAACATATATGCCTATACATTTGAAAAGACTTAATGATTTCATATATAAACAATCCACATTTAGTGGAGGAAAATCAGACAAAAATGGAAGAAAAAGCACTTAATTTTTCATTTTCCCTTATGCATATGAAAATATTTTATGATGGAATATTATCATCTGGCCTATCTTCTCACTTAGCAATATATGATGCATCTTTCCACAGATGAATAGACCTATGCTAGTCCTCTCCATCACCACACAGCATAATTCAATTACATGACACTGGACATCCAGTCTGTCTTTCAAATTTTTACAAGTATGAATATATTATGAAAATGATGTACATAACCTTTGTTCACATGATCCAAAGATGTATGTGAGATCTTTTTCTACAACTCCTGGGTTGAGTAATTAAGATAGGATTCCTTATCTACAGGCCAGCTCTTGGCACAGTACTGTTCTAGAGCCCCAACAGTGTGCTCACTACTTGCTGCCCACATATGTATGCATTTTTGAGGGGGCTGGGGCCATGGAATCTTTCCCTGTTCCTTACCCATCATCTGGTCACTCTGAGTAACAACAGAGGGGCTTGCCTAATGTTTCTGCTCAACGTTTTGACTGCATGTGGTAGGCAAAGTCAAAATATTTTTAAGCTTACCAGCTCCTCTGATTTTTCACTTTGCTGAAAATGATTATCAGTTGAGGGCTCCCGGTCACCATAATAACACAGTAAGTCCAAGAGACTGTTACTTGTTTCCAAAGATACAGTGGTTCCTGTGGGTAGGAGAAGAAAGGGAAAGAATCCTTGAAACATTAAAGAACGGAAGCTTACTGGATTAAAATTCTTCACTTTTTCTACGAGCTACAGCTTTCTTGGCTACATATTTTGTATCCTTCAGCACTCTAAGAATGGTTGAGCATACACTCCATGTCAACAGAAACATCTGGAGAGATGCAAACACAATACCTAGCAACCATGTGGCCTGACATGAGGGACTAAAACACAAGACAAAGCCTGACCCTGTTCTCACTTTGTTTACATACTCATAACCCCCAAGAAACTCAAGGTTTTAACTATTGTCTCCAAACCCAACACTCTGAGTGCAAATTACTGCCACTTAGTTTCCCTGGCCCAGTTCCAATTTTACATATGCAAGCAGAATTATTCCACTTGGATCTGGGCCCTCACTGGAATACTTGCCTAGAAATACTAGCACAAGTGTCTAATTATAGTAGCTCTTAAAAACTGTTACTCAAAAACATTGTGCTCCCATCTTGATACTAAGAAAATAAGGAAACAGGAAGTATGAGATACAGTATTTGCAAAGTAAAGTACCTGCATTTTTCTGAAAATATATTGACATTAAAAATGCGCATCAGGAAATTTAAAACCGCTGAAAAGAGCACAGCAGAATGGAGAGAAGAGAAGCTCCGGAGGGTAACTGGACTGCATCATACTATCTTAAAACTGGAAACTTAAATCAGTTTCCTTTATAAAATGATTATAAAACACAGCAATTCCTAAGGTACTGCAGAATCAAAGTATGTGAAATGCCATGCAAAGGTTTTGGTACTTATTGAGGTCTTGAAGGTAAAACTTCTTCTAACCTCCCCCATGGCATGTTGTCTTCTTCTGTTACTCTGAGCTGTGGGTCTGACACACGGTCTTCAGAACCGCTTACTGAATGTCTGCACATGCATAAGCACAGTGTGTAAAACCAGAGGAAGACAGGGCTGAGCACTAAGAACCTGAATGCAGATTTATCATATTCAACAAGCAGAGGGAAAGGCATCCGTAAATTATTACACACATCAGCAATTCATTAGTACATCCAATACCAGAGCAGACCACATACTAAAATTCCCAAGTCAAACACAGCTTGCTGTAAAGGCTTCTTGTGTTCAAGAATGTATTGACTCAGTCCAGTTCCTATCTCTTTTATGTCTGGTTGATTGTTATCCTAAATCACTGAAGAGCATTCTGGGGTCCACGAACTTACAGTCCTGCTGCCTTTGATGCTACTATAGGTATATTCCTCTCCTGGTAGTTTACAAGCCATGCAATTTAGATCTATACCACTAGATGTTCACCCAGATTAAATTCAGAGAGCCAGAGAATTTGAGAGACAGAAGTGCTGCAGAACTGTGATCTTTCCAAGGCTACAGAGCTAATTCACATTAGACTCAGAATCAGTATCTCAGTAACTCAGGTTAGTGTTCTTTCCTTTTTAAATATTCCTTTTTTACCTGTTTATGCCTCCAAACACAAGGAGTACAAGAAATGTGAATACAGTATGTATATGCCTAGGGTTAAAAATGGAAGCCAAGGAAGAATGGTTCTATAATTTCTCTATCTGCGGCACAATACAGCCCAGGAGCACAGGAAACTAAGGTCCAACTCCATCTAGCTTATAATTCAAAAGTAAGGCTGAAGCAGAACTTGAAATACTATTAAACTTTTTTTTTTTTTTTAACTATTAAACTCTTAAAAGTAGGAACGCAACATTAGGCAGAGATCCTTCTAACTTTTACTCATGACCAGCAGGATCACGCATCCACAGCCCACTTCCAAAGCCCATGTTCCCAGAGGAGCTTTAAATGAACTGAGTCACCTGCTTGCAAGAGTTGATCAAACATGTCCACAGAGGCTTTGACTTTTTTGAGCTTGATTCTTTCCTTCAAGGCTGCTTCGCTTATATCTTCAATCTGAGGTTCAAAGTACTCAGGCATTAAACACTAAGAAAAGAAGATGGCTAGTTACCACAAACAGGTAAAGGGACAATAGCTGAGCAGGACTAAACTCTATCCAACAACACACCAAAACAAAACTTCACTGTCCCAATTCCTGTTTCATGCGCCACGTGTACATCTTTGTAGGGAATACAATTTAAAACAAAAAAGAGACCGCCTCCAGTATCTGAGACAAGACCATTTAGCTATTTCCTAATTTGGGGGGACAGGGGAAGGGGGACTGAAAAGCACATATATAAAAATAAATAAATAAATACATACTTAATCCATATCTAAAGAATCCAGTTTCCAACTAACTCCCCCAACTTCAAGTTGAACTTAACTTTGTCGCCTGTCAAAACTATCCCTTCTCCTTTTGTCCCTATCTTGTTTCATGTCAGAGTATACCTGGTTGTAAGGGCAGAAACCTTTCATCGCTCATACTTTTTTTACTCTCTGAACATTTACCATCACCAGGGTACACTGATTTTACCTAACCAGTTTATTTTAATATTTATTGAATGCCGGCCATTTTCTGCCAGACACAGAGCAAGGCATGGGAGACACAGAGATGAAAATCATCCTCTACCTTCAGGGTTCTCCCCATTTATCAGACAGGAAAAGAAGAAAAGATTTACAGTGCAGTGTGAACATCAATAATAGGAGATCTGGGATGTGTGACATCGCTGTCTGCCAAGGGACCCACGGGAGGCTTCAAGCAGAAGCGAGCTAATAAGCACCGAAGAGTAACGGCTAGTTAGAAACATCCAGGGGTGTGGGTGGGCCAGCAAATGACCATTCCATCACTGCCATTGTCCTGCAGAGGACACCGGCACTGTCACCTGAACAATCGCAGACCTCCTATTTTGTCACTGGGAGTTGCCGCTTGAGAAGCAGGAGGCTGTGCTTGGCTGCAGGCATTTCGGAAAGAAAGGAGTCTGGGATACGAGCCTGAGGCTACTATTTTTACTAATAAACCCCAGAGGGCAAGGGTGCCTCTGTTCCACTTGCCACTATAATGACAGCACCAAGCACAATGGGTAACACTCAGCATGTGCGGCATGACACTCACACCTCAAGACTACATGACACAGAGGTGGCTGGAAATAGAGTCTGGAATTCAAAGTCAAAGGCAGAAGGGTTGACAGGCTCTGAAGGGAAACCAGGACATTGGACTATCAAAGCAGAGGGATAGTGGGCCAGATATAGAAGAATGCCAAATGGAACATGAGGGCTGCTGAAACAGGAAGACTGCAGACAGGAACGAGACAATGACTGAGCACGGAAACCTCTGGAAACACCAACATAAGGGATGGACAGAAAAGCTACTCAAAGAAACTAAAAAGAACAATCACAGAGGTAAAGATGGAAGATTCTGGTGTTACAGAAGTCAAATGGGGAAAACAGGATGAGGACCAAATACGTACAGCAGTAAAAAAAAAAGCTACTACTGTAAGCAAAGATAACTATACACATCAGCAGACTTCAAACAAATACTGAGGACATTCAACTGGCTACTCAAATATTAGCCATGAAAACTTGGTTGAATATACATTTACATAGTAATACCTGAAAAATCACAATTACCTCTCCTTACCGGTATATGAGGTTCAGCTATGTCCTTCTGAAAATATTTGGGATGTAAATTAATAATAAACTTTGCTGCATTCTCTCCAGACTTCTTTGCCAGTAAAAACAAACGCTATATAAAGAAAAGGATTTAGATATAAACTGACTCAAAAGATCAGAATTACACCCTCAGCAAGTATTATCCACCCCCTCAAAAAGAATGCAATATTACACAGAAACCCAATTAGAAGCTAAATTACACACCACCGCATGACCACCTCTGCTACTGAGTGTGACACTTTTGGTCATACACAGCTTGTGGTACACAGAACCAGTGCACTGAAACCGAGTGGACTGCTTCAGTGTGAAAGAGCCCTAAGAATTAAATCCCAAATCTTTTCCACAGCCTAGCTCTAAAACTGTGAAAAAAGTAGCAAAGGATTCAGAGTCTAAAGAGTTATCTCTAACAGTTAACAGCATCTGTTAACTTTTCAAAAGTTTTTACACCTAAGTAAAATTCTATATCCATCCATTCTTGTACCCAAACAACCAATATAAAACATAATGCTAGAAAAGCTACATGAGGGATCCCTGGGTGGCGCAGCGGTTTGGCGCCTGCTTTTGGCCCAGGGCACGATCCGGGAGACCCTGGATCGAATCCCACGTCGGGCTCCCGGTGCATGGAGCCTGCTTCTCCCTCTGCCTGTGTCTCTGCCTCTCTCTCTCTCTCTCTCTCTCTCTCTCTCTGTGTGTGACTATCATAAATAAATAAAAATTAAAAAAAAAAAAAAAGAATTGCTAAACCTATTAAAAAAAAAAAAAAAAGAAAAGCTACATGATAACACTCACAGATTCCATAGAGGATGCTGGTATGAGGTAAGGATCATCCTGAAATGCGTAAGGGGCAGCTGTCGGGTCCTGTGAAGACAAAGAAATCTCTTTATATTCTAATTAAGACCTTGAGTTTTGATAACTAAAAACTCTATAAAAGAAATTTTAATTAAATATGTAACACTTGCAGAAGTGTGTGTCTGTGGTGAGAGAAACACCTGTACTGTACTCTCAGCTCTCTAAGACTGCTGTCATTACACACAACTTAAAGCAAACAAGGGCTCAAACCCCTATTACTGCTTCTTAAGATATGAGGGTGCTACCAGGAACTACTGCTTATTTAAATGAAAGATTGTCTAATTATCCAGTCTGGGCACCAGTGTCCTGAACTAGGGTTTCCTTCAAAGCCTGGCCACTACCCATCCAAGAGTCCCTCCTCCAAATGGAGGACCCTACTGTGCCCTCTTGGAAGGAGCAAACAGTAGCAGCTTCTCCTGCGTCCTGATGTTGGAGGTTTGATACACTTCTTCACATTGTTCTAGGGAGAACTCTGAGCAAAATCAACTCTTCAGTACCACTCACTGAAAAATGTCCCCAAATTACTTTCTCTATTCCTCTCCTCTCTCCCTTGGAACCTCCTTTCCTGGGCCTTCTGGGACCTTTGTTCCATAGGAAAAACGCACCCTATATCCAGAATCTCTCCTACCCCCTTGATGCCCTGTCTGATTTGGACTCTCCAAGGGATTGTTTCCCTACAGCTCTCAAGGGATAGCTGCTCATACCTAAGGCCTGGAGGTAGGATTTTTTTGGGGTCTCAGCCTCCTGCTGCCCTTTCAAAACCTCTATCCCTTCATACTCATTGGAGGCTCATTTTATCTGGTTATACCACTTCACTAAGATGCAGCAGTCATGTAATGACAAACCACAGGTAGCAGTTCTAGGTTAGCTGCCCTGGACTACCTGCTCCCTGATTACACTTGAACTAGTGCCTGGCTCTGATCCTCTGTACCACCCTTGTTAGATACCTGTTTAGGGCCTCTTCCATTCCACTTACCTATCATCAGATGCAACCAATGCTAGTTCCTTATCTTCCCCTACCAACTCCACTGTCCCTATCGCAACTGCCACATCCATAGTTCAGTGTCTTCCTTATTTTTCACAAAGCACTTCCTATGTGCCAGGCATTCATTATTCTAGTTACCAGGGAGACAACTGAATTATCCCCTCCCTATAAAGCTTGCAGTCTAGTAGGGGAGAAAAAAACCTCCAGAAAGTAAAAATAAACAATACACAATGAATTAAAAAGATGTAACTGCTATGCAGCAAAATGAAGTAGAAAAAGGGACAGGAAAGTGTCAAAGAGATCTACGACCCAAATGGGGTAGTCAGGGAAGGCCTCACTGAAAAAGTGATACTGAAGCAAAGATTCAAGCAGATGAGGGAGTAAATAATGTTGAGTATCTCAGGGGAAGCAGTCCAGGCAGAAGAACAGCAAACATTAGAGCCCTGAAGCAGAGGTCTACCTGCGGGGAAACAGAATTAGGCAGGAGGCTCGGGTAGGGCACCCAGAAGGTTGACAAGAGATGCCATCAGAGAGGTAACGTGGGAGTGGGGAGATCATCGGAGGGCTTTAGGAGCTCTCACCTAGTTTTTATCCCAATTATGACAAATGAGAAGCCACTCGAGTTCTGAGCAAAAGAGTGATGTGATCCAACATTTTATTAGGATCACTTGGGCTGCTGAACTGCGAGCTGTCTGTAGGGAGCTAGGGCAGTGAAGAGACAGGGCCTGCTGTGTTTAATCCAGGGTAGTAAGAGATAATGGTGACTTAGATGACTACAGTGATCATGTTGTGATGACAAGAGTGCAGAGTCTGATACTGTGCAGTTATCAGGCCTGAGACTGCTATCCTTAGAAAGGCCTACTTCCCTTGTCCAACTTTGCTTTGTGTCCTTTTCCTATACTAAATAGTAGCTGTAGGACTGTATGTTGAGTACTGGGAGTTGTCCTAGCAAATCACTGCACCTGGGAGTGGTCTTGGGATTCCACGCACATCTATCTTGAAGGAAGAAACAAAGGATTTACTAATATGCAGCAGAGAGAAAAAACGAGTCACAGATAACTCCTTAGGTTTTGATTTGAGCAACTAGAACAGAGGTGCCACTGAGGAGATAGCGAGGTTTGGGTTTGGACATGGTAGTTTTAACATCTTTACTCTACATTAAAGTTCCAACGTTTCCCATCTCCACATGGCTGTCTTTTCTAAAATCTGATTTTCATAACACTGCTTAAAATTCTTTGGAGGACCTGAGTCCCCAGCATTGTGTTTAATCATCTTGCCTCATATTTCTCATTTCTCCACCCACCAAATCCTTGATTCCTACCATACCAACTACTCATTCTATGCCTTTGTACCTTTGCTCATGGTGCTGCCTCTAACAGGAATGCTCCTTCCCACCATAGTATCCTTGCCGCTCACATTCCTAGAAGCAATCCAATTATCAGCTCCTCTGGGAAGTCCTTTCCCAGCCTGGGTTATGTACCCTCTTCCCAGTGCTCCTCCATGCTCCCTCTCTAGGAACTGTGCATAGATTGTCTTTACATCCATCACAGTGCCTGGTAAGCATCAGAAAGGTAGAATATGTGGTTACTGAACGAATAAATTACTATACCTTGGGTTTTAAAGGCCCAAACCCAGACGAATCAGACAAATGCACACATAAATCTACAACTTCTCTGACTTGAATGCCATTCTCATTAAAAAAAAAAAAAAGAAAAAGAAAAACAAAACAAAACAAAAACAAAAACAACCTGAGAAAGTCTCAGAGGGCCATTACTCTAGTTTACATTTCAGATGCATAGTTAGAAGTAAGTGAACTGCTGAAGATCTCAATGTATTACTAGCATGGAGATGCAGTATTTTAAAAACCCCTTCTGAGAAACTGCTAGGATATACCAGGGCATATTTGACCCAATACTCCTTAAGTTTAACATCTACAATAGAAAACAGTTCTGGAAATCTGTGATAATGGCCTTAAAGAAGATTAGTATCCACACAGATATTGTGGCAGTTAACGTCTTAATTATTTTAGACATTATCCTTGTAGTTGAAATTAAAAATATAGCTTTCAGGTAGCCTGGGTGGCTCAGGGGTTTAGCGCCACCTTCAGCCCTGGGTGTGATCCTGGAGTCCCTGGATAAAGTGCCACATCAGGTTCCCTGCTTGGAGCCTGCTTCTCCCTCTGCGTACATGTCTGCCTCTCTCTGTGTCTCTAATGAATAAATAAATCTTAAAAAAAAAAAAAAAAAAAAAAAGAAAAGAAAAGAAAGAAATAGCTTTCACATGATGAAAAATATAATCAGCCAGAAGTTCCCTTTTCCAGGGCACTTGGCTGGCTCAGTTGGTACAGCATGTGACTCTTAATCTTGGGGTTGTGAGTTTGAGCCCCATGTTGGACGTAAAGATTACTTAACATAAGAAAAAAAGAAAAAGTTCCATTTCTGAGGCATTTACCAAGGTTTCAGTTTATCTGTCAGATTACAAACTCCGTTCTTAAATTGTCAAGACAGCAAATTATTGACAAATATTTCACTAAAATAGTTGTAATAATAATTAATCCCTATTTTATAGATAAACATACAGAAGCATCCAGAGATAAAATAACTTTTTGATGCAGGTCACAAAGCTAGTTACTCAGATATGAAACAAAACACTGGCTCCAGGACCCACATTCTAAATCACTATATTATTTACAGCATGGCAGATACACTATTTCTCAAAGTTGGTCTACACATCACTTGCATCACAGTACTGGATCTAAACCATACTCCAGGGCCATGCATTTCAACAAGCTCTTCAGGGGATTAAGTTTAAAGATTACGGATTTAAGATAAAAACACAGAGTTTGGAGATAAAAAGACATAGGGCTAAAACAAGGAGTTAACTTCCTAACTAGCCTAAAGCCAGTTCCTTTAAAAGCTTTAGTTTCTCCATTTGTCTCATGAAGGGACTGGATTACATTATTTCCAAGAAACTGGCAAGATCTGCAACAAAAACCTGAAATTCTGGGGATCCCTGGGTGGCTCAGCGGGTTAGCACCTGCCTTTGGCCCAGGGCATGGTCCTGGAGTCCCTGGATCAAGTCCCACATCGGGCTCCCTGCGTGGAGCCTGCTTCTCCCTCTGCCTATGTCTCTGCCTCTCTCTGTGTGTCTGTCTCTCATGAATGAATAAATGAAATCTTAAAAAAAAAAACAAACTGAAATTCCTACTTACCCTACTCACTGTGGATGCAAGTGCTTGAAGAACAGCCACTTTATCCCTAAGAACAAGAATCATTCGTTAACCCATGTAAGGGATTTCTCGTTCCAATTTTTAGTATATGTGCTGCCGAAGAGGGCATAGGGATTTTTTTTATACCCCCAAAATGAACAAGTGATTCTACTCTCAGTATGGATCAGCCAATAAAAAAAGTTTAGCTCTTAACTAAAGCCAATTCTTATTTCTCAAGATCACTAGAACAAGAAGCTAGAAAATGAGCAAACAGTCCCATTCTTTTGCCTAAAGGTGGGTCGTATATGTTCCTACTATACTTTGCCCATCCTCTCTGGCATGGTCCCTCATACTACCTCCAAAGGCCTAGCAATTTCCATTCCTATCTTATAAAGATGTCTGTGTCTATCCTGAATCTTAACTTGCCCTATCCATTTTCCTATGCATTCTTTTTTTTTAAGATTTTTAGATAATCTCTATACTCAGTGTGGGGCTTAAACAGACACCCCATTTTCCTATGCATTCCTTATTGCACTTTCTGGGCTCTTCTGTTATGTGAAGTGGCGACTTTTTTTGTTTAAAGCAGTGACTCTTAACTCAGCTATATAGAAGAATAAATCACCGGCTGCACTCTGGACTTTCTGAATCAAATCCTCCAAGTTCCACGGATAACTGTCACATACTTTCTTACTGAATTCCCAGATGATTCTGATGAACTCTTCTCATTTAGACCTCTCAACTATATAGCCTTTATAAAAATTCCAGGCCAGCTGGCCACTATGCTATGGGTAGAGACTTGAACTGCTGGAAAAGGAGATTTCACTGAATAGACAAATCAAGATAATTTGGTTCCAAATAGTTTTATTCTTGCTACATTTTATGTGTTTCATTTCCAAAAGAGAAGTAAACTTAATAAACCAAAAGTATTTTTCTAAACAAATTTTAACAGAACACTCAACAATATAAATCATCTCAAAAGGACAAAAGAACATACACGGGATTTTATATTACATCATGACTGAATAATTTCCTGATGTGTATAAAATCCATGATGTTTTCTATCCACTTTTAAAGTCACATTTATGTAATTTAATCAGGACAAAGAAATCCTCATCTCTGGACATTCTCTCACTAAAGCTTACATTAGCATGTAAGTCTTATCAAGTAAACATATCTTCTTAACCTACTGAACTGACAAAAAAAATTATGACATTCACATTACTTGCTAGTTCTTTTATTTTAAAAATCAACATCAATGGATATATTATCCCTAAAAAATAAACTAGAATACTACAGATTATGGTGTCATCCGGTGACCCCCCTTCCCCCCTAATTGTGAGTGAGCCATAAAAAAACACATACTGCAATTCTGTTCATCTGCTTACATAAGTTTGATTGTATTACCCATGTTACTACATATAAATCTAATCAGTTTCTTTAAATGATAACCACTTATTATCGACTTATTTACCTATGGGCACTCAGACTGTTTCAATTTGTTAGTATTTCCAAGTGGTAAAACACATTCTCATTCATGTCTCTTTGGATTTATGCTAGTGTTCCTCCAGAATGACTAACCAACAAGGTATACACATTTTATTTTTATTTTTAAAGATTTTATTTATTCATGAGAGACACAGAGACAGAGACATAGGCAGAAAGAGAAGCAGGCTCCCCATAGGGAGCCTGATGCAGAACTCCATCCTGGGACCATGCCCTGAGCCAAAGGCAGATGCTCAACCACTGAGCCATCCAGGTGCCCCAGTATACACATTTTAAATTATGATTCTGCAAACTTTCCTCTAAAGTATTATTCCAATTGACTGCTCTATCAACAAATGTTATTTGAGGTGTCCATTTCTCCACATCTTCTCTGTACCAATCTAGTAAGTTTTTTTTTTGTGGGGCTTGAACTCCGGACCCTGAGATTAATAGTCAGATGCTTATCCAACTGAGCCACTCAGGTGCCCCTCTATCAAGTTTTAGATCTCCTTCTTTTGGGAACCCAGTTACCTATGCATTGATTATAACTAGATTTCCTATCACCCCTAACATTACTACATAGATTCATGCTTTCACAACACTGCCTTTAATATATTACGTTCATTTATGAAAACTCACGAGGAACCTGTGTAATTTGCTAACATCTTCTTTGGCACCTGAGTGATCTAGGAAATCACATCCTTAAATGGTGATACATGTTTAAAATTAGGCAACAGGAATTTGTAGCCCTAATGGCTTCTGCCAGGTCTAAAAGCCTCAATTCCAGAGCATAGAAATTATCACTTTCTCTATAAAGAAATGAATAGTGTCACAGGAACTCTGTTGTATGTTACACTAGTGTAGCATAAAAGTAGACACAGATGGGGCACCTGGGTGGCTCAGTTAAGCATTTGCCGTCAGCTCAGGCCATGATCCCAAGGTCCTGGGATCAAGACCCACATCGGGCTCTCTGTTCAGCTGAGGGCTTGCTTCTCCCTCTCCCTCTGTCTGCCTACGACCTCTGCTTGTGTTCTGTCAAATAAATAAATAAAACCTTAAAAAAAAAAAAAAGTAGCCACAATGTTAACAAATGAGGCCAAGCTCCAAAAGATTTTGAATTTCATGTGATTTTCTCATGGCCATGAATGTCTTTTGGCCTTTTTCAAAAATGTAAAAACCATTCTTGGCTCCTGGGCTATAAATAAGCAGGCCTCGGGATCCCTGGGTGGCGCAGCGGTTTGACGCCAGCCTTTGGCCCAGGGCGTGATCCTGGAGACCCGGGATCGAATCCCACGTCGGGCTCCTGGTGCATGGAGCCTGCTTCTCCCTCTGCCTATGTCTCTGCCTCTGTGTGTGTGTGTGTGACTATCATAAATAAATAAATTAAAAAAAAAAAAAAAAAAAGCAGGCCTCAGTTTAATGGCCAATGCTCTGTATCAGCCATCTTATTTCCCTATTCTAAGAGAATAGGGATATTCTCTATATTTTTTGTGAGCCATATTTTTATGGCTCACAGAACTGCCTGCTTGGCCTCTTCCTACCAGCAGATATTTCATGGTGATGTGCCACTCTACCTTACTGTTCCTTTATCTGGTCTCATACTTTAGGGTTCACAAGAATTACCTACAGGGAAATGCATTTTAAACAAAATTCCTAGGTGATTCTGATGCTAATAAAATAATCTTACTCATTTAAGGCACAGGTCATTTTCCACATTTTCAATAAAACTCCCTTGATTTGTGTAATACAACCATTACTGACTATATCATATCCTCTATGCCTCTAGCTGTGTGTATAAGATTTGTACACATGTAAGTATAAGATATAAAATATAAAATATGCACATGACTCAAGTATATCATAAGCCACCTGACCACAACCTCCAGATATTCCATTTTCCCTGTAGTACCGTCCTCAGGGACAGATGCACAGTGGGTTGGTAAAGTGCTCTGGACATGAATGCCATTCATAGATACAAATCAGTTCTCCCAAACTATATGTATACAGCTGACCCTTGAACAAGGGGTTCCAAACAGCCCCCAGTCCCCTGCACAGTCAAAAATCCATGTATAACTTTTTTTAAGATTTGAGAGAGAGAGAAATTATGCACACACACACATACACACAAAGGCAGGCAGAAGCACAGGCAGAGGGAGAAAAGAGAAGCAGGCTCCCTGTCAAGCAGAAAGCCCAACTCGACTCGGGACCTGATCCCAAGACCCTGAGAGCATGACCTGAGCCAAGGACAGCTGCCTAATTGAGCCACTCAGGCACCCCTCTATATGCAACTTTTTAACTCTTCCCAAATTCAATAGCCTACTGTTGACTAAAGCCTTTCTGATAACCTACAAAATATGCATTAATCAATTGCTCCTCTTAAGCATTACACACTGTATTCTTAAAGTAAAAAAAAAAAAAAAATGTTTTTAAGAATACACTCATAATACTCTACAGTGTTCATGGAAAAACATAATGGATCCAAGCAGTTCAAGTCTGTTATTCAAGGGTCAACTGTAATTTATGCAGAAAAAAGTTAAACCCCAAAACCTTAAAATAGTGATCTTCTGAGAACTATGTGGAAGACACTGTTCAAATGCTCCTTTAATCCTCTGAGGCTGGTGCTGTCATTGTCCACATTTTACTACGGAATAGACTAAGAAGCTTGGCTCTAATTAGAGTAATTGTTGGCAATTTTATTTTCTTCTTGTATTTTGCATACTCCCCCACAATAATTAATTCTGTAATTTAAAATTTTTCTTTTTTAAAATAACCTGAAGTCTTTGGGTCCTACTTAGAAAAGCCCTGGCTTTTTGAGGGTCTTCAAAATCAGTACTATAAGAATTCTAGAGAGAAGTTTCACTTCTCACATATTCAACAACTCCCAAATAAGACAATTTATTCAAGGATGTATCTAGTGAGCTAAAAAGAAGCTAAACTCTGTCCACACTGTTTTGTTTTACTTTATTAAAGACCGTAAGGATAATACTATGTCTGGTCTTCCAACCTTGTAAGAACATTCTTAAAAAAAAAAAAAAAATCCTTCTAATAAGGATGTTCATAATTAACCATTATCATTTAACTACTTATCCAAACTTAATTCAGATCTTTTAACCCTATGTAAATCTCATGCCCTATTCACTCACTACTCTTCACCCTCCTCTATGTTTTCAACTCCCAAGTTTTTCTCCCATAAGCTGTTCTGTTCCATGGAATGTTCTCTACTGCTCTTCATGTCTTTGGCTCCTTACCTACAAATGTTTTGCACCCAACCACTTGCTGAATGAACACTGAATACTCACCAAGTTTTCTTTCTTGGAATGACCACTTCTTCAATCCCTTAATTTGAAAAATAAAACAAAAGTAAATCAGTTTCCCAATACTACCACTACTACAAGTAAGTGAAAATGTATTAACACAAAAACGAAATTGTTTCAATATATTTTTATATACCTGTTATATTAGTTCCTTCAACCTTTGGGAGGGTTGCACTTCCAGAATAAAATCTGCAAAAAATAAAAGTCCTAAAATTATACTCATTAATGAAGTTCCCACCTCATCTCCACCTATGTGCATTTTGAACCCTAATTTTCCAATTGTCATGGATCAAAATGACTGAATAATTCATGCCAATATACACTGAGAAGACATGGCCTGAAGAGAAAGTTCAAAACCATTACAAAATAGATAGAAGATATGGACACAATACAGTGAACATTTTTTTTTTAAAGATTTTATTTATTTATTCATGAAAGACACAGACAGAGAGAGGCAGACACAGGCAGAGGGAGAAGCAGGCTCCATGCTGGGAGCCCGATGAGGGACTCGATCCCCAGACTCCAGGATCACGGCCTGGGCTGAAGGCAGACACTTAACTGCTGAGCCACCCAAGTGTCCCCGGTCAATATTTTTAAATCAGGCAATCTCATTAAATAAAATCAGGGGAAAATTTTCAATAGCATGTGAACCACTGAAGCAGCTGATTTGAAATGAGACTTTCAACCTTGGTAATCTAAAATATTGAGGTCAAGAGGGGCAATTTAATGAGCTCCTCATTCCGTATGAATAACATCCTAATAAGACTAACCCACTTATAACAATTACGATGAATTAAGCTAAGATAACCAGGGCCTTTTATCCCACTTCATTCAACAATCAGGAATTTGCCAAATATATACATCCAAGTAATTGAAACTTGAAATTGCTGACCTTATTTTTCATCCAAAATACAGACCCACTGACCCATGACTGAATTTTTAAATGTTTTGATCGTACTAAGGAACACAGTAAATATCAGTCACGTACACTATTATCTTGTGCATTTCCTTCCTACACGGCATTAGTACCATTCCTAAAATCACCAAAATGCAATTAGAAAAAAATGTACTTCCTTTACTGGTATTTGGTCTCAAACATCATTTTTAAAACAGTATTTCTCTCCTAAGTATCAACCTGAGAGGGATCCATTGTTTCAAATTATTTTGTTTCTCCCAACATTAGGACCACTGTAGTCTTGTGGGTGAAAGCAGAGGAAGAGATACCGCTGTCAGGCAAAGGAAATGAGTAGAAAAATGTCAACAGCGGCACTACCAGGAAAAAGCCTGGGATAGACAGCAGCGTTAAGGCTGGAGCATTTCCTCCTTTTTTTGAGGACTTGAGTGAAGGGATTGCACACTAAATGTATACAATAAGTCATACGGTTTACTTACTCCTCACCATTTTTTTGTTTGTTTGGATGATTACTAGCTCCAGTCTACAAAAGAGAAAACCTATTATCCAATTAAAGAAACGTGACAATCAACAGCAACCCAAAGGCTATGCTCCAAACTTTTAGACTTCCTTGTTTTTATGAAGACCTGGATAATTTCTTTGGCCAACCATCCCCACAACATCCAGCACGCAGTGGCCCTCATAAAATGCCTTTAATTTGGGAAATCTTCCGAGTTCCCCCTGCTTGGTGAAAATGAAGGGCACCTATTCTTCTTTAAGATTTTATTTATTTATTCATGAGACAGAAAGAGAGGCAGAGACACAGAGGGAGCTATTTTTCTATTTTTAAAACTTGAGACGGGGTTGCTAATAGCCACTAAAACGCAAGCTCCACGAGAGCAGGATCTTAATCCTGCTGACAGTTCTTAACTCTAGGATAAGCAAGCCACCCAATAAACAACTCCCTAACCGAGGAGCCTCAAGCCCTTATTTCCAAGACTCCAGCGGTGCGGTGAGAAGCACGCGGTCGCGGAATTGCGCGTGCGCATCTGCCTCCATCGTACCTAGTTCCCCAGCTCCCAGAGAAAAGCGGACACATTGGAGGAAGTCGGCCAGGGGCCTCTTTCTCAGGGATTCTCCAAGCATCTCGTACCTGCAGCTGGAAATCTGTCCACACGGACTTGCCCGCTGACCCCTCAGCTTCAGGCAAAGCCTGCAGCGGAACCCCAGGCAGCGACTAGTCGCTGCTGCCGCCATTTTTGGCTTCTTCGCGTAGCATCCTGGGAAAGCCTGACCTCGACCTTCAAGATTACCCAGAGGGGGCGGGGAACAGCTCGGCTATTGGCTGAGACGGAACAAGACAAAAGCAATCAAGAATTAGGTGAAAAGCTCGTGGCTTGAAAGACTTTTTTACGGAAGTTAAAGGCTCAAAAAGCCTCGTTTTCCTCTCAGAAATTTTCAGAAACTCTTATTTTAATGACATATATCCTCACTATTTTCAAAATAAGAGGGCAAGCGAAAGTCATCAAATTACTTCCCCCCCCCACGGTGGAAGTGGTCTCGTCCACGTAAATCTCATCCCGGCGAGCTTTTCTCGCGCGCAAGCGCATTATAAATCACATGGTGGCTGCGTGCTTGAATTTGAGTTAAGCTGCCGGTGCTGATTAGAACCTCTCTCTGGGTGTCAGAACTCGAAACCTACCTGTAAGATGTTGGGCTCAAAGAACATGCCCTGGCGGAGGCTGCAGGGCATTTCCTTCGGGATGTATTCGGCCGAGGAACTCAAGTAAGGAGTTGGTGGGAAGCATGCTGAGTCGGTCTGTTCAGGCGGCGCCGTAAACTACTGTTCCCGAAAGGTCTTGCGCTCAGTTTATCCTCTGAGTCGCTGATGGTCGGGCGCGTTGCCTCTTGGGACCCGTAGTTCCAGGAACGTCTTGAGTCGGCGTGCCCTGCCTAGGACCCTTTGGTGCCAGGTTAGAGGTTGCATTGGGGAGAAGGAGGTTCCTAGGTTGCAGCGTTAGGGTTCATCGATTTCTTTGGTAATTAACCAGCGTTTGTGGCGTTGTAACGTCCCTGATGTAGTTAAAACACATATTTAGTCAAAATGGTTATCCTTCAAGACTCTGAAAGCGACAACTTCTTTTTGCTAGGACCCTCTATATTCTCTGCCTACTTACTAAATCAAGGAGACTCTCCTAAGTCCTCATTTTGATCATCATAGCATTTGGCAGTCTTGACCACATCCTCAGAACTTTATTCGTAGGACCTTACTGTTTTCAGGCTTTTTTACTTCTGTGGCAAAGAGAATGACATGTAACGGGTACAGGGTTTCTCTTCCTGGGCTGAAAGTATTCTGAATAGATTGATGATGATTGTGCAACTCTAGATATGCTGAAAACCATGGAGTGTACACTTTAAAAGGATGAATTGTGTAGTATGTGAGCTATATCTCAACGAAGCTCTTATAAAAAAATTTTTTTTAAGATTTTCTTTATCCATGAGAGACACAGAGAGGCAGAGACACAGGCAGAGGAAGAAGCAGGCTCCCCACAGGGAGCCTGATGTGGGACTGGATCCCAGGACCCCCGGATCACGCCCCGAGCCAAAGGCAGACTCTCAACCACTGAGCCATCCAGGAGTCCCGTGTTACAGAATTTCTAAACCCTTCACATGAAAAATAACAAAAGGAAAATTATAAACTGGGAGAAATACTTGCCACCGTTATAATAAAAGATTAATGATCTCGTGTGTGAAGAACTTATGTAGCACAATAATGAGGACATTAGGATTTCAACTCAAAGGACTAAACTTGAAAGAAAGATCATAATAAAAAATGAATTAACGTGACAGTGGAGTAGCATTTTTCCACCCGAAATTTGGAAAGGTTTTTTTTTTTTTTTTCTTCAAAAAAGAATTTTTTTAAAGTAGATTTCATGCCCAACATGGGGCTTGAACTCAAGACCCTGAGATCAGGAACCCATGCTGTACTAACTGAGCCAGCCAGGAGCTCCGGAAAGATTTTCAGGTGCTTAGGTTCAGTCCTGGTGAAGACAATCTATTCTTAGCCTACCTTTTCTAGAATGCAAGGTAGCAGAATATATCAGGACTTTCAAACAATTTGCACTCTTTGATTCAGGGATTCTACTCCACTGAGGAAATAATTATATTTTTAGGACATAATTTGAAGTATTCTGTGCAAAAATCTTCATGCAGATAGGTTTCATAAGCTAACATATAAAATTATTACTTATAATAGTTTGGTTAAATGAACTATTAATTGCACGTTCAATGAAAGATTTTACAACTCTTAAATTATGTTTGCAAAGAATTTTAGTGACATAAAAATACTAATTTAATACTAAATGAAAATGGACACAGTGCTAGAAGTACCAAATGATCCCAGTTATTTTTTTTTTATTTTTATTTATTTATGATAGTCACACACAGAGAGAGAGAGGCAGAGACACAGGCAGAGAGAGAAGCAGGCTCCATGCACCAGGAGCCCGACGGGGGATTCGATCCTGGGTCTCCAGGATCGCGCCCTGGGCCAAAGGCAGGCGCTAAACCACTGCACCACCCAGGGATCCCTGATCCCAGTTATGTTTCTAAATATACATCAAGATGTATTTACACATATATATAATATATATATTAACTGAATGTTAACAGTGGTTTCTCCTAGGTTGTGAGATTCGGATAATTGTCTTTATTTTCAAAGTTTAAAAAAGCTTAAAAAGCAAAATTGGCATGAATGTACTTTAGTAAAAGTAGTTAGGTGTCCTATGTGAGCCCCCTTTAAACCAAACATGAAATACTGTGATGAAACTTTTAGTAAAACGGGTTATACTTCTCAAAGTTTTGCGTGTTTGTATTTGACTTCAATTTACTGCTTCTGCATACAGGGGTTATTGAATTATCTTCTCTCTATTGAACTATGTGGGCCTTGGAGTTAAGTGTGGTCCATATCCTGCCTCTGTCCTCCCCCCATCCTGGCTGTGTTACCTGGATTAAAAATCATCTAACTATTCTGAAGCGTTAGATGCGTTTCCTCCTTGGAAAAATACGTATCGTGATACCTCTCAGAGGGTTAAAGGCAGACTAAATGCTGCTTGTAAAGCGTTTAGTGTGTGGTAGGTACTTAACTATTTGTACACAGTCTCCATTGTATTGAGTGCAAGATTTGTACTAAATCTGTTTTTTACATATTTTACCACTCTTAATCTGTTAAGCACATACTTTTTGAGCAGCTATTGTGTGCAGGCGCTGTGCTAAGTGTTGAGCTGTAGTGGTTAGCAAGGCATACACAGATTCTATACCCTGAAGCAGTCAGCATGGCTGAGGAAACAAACATGAAATCATCATTTACGAAGCACCAAAGAAGAAACATCCTGGAAGTTGGGTAACCTTAGTTTTCCCTTGGTCTCTTTTTTATCTCCTTAGGAAATTAAGTGTTAAGTCCATTACGAATCCTCGTTACCTGGACAGCCTGGGGAACCCATCAGCGAATGGCCTGTACGATTTAGCTTTGGGCCCTGCGGATTCCAAAGAGGTGTGCTCCACCTGCGTTCAAGACTTCAACAACTGCTCTGGCCACCTGGGCCACATTGAGCTTCCACTCACGGTGTACAACCCTCTCCTCTTTGATGTACGTTCTGCCCTGGACTGCACTGTGTGTGTGTGTATTTCAGGGTTGCTGGTGGGATTTGTGAGGCCATCCCTGGCCTCAGGAGGTGTCCAAGGAAGTTAGCTCTAGACATGGAGTTAAAGTGCTCTTTACCATAAGATTTAAAATCTTGAGAGCCAAATCCAGGAAATTCAACTTGGGCTACAGCCTTAGCTAAATGAATTTCAATTTGATTCCAGTTAAGAAAAGCCACAGCTTGGTTCTGTACATGTAGAAGGAAAAAAGCATTCGAATTCATCCCCTATGCTTTAGGTTTCAGGGACTTCATGCCCTTTAGAAATCTAAGTAAAGCCTCCTTGACAATAGGACTTTTGGAGTTCTCCAAACCTCCATAAGGTCTTCTAGTGGATTTGTGGGCTTTTACTTGGTTGCAAGAGGAGCAAAGCCCAGAAGGCCAGACAGTGAACTAAGAATGAGGATCCTGTCTAGAGTCTACTTGTGTATTTTCAGCTTTTTATGTCAGTTAACCTAGCCTCCAGGATCTGTTTTAAACTCCACAGACGACAGTGTTTGTGATTTTTGTCTGTTAATCGTATTCAGGAAACAGTTGTTTTAGTTAAATCAGTATTGAGTTAACTACTAAATATTTAACTAAGCTTAAGTTTGGCATTTATTTAAATACTAAATATATTAAATATATTAAATACCTCACTTATTGATTTAAGGATTTTATTTTTGAGTAATCTTAATCTCTATATCAAACAAGGGGCTGGAACTCATAACCCCCAGATCAAGAATTGCGTGCTCCACTGACTGAGCCAGCCAGGCGCTTCTTAAATATTAAATGTTGTAAGTTAAATATTTAAATACTAAAATGAGTATCTGGTACTTAGTCAAATAAAATGAAAGTAGTTCCCTATCTCAGACCCAAAGTAAATTTCAACTTTTAAAGGCTTAAAATGAAACGATAAAAAAAATAGAATAGTATTTATCTAGTTCATAGGGTCACAGAGGCTTTAAGGTATATCAGGAAGTGGTCTTTTTTTTTTTTCAGGTTTTATTTATTTAGAGTGCAGGCATGCGAGCCAGGGGAGGGGCAGAGGAAGAGCAGGCTTCCTGCCTAGCACAGAACCCTGCATGGGCTCGATCGCATGACCCTGAGATCCCATTACCAGGAGATCGTGACCTGAGCCACTGAACCACCCAGGTGCCCTGGAAATGGAATTCTTCAAGGAATAAACTGGCTACATAAAAAACTTAAATACATTGAAAATTACCTTGACTATTATGTCTCTTTCTAATTTTCCTGCTTCTTTTTATTCCCTCTCTTTAGAAACTCTACCTACTGCTCCGGGGTTCCTGTTTAAACTGTCACATGCTGACCTGCCCCCGGGCTGTGATTCACCTCTTAGTCTGCCAGCTGCGAGTTCTGGAAGTGGGGGCTCTACAAGCTGTCTACGAGCTCGAGAGAATCCTGAATAGGGTAGGTGGGTGGTGGTTGTCATGGCAATCAGGGGAGCCAAAGCAGGAATAGACCTGTGTTTGTATGTTATCCCTAGATTTGTCATCCTAATAGTCACCAGAATGTTTGATCTTTACATCTTACAACTAGGTACCAATAGGTAGGTGTGAAAACATGAAGCAATAAGAAAATTAAAGACATGCTAATAAAATAATTGAAATACCATTTTACCTATCAATGAGGTTTTCTTTTTTCTGGATCTAGGAGCCAGTGGAGCCTTGTGCATTGCTTTGGATTGTTATATTTCTTTGATCTGTTTCAGTGCAGAAAATTGCTTTTCATGGTACTGACTTTTTTGAAGACTCAAAGCTATTTATCTTGTAGGGCTTCTCACATTCTGGATTTGTCTGATTGTTTCCTCACTAGATTCAGATTTTGGTAAGAATACAACCTACACCATGTGAAATACATTTTACTGTATCATTTCAGGAGGCACTTGATGCCAAGTTGTTATGTTATTGGTAAGGCTGAATTTGTTACTTGGATAAGATGGAGACCACCAAGTCTATCATAGAGACATTTTTCTTTTTGCGATACAAAATTCCTTCAGGTTTTCTGGTGTTGTTATTAAGTATCTTATGTAAAACCCATTTTCTATTTGTAAATTGAAATATAACTCATTTTTGTGTATTGATTTTTGTATGAAACAACCCAGCAAAAGTATATCATTAATTCTTTTTTTATATCATTAATTCTAATGCTTTACCTATAGATTGTTTTCAACACAATCTTACCATCTGTGAATAATGGCAGTTTTGTTTCTTTCCAGCTATGTTTTGTTTCTTTTTCTTACCTTATTTTGGTGGCTAGGATCTACATTACTGTGTTGAAGAGGTAGCGAACATCCTTGTCTTATTTCTTGCCCCAAGGGGAACTTTCACCTTTCCTTTCGACTTCCCATTCCTCAATAATTTAGTTTTAAAGACATTAGGTCAGCAGAGCACATAGGATTTTACATAGAGGTGTGGCCTTAGGTGAGTTGTCAGAGCCCAAACAAGATAGGAAAAGCATGCAAGAGGAGAACATCCCTGTATATGTGGGCAGCCCAACATGGAATGTCAGAGCTCACATAGGGTGAGGAAGATATACATTTAGGGATATGAGCTCAGCATAGGGTGTGAGTGCCCAAGTCAAGTGAGAAAGTACTCATGCTAGATGGCTCAGTGAGGGATGTGGGTGCCCAAATGGGATGAGGAGGGGTTCCACAAGGAGGGTTGCCTAGAAAGGAGTGTGACCCCAAGTTGAGTGAGAGGGATCCATGCGTGGGAGGGGTGGCAGCAGTGTGATGGGAGAGGGGTTGCAGACAGGGAGGGGGATTGATCCAATAAGTACATATTTTAAGGATAAGGCAGGCCAGATCTCACACTATTAGAGAACGGAGTTAGAAATACATGAAAAAGAAAAGACCTAGAGTTAATCCTATGGCTTTGGACTGGAATCAGAAATTTGGTCTAGTGTATAGTGTGTGTGTGCATATGCATGTGCACATATAAGCACATGTGATTCCAGAGACTAGAGCCAAAAAATTAACCCAAAGCCAAATTTGTCTGAGAGAGTAAGAAGAATCTTAAAACTTTACTCAGAGTAAATTATGGTTTTCTAGATACTTGTTTCAGATTTGTTGGTGTAAAATTATTCATGATACTTATTACTACCTTAAAAAATTTATTTTGTGGGATCCCTGGGTGGCTCAGTGGTTTAGCACCTGCCTTTGGCCCGGGGAGCGATTCTGGAGTCCCAGGACCGAGTCCCACGTTGGGCTCCCAGCATGGAGCCTGCTTCTCCCTCCTCCTGTGTCTGCCTCTCTCTCTCTCTCTATGTCTATCATGAATAAATAAATAAATCTTTTAAAAAAATTATTTTGTAAAATTCATACACAGAAGTGCCTTAATAACATAGTTTAACAAATAGTTAAAACGTAACCATCACCCATATAGTCACCTTCGTTGTCAAGAGATTGTCCAAGACCCCAGAAACCCTGTCTCTTTCCCCTGTCCTCATGTTTATTTTTGACCAGTGTTTTGGGGTTTTTTAAATCATTGTACTTAGAAAGTTCTTGTTAGGACTAATTGGAGGCCTGGGATAATATTGCCTTCCTTCAGAGAGGATTCCTATTTTTTCTGCCACGTGCATGGTGACCTTGGATCATTGTAGGCCTGGTTCAAAGCTGAGGGCTCCCTAGACTGCCCAGCCATTTGGAATCCAGGCTGCAGTCTGTCAGGCCCAGTCTGGTTCCTAAGAGTGTAACCCTTTGTGTTCCCAGCTTCCTGTGTTTGTGGGTTGGGAGAGTAGAGTTCTGTCCTGGAACTGACTCTAGACCCTGATTTCTGTCCTCTTTATCATTTGAGGTCTTCAAAATGAAAAGTTCAAAATGAATCAGTTGGAAAACGCACCCAAGGTCAGGACTGCTGTGTTGTGCAGCTCCAGGAAGCATCATGGAAGTTGGTCAGTGCCTCCTGCAGGGGGACGTAACTGCACCTCAGGTCACTCCGGAGCTATGCTGTGCCTCAGCCCTGTATCAGAGCCAACACGGCCCTCGTGCCATTTGACCTCTTAGCTGCTTGGCTACTCTTCAGTCTGCCTATTCCTCATTGTCCTGTCAGCTCTTCAGAGCTTTAAATATTTTTTAGTATTGTATCCTATCTTAGTTATTTTTAGTGTTAGGTTTGGTCTGAATAATGTAGCTCACCATTGTTGGAAACAAGATATTTGGTTTTGTTTTTTGTTTTTTAACAGTGGTGTTGCCTCACTTCTCTTGAACTAAATTCTCCCACCCTGGGAGGGGCTGGCCCATATGATGCTGCCAATCATATGCTTGCTTTACTTTGGTAGTATGGTTTTTTTCTTTGTTTTTCAGTTTCTGGAAGAAAATGCTGATCCTACTGCCTTCAAAATTCAGGAAGAGTTAGAACAATATACAGCCAAAATAGTACAGAATAATCTGTTGGGACCCCACGGTGCACATGTGAGTTATCTTGTATCTCTCTTTTCCTGTACCACTTGGTTTTTAGTGCAGTTATCACGGATCCCTGTATGCTGTCATTTCTGTATACCCTTCGGCTTCCCTAAGGCAAACCTGGCTTTGAATCTCAGTTCTGCCTCTTAGAGGCCTGTGACATCACAAGTTACATGCTGTCCCTGAGTCTCTGTGTCCTCTTCTTTAATGGGGGCCTACAGGACTGATGAGAGGAATAGAGGAAATTAAGTGGTGCAGGTACAGCGTCCAGCAAGGTTGAGGTATACTGTCTCACTTTGAGATTGGTATCTGGGTCCTTTTCCTCTGTTTCTCTCCAATGCTGTAAACCATTGTTACCTCCTTAGCTTCCCCACCCCCACAGCACCTGTGTATTTGTCCAGTGGATGAACGAATAGCATAGCTAATCAACCTGTACTAATCTTTCAAGTATTAATCTTAAAATTGAATTCACCTTATGCCCAAGTTTCATACCCAAGATTCTGAGTTAATGGGTCTGGCGGTAGAGTCCGATGGAAGTTACAGAAGCTCCCAGGAATGTTTCATTTGCAGCCAGGCTCAGACCCATTTGAGTAGCTTCACTGTGGATGTGCCTTTCTTAGGACCCTGAAGGCCATCCAAGGGAGATAGCAGGGAGGACATACTAGCTGCATAGGGAAAGATTTGTTTTACATTAACTAGCGTTTATTGATTGAGGACTTACTATATTCTAAGCGCCCCGTCCCACTGCACTCATGAGCTCTTAGTAACAGCTTGGTGAGGTAGTTCCTCTTATTCCCATGTTTAAGCTTAAAGAAGTCACTAATTTGCAGAATTTGGCTGTATTAGGGTTCTGTGAAGAATGTTTAAGGAAGAGGAGGCTCCTTTGTGTTTTGTTTTGTTTTTAAAGGTAAAAACTATAAAATGGAACATGTACAAGGGTTCTTCAAATGGTCCTGCAAGATTCTTTGCTTTTTCTCAACAGGTGAAAAATGTTTGTGATAGCAGGAGCAAGCTCATTGCTTACTTCTGGAAGGCACATATGACTGCCAAGCGGTGTCCCCACTGCAAGTGAGTATCAGGCCCTTGCCTTTCCCTTTCCCCAGAAGCCGCTGTCCAGTCACTCATGGCTGTTACTCAATGTCTTGTGGAAGTTTTTTTGTCCTCAGTCACAATTGTTCTCATATATAGAACTGGGCGGTCAGTTGTCCGAAAGGAGCACAATAGCAAGCTGACAGTCACATATCCAGCCATGGTGCACAAGAAGGCTGACCAGAAGGACACAGAGCCTCTAGGTAAGCAGGTTGGGCCCCGGGTGGTCCCTGGCCACGTTTCACATATGTGGCCAACAGATATGTCTTGAACCTTGGGAATACCTGCTCGTTAATCACCTGTCGCACCTCTGTGTTTGTGGTGGGCCAGCAGTGGGGCAGGGTCCAAGCCTCTGATGGTCAGAGGGGACCCTGTTTGAGTGTGTGGCCCTGGCCTCTCACGTAGAACTGATGAGCTGAGCTACCTTATGAGAGTGCTAGTGGGCTGAATGAGATACATCTTGCCTCAGGCAGTAATTTTTCTGGAAGATTTTTGAAGAATAAATTAAGAATCTACTTGGTATATACTTAGAACCATTTTATTATCAGATGAGTGTGGATTTATTTTGAGGTGAAGTATAAAATGGTAGGTGAGTTTTAAAGGAAAACACTGAACATTCAGAGAACATCAGCACCTCCCACAGGCTGCTCTTGGCTGTCCACTCAGATTCCTGAAGTCAGTTCTGCTCTGCCACTGGGGTACTTGGGAAAAAATTTGATAGACTTAGTACTTCTACTTTCAAATTTATTATTTAAAATTTTTTATTTTATCATAGTTGACACACAACGTTACATTAGTTTCAGCTGTACCACATGGTGCTTTGATATGTTTATATATTATGCTCTGCTCACCACAAGTGTAGCTCCCATCTGTCACAATACAATCCTATTATGATATCATTGACCATATTCCCTATGCTATGCCTTTTATTCCTGTAAACTTACTCATTCCTTACCTGGAAGCCTATATCTCCTTCACCCATTTTTCTCAACTCCCCCTTTCTTCTCCTCTGGCAACCATCAGTTCTCTGTATCCATAGTTTTGATTGCACTTTTTGTTTATTCATGTCTTTTTTAGGTTCCGCTTATGAATGGCATCGTATGGTATTTGTCTTTTTCAGTCTGACTTATTTCACTTAGCATAATAATCTCTGGGTCCATCCATGTTGTTGCAAATGACTCAATCTCATCCTTTTTATGGCTGCATGATATTCTATCATATATACATATGATATATTTCTATATCTATCATATATATTTCTTGCATTTTATCTATTCATTTTTTTTTTAAGATTTTATTTATTTATTCATGAGAGACACACACAGAGAGAGAGAGGCAGAGACACAGGCAGAGGGAGAAGTAGGCTCCATGCAGGGAGCCTGATGCAGGGACTCGATCCCAGGACTCCAGGATCATGCCCTGGGCCGAAGGCAGGCACTAAACCGCTGAGCCACCCAGGGATCCCCTATCTATTCATCTGTTGGTGGACACTTGTTGCTTTCCTATCTTGGCTATTATAAATAATGATGTAATCATAGTAGGAGTGTGTATATCTTTTCAAGTTAGTGTTTCTATTTCCTTTGGCTAAATACCCAGTAGTAGAATTATTAGGTCATATGGTATTTTTATTAATTTCTTAAGGAACCTCCATGCTGTTTACCACAGTGACTACAATCATTTATATCCCCACGAACAGTGTAGAAAGGTTTTTTTCCTTTACATCCTTGCCAACACTTGTTATTTCTTGTCTTTTTGATTCTAGCCATTCTGACAGGCATAAAGTGATATCTCATTGTGGTTTTAATATGCATTTCCTTGATGTGTGATGTTGAGTATCTTTTCATGTGACTGTTGGCCATCTGTATGTCTTTTGCTTTTTTATTTTTGTAGTTATACAATTGTTTAAACATATTTTTTTTTTCTTTTTGAAGTGAAAGTTAAGATATTCCATTTTAAATACTGACGCCGGTGCCTGACACGTATAGTATATACATGGTGCAGTCCGTGTGCTACCATGGAAATATAACTTTTCCATATTATATATCTGTGACTGACCCCTCACTCTGTTGTTTATTCTGAGTAGCTTAGGGGAAGGTCATTGGAGTTTTGTTTCCAACTCTGTATACTGGCAATAACAAAACTTCTTGCCCAGAGTTGAGATTTCATGAGTGAAGGTCTTTAGTGTATTGTTACTAAACCTTATTCAAGAGCTTGAAAATGTGGAATAGACAGGGAAATAAGTTCTGTTCCTAGCAAAGCATAATCTATTACATTGAGGACCTTGACAAAGCCTGGAGTAAATAACTTAATCTATTTGGGTGCCATAACAAAAATATCATGGAGTGGGTGACATCTAAATGACAAACATTTATTTTTCACAGTTCTTGAGGCTAGGACTTCGGTGCTGACAAATTTGGTGTCTGGTGAGGCTCTGCTTCCTCATTGACAGTTGTCTTCTCCCTATAGCCTCATGTGGCAGAAAGGGACAAGGGAACTTTCTAGAGTCTTTTTATTTTTATTTTTTTTAGAGATTTTTTTAAAAATTTATTCATGGGGGCGGGGCGCAGAGACATAGGCAGAGGGAGAAGCAGGTTCCATGCAGGGAGCCCAATGTGGGACTTGATCCCAGAACTCCAGGATCACGCCCTGAGCTGAAGGCAGATGCGCTTAACCGCTGAGCCACCCAGGAGTTCCTGGAGTCTTTTCATAAGGGCACCAGTCCTGATCTTAAGAGTTCTGGTCTCATGACCAAATCACCTCCCAAAGACCCCATCTCTAATAGCATCACGTGGTGGGTAGGATTTTAACACATGAAACTGGAGGGAACACAGACTTTCAGACCTTTTATTTTAGACTAATTCTAGGCTTATAGAAGAGTTGCAAAGATAGTACAGAGAGTTCCCATGTACTCTTTATTCAGTGTTTCCTAATGTAATATTTCATTACCCTAGTGAATTTGTCCAAACTAAGAAATTAACTTACCCTGCTGCTATTAACTGAACTACAGACTTTATTTGAATTTCCCCGGTTTTTCCAGTGATGTCCTTTTTATGTTCCAGGATCTAATCGTGGATAACGCATTGCATTTAGAAAGCCTATTTAATTTTAATTGTTAACAGTTAACCACAAAGGTGGATTTTTCTACACTTACCTATAAATAGCGCCTAAAACAATTTTTCAGGTTGAGAATTGCTATTCTGGCCCCTAGTACACCTTAGAAAATGTTCATAGATTGAGAACAAAGATGGTCAGAATTCTAAAAGATAAACTATTTCTTTGGGGCAAATGTCTAGCAGTTAAGTAGCCTTCCAGTGCCTTTGCCAAATGCATTCTTCTAAAATCTTTCACTGCAGCTATGAGAGTATGATAGTGCCACCCAAAATTCTGTGGATTTGGAACAAGATGACTGTAGTCTTCAGCGGTTCCAGGATTTTATTTAGCAAACATTTATTTGTTGGGCACTCAACCTCAAGCCAACAATCACGCCTGTGGCTGAGTACAGAACCAAGGTGGAGACCATGTGGCCTCTGCTGTCAGAAGAGGCTGCAGGTGACAAAAGTCAGTAACTTCAGGGAGCAGGTGACATGGGAATAGATGAGTGTTCTGAACAAGGGCTGGCCATGTTCCTGGCCAAAGGGAGCCTAGCAGTGAGGCCTGTGCCTCTATGGTTGCTACATACTAGTGATCCCACGAGGAACACCATAAGTTTGTGAAATTCTCTGTGTGCTCCAGAGTGCCCTCAAGCCCCACAATGCACATTAGCATTTTAAAATTAGGAGTGTGGGTGGCTGCATCTGCTTTCAGCACAGGTCATGATTCTGGAGTCTTGGGATTGAGTCCCACATCGGGCTTCCTGCTCAGCAGGGAGTTTGCTTCTCCCTCTCCTCTACCCCTCCCATCTGCTTGTGGTCTTTCTCTCAAATAAGTAAATACAATCTTGAAAAAGAAACAAAATGAGGATCCTTATAGCCAAGACACTCTCCACTGTGATCCAGTCTTCCCCAAGTTGTGTGACCTCCCAACTGACCCCTTTGTCATGTAGCAGCTCTTAAAGCTGAAATGAAACCCACATTAGGGATGTTCTGAAACCCTATCTAGGGAGAATTCATTTTTGTAGGTTGTACAACTGTCTTGTTAAGGATGGTGTAGCCCATGCAAGGTAGTGGCTTCCTACACATTTCTCCTGACTTTAAAATCCTGTGATCAAACAACTCGAGTCTGCCTTCATTGTGATGAAACTGCAGTGGGGCACTTCATGTATGGGGAGCTACTGGGATGGGAGCTGGGGAGGATTGCTAGATTCAACTGATCTTCCTCAGCCCTTCAAACATGTTTTAGTAGGTGAGGAAGTCCAAATAGTCATTTTCAGAAATGCCCACAAATTGTTGTTTAGCTTAATGGAATCTGTGTTTTCCCACTGAATATACATAGCTTTCTGATGCTGTGGTTATTCCTGAAGGTCAACGCCTCTTTTCATTGCTTACCCATACTTCCTTCAGTTGCACTAATTGAAATGTTTTGCTTTTATAGGAATCAAAATTTTAAATGTGTATACTCCTTGACCTAGCAATTCCACTTTTATGACCAAGAATTAGACATACCCAGACCACAGCACACCACATAGTATTGTTTAAATAGTTTAAAATAGGAAGTCACTTAAGTGCCAATCAATAATAGACTAAATTGTGGTACATCTATTAATTATTATCCAAGTTTCATATTTCTCTCTAAAATCTTGTGATGACAAATCCTCTACAGATGGTAAAGAAACTTAATTGAAGAAACACAGATGCAATTTGAAGCTGGATTTTAGAAGTGTAGAAAAAGGCAAGAGTGAGTGGGGTCTGGGGCACCTGGGTGGCTCAGTTGGTTAAGCATCTGCCTTGAGCTCAGGTCATGATCTCAGGGTCCTGGGATCGAGCCCCATATTGCACTCCCTGCCCAGAGAGGAGTCTACTTCTCTCTCTTCTCCCCCACACCACCGTGCTCACTCTCTTTCTCAGATAAAAGGGTGAGGTCTGTAAGAATAGGTTACTGTAGGTTGTTGTGAATATGTATTTTTGAGCCAGTGACTTTATTATCTGCTGTGTGCCAAACACTGTCAGATGCTAGGAACGCAGACAAGACAGAGTTTCTGTGGTAAGTACATAACATGGGAACATTGAGTAATACCTGATTTCAGTGAGTTTATCCCAGAAGTTAGTTAATTTTGAAACTACAGAATCACATTCTTTTTTTCGTTAATCATCTAAGTACCTAGAGCCCTGAGCACCTGGTGCAGGGTTGCCTGAGTGGCAAACCCAAGTTTGATTTTCTGACTTAGTCTTGGTGTAGCTGATAGTGCAGTGCGCCAGAGTGCTCTTGCTTAATCTGAGAAACCAAAATTATTCTCCTCCTCACATCCTTGCATGATATTTATAAAAGGAAACTGAATATACTTCTACCTATAAAAATGTTCGTACTTCTTTATCGCTAATTCTGCTTTTGTGTATCTTTCTGATAAAATAAAGTGTATTATTTTAGTGTATAATTAAAGTTTTAATACAATAATAAACACTTCATGTGCATGAAGTTTGTTTTTTGTTTCGTCATAGTGTAACTTAGAAAATTGGGATCCACCCTGATGTCCATATACTATAAAAGTATGGTTTAGGTCACTAGGAAACATTCTTTCAGTGGACTATCATGCAGTCATTAAAAATGTTATGTGGCAACATGAAGAAATGCTCACTAAATGAGCAACGCACTGTACAGAATAAATCCACACTTAAGATTACAGTTATAGATGGTTAAGCATCTGACTTTTGGTTTTGGCTTGGGTGGTGATCTCTGGGTTGTGAGATCAAGCCCCTCATTGGACTCCACACTCTGCAGAGAGTCTATTTGGGATTCTTTCTCTTTCCCTCTCCTCCCATCCCCTGTACGCACAGGCACTCTTAGTATCCCTAAAATAAATATTTTTAAGAAGGTTATAGTTTTTTTAGATACTGTATAAACCAGAGGGTTGGAATATAAAGTATGTAGAATGGTAATGGAATGATGTGTGATTTATTTTTCTTTTGCTCTGTTGGTGTTATGCAATAGTTATATTGTTTCCCTTACTTTAGAAATTAGTTTAAGGGGGAAATAAATCCAGAGCTGAGACTAAGCTGTTCTAGAGATTGATTTTTGTGGTTATATTGCAGGCTTGGCAGGGTGGGGAGAAAGCATTGATAAATCCCATTACAGAAGGAGTGCCTATTATTGATTTATTGTGCTTTGATTTCCCCTCCTGGCTCTAGGAATTGAGGAAACTCAATTGGGAAAACGAGGGTACCTAACACCCACCACTGCCCGAGAACATCTTACTGCGCTTTGGAAGAACGAAGGTGCTATACCAACCCAGATAAATCGAAATGAATCTCATTTCAATCAATGGACTCATTTATCCTGCCTTATTATTTAATGTTTTCAGAGTTGTGGTAATTATAGATGTCTCCCGAATTTAGTTCATAGGTTTGGGGCTAGCTTCTGAGTACATTGTCAAGAAATAGGCAAGAACCATGAACTTGACAACTATTGTAACAAAACCTGGTCATTAAATGACAGCTATGGGTGGGCCTCGCTTAATATAGTTTGAGATCTTTCCAGAAGGTACAGTGTAACTCACATTATTTTAAATACTCATAAATTTTTTAGAAAAGAATTCTAAGGCAGTTCCTCCTATGACCCAAAAAGTGAACTCTAACGTGTCTTTTTTTAAAATTAGGATATTTCCATGTTTTAATTCCCTACAAAAAGGAAAGTCTTCCATTCCTCTTGCATGTATAACAAAAGCTAGGCAGTATATTCAAGCCCTCATGTCACCACCCTCTGAGAGTGCTTTCGTTCTGGAACACTGAATGCAGCTGCTGTGTAATGATAAGCACTTAAAAATGAAAATGTTGCTGAAGGGATAAGTGATGTCGGAAAAACACTCAAGTTAGTGTGATCATTTCTGTGGCGGGCCCTACCACTTCTATTCATTCTCTCTGTAGCTTTTTTTTGTTTTTAAGTTCACTAGAAACTTAAAATAGAGCTTTGAGCCACAAAAACGATCTCTTCTTAGTAGTGTCTACATGGAGAGTTTTGTTTTATTTTTAAGAAGGCTAAATTTTTTTTTATTTTTTTTTCCATATTTCAGATACATTTTTTATAGATACAAAAGCTCTGTGTGTGTGTTTGTGTAAGTCTAATCGTCCAGGAGAGTGATGAGAAACAAGGGGAGGTTTTCATTCCCCATCCTTGTCCATCTCGCCCTTGGGCTAATAAGTAGAGGGGGGCCATGCGCGGTACCCATCCTTAAACCACCATCTCACCTCTGCGCAGGTTCTCAACATGCAAAGACTATTTTTAGAAAGGAAAATGTGATTTTACTTTACATATTGTCTCATATTCTGTCCCCCCCCCCCCAGTGGAATTTTTGTGATCATTCATCCCTGCCCTACCACATAAATGTAAATGATCATTTTGGTTTATTTCACATACAGGATTCTTTCTGAATTACCTTTTTTCTGGACTAGAAGATGTTGACATGGAGTCTAGATTCAATCCCAGTGTGTTCTTTTTGGATTTCCTGGTGGTGCCACCCTCAAGGTAATGCCCTTTAATTGGGTTTATTTCACCTGGAAAAGGTGTATTGAACAATAGAATAATGACCTCTGGGAGAGGCTTGAAGGGCCTAGCACCCTGAAAAGTAAAACAGCAGTTCCACACCCAGGTTGCAGGTGGTTGGGAATATTTGTCCTGACAGTAGTAGCAATATTTATTGGTTTTTGAGTGTGGTGGGTTGTGAGTGGCTCATACCAGGGATGAGCAAGAGGCTGAAGAACATGATCCTTCTTTCCTCACACTAAACAGTCCCTGATTCCATGTGTCCCCCTACAGGTATCGCCCTGTCAGTCGACTGGGGGACCAGATGTTTACCAATGGCCAGACAGTGAACTTGCAGGCTGTCATGAAGGACATGGTTCTGATCCGGAAACTTCTAGCATTGATGGCCCAAGAACAGGAGCTGCCATGTGAGGTGTCAGGACCTGCCAAGGATGAGGTCAGGGCTGCCTTGAAGCTGATGTCATCAGTATATCTGCTTAGTTCTAATGCCTGCAGTGCAGATGCAAAACACTGGCGGTGCAGGGAGATGCTGGTTGTGTATGAGCTATCATTTGAGGGAACCTAAGTAATGTTGGGGGAAAGCATGATATGAGCATGGAAGGATCTATGTTCTTTGTTGAGTTGCTTTAATTTCGTGAGCCCATCTCCACTGTAAAATGTGTATGGTTAATGGTAAGATTTTACATATAGGTTGTTCTGGGCCATCTGCCCTCATTGGCAGTGACTGGCAGCTCTAGAAAGAAGAGTCTGCATCCTGTGGGCTCTAAGAATGTCCCTTTTGGGTTATGGTACCAGAGCCTGAGCCATCCAGCTCTTTTTTTGGCTTATTAAGATTTCTAGCATTGGATTCAGGAGAGCATTATTGTCAATTGTAGGGATTTCCCAGAATAGGACTATCATGCTTGAGGCTTCTGCTTCCCCCTCAGTAAATGATAGAGCTGGATTCAGTTTTCCTGTTTCAGCCGACTTTCCAAGCTACTTCAGTGAGCCAAGTCTTCAGTGGGCATAAAGATGAATCAGGCACTCAGAAAAGTTGCTGAGATGACTGGGGTCCTTCCCAGCTCTGAGATGCTCTCTGGATGGAAGCAAGAAGGGCAGTCTCAGCCTTAAGTGGACAGGGCTCTCAGGCTCCCTTCCAGCTGCTGGCAACAATTCTTCTGAGTCAGGCCCATCACCAGGTGGCGCCACTCTCTGCCTGGACACATGTGCTGTGGGTTACTCCTACTTAGCTCTGAACTGTCCTTGGTCTTGCTTAAGTTTTCTGATCTGTCAGGGTAGGTGTGCTTTCAGAAACCTTCAGTCTAAGAGAAATGTGCCATCTGCAGGCCCTGGTCCAGTTTGGGTGGAAGGCCAGAGGATAGCCAGGACCCTTGACCAGAGCTGAGAACTTTTATTTTGATGCCCTTTGAAAATAGAGCTGCCCTTTGTTAAGAAAGAAAGGAAAGAAGAAAGGAAGGAAGGAAAAAGAAAAAAAAAGCCAAGTGTCTGCAGAAATAAACAATATCTTCTCTGATTCTTAAGGTCCTTGCTACCTGAAGTCATAGTGCCTTCTTTCTTTGTGATTAACAGGATATGTTCTTATTTATTTCCCCATAAGCTCCCCACATACCATTCCTATGGTAGCCCTCTCATGGGTCTCATTAAAAGAGTAATCATATAGTCCTGAGCCAGGTAATGTCATAAACAGTGAGTTAGGCTGACAGGGCCCCTGTCATCATCTAGGTGATCATCTCTCCCTGTGAGGCTCCCTTAGCTAGATCAGAAAATATATCTGTTCTCCCTATAACTAAAGAAGACGCATCTATTTCTTACGGTTGAGGACAAACCCACTACACTGGTGGTTTTCATGGCACTTTTATTTACTATATATTCACACTGCCCCCCTCATACTTTTACCAATATGCTGACAGGTTTCTTCTCTCAGCTCACTCACTCTGCACACTGGGGGACATCCATCTATCTCTTGTGTCTTACTTAGCCAGGGGACAGGTGGTCAGACAGTGTCAGTAGGTGGTGCTGTAAAGCAGATTAAGAGCCTGTTTCCTGGACAGGTAGGGAGAGAAGGAGGCAGAGCCAGGGGCAGAAAAATTAAAAAGAATTGGTTAAATATTCCAGTGAGGCTTGGATTTCAGCCAGTCCCTTGACATATTTAAGTTGGGGGCTCATATTTTATCTATCTTTATTTATTTAACTTATTTTAAAAAAGGTTTTATGTGTTTATTCATACACACACAGACATATATGTACACAGAGAGAGAGAGAGAGAGTGTGTGTGTGTGTGTGCGGCAAAGACCTAGGTAGAGGGAGAAACAGGCTCCATGCAGGAAGCCAGGATGTGGGACTCAGTCCTGGGACTCCAGGATCATGCCCTGAGCCAGAGGCAGACGTTCAACCATTGAGCCACCCAGGCGTCTCTGGGGACCCACATTTTAATTGATAACGTAGAGAATAGTGTGGTGAACATTTTTCCTTTTTGGAAATTATTCCACTTGTATTTTCATAAGTGCTTTTTTTTTTTAAAGGTTTTATTTATTTATTCATGAGAGACACACAGAGAGAGAGGCAGAGACACAGGCAGAGGGAGAAGCCCCATGCAGGGAGCCTGATGTGGTACTCGATCCCAGGACTCCAAGACCACAACCTGGGCCAAAGGCAGGTGCTAAACCACTGAGCCACCCAGGGATCCCCTCATAAGTGCTTTGGATTAAGTTTATTTGAAACCATAAATAATGGTGAAAATCCATATGAGAATCAGTTATCTGGTGGGATAATAGAACTTCATGGAGAGTATGGATGGGGGAAGAATTTCTAGGGTGGCCTGAAGAATTAGATAGTAAAGGACTTCAGGAGCTGCTGCTAGCAGACCCTTCCATTACTTTTTTGACTTACACACTTCAGTGAAACAAGCTACCATGTTGGAGAAGCCCACAAGGCACATAATTGCAGGTAGCTTCTGACCAGTAGCCTCCTAGGAACTGAGGTCCCCAGCCCAGCAGCATTTAGGGAGTGGCACCCCGCCAACAACCATGTGAGCTTAGAGATGGATCCTTCCCCAGTTGAACCTTCGGATGAGACACTAGCTCTGGTGGATTCCTTCATTGCAACCTAGGAGAGACTCTGAAGCAGAGAACCTGGTTGAACTGTACCCAGATTCCTAACTTACAGAAACTGTGAGATAAACCAACTCTGTGTTGGTTTAAAAAAACAAAAAAACAAAAAAAAACTTGCTTATAAACTTGAGTGCATTTTACTATCAGAAAAAGGCTGGGGTATACGGCCCATTATACATTGGGTCTGATGTTTTGTTGATACAAACTGACAAGATTTATTAGCACTTTTGCCGATGATCTGTTGGGTTCAAAAGACATAAAGGTAAACTCCAGAGCTCATCATTTGTCAGAGCGAGAGTAAGAAAGAAAAGCAAAACCCAGCTTGGCCTTTTTGAGGTTTTTCCATCATGCCTGTTTTCTTGGTCATGTCTTGCCAGGAAAAAGACTCTTCGATTGTTCTGGACCGATCCTTTTTGAGCATGCTTCCAGGCCAGTCCCTCACAGACAAACTTTACAACATTTGGATTCGTCTCCAGAGCCACGTCAATATTGTGTTTGATAGTGAGATGGACAAATTAATGATGGAGAAGTACCCTGGCATTAGACAGGTGAGGAGTACATTGGATCCCCAATGCTAGCTGAGGGAGTTAAATAATAAATGCACATGTATTGAAACAAATAATAAGTATACTTGACTTTTTCTTTTTTTTTTAATGTTGCTTTCTGTGGACTTTTTCCCTCCTAAAGATCCTGGAGAAAAAGGATGGTTTATTCCGAAAGCACATGATGGGAAAGCGAGTGGACTACGCCGCCCGCTCAGTCATCTGCCCAGACATGTACATTAACACCAACGAGATTGGAATTCCCATGGTATGTGTGGAGGGGCCTCACTGGCTACTGTCGGGTGGCTGGCGGGGATGTTGAAGGCTGGGGAGGTATGCAGCCGACTGTGGTGGCTTGAGTGAGGACAGCTTCTGCTTCTTCCTGAACAAGCTATTTGGAGGGGACTTGAGGCTGTATAATGGTGTTGCTTTCACTCCTTGTCAAATCTCCATACACCCACCAACAAGGAAGACCCATGTCCTGGGCAACCAGGGAGCCATCCAAAGGGTGTTCCACATCTCCACATCTATGTCTTCCCCCTGCCTCTCAGAGCCTAGTCTCTACACCTTCCCAGTCAAATTGATCTCATGACAGAAATGAGGAAGATACCAAAGGGGACTTCCACTCCAGGCACTTGCCTGGCGTTAGCAATCAGGAATGTGTGCCCATAGTTGCCAAGCACAGGAAGGGGAGAGAGCCCCGCAGAGAGGGCTGTGTGCATGTCATCCATCCTCCCGGTTCCTTCGGGGTAAGTGGTTTGCCCCATCCACCCATTAGTGTTTCCTCAGGGAGCCAGCCTCCTCTCACTTCCCCACCCATTCAAGCTGTGTTGCTCATTAGCAGCGCTTTAATCAGCTTCCTTCTTAATGGGCCATAAGGTCAGTAATATGAAGATGGTTTAATTCCCTTTGTGGAGAGTCTCAGTTCCTCGCACACTGCCCCCTCAGCTGCTCTCAGGGGAATGCTGGTAATGAGCGGAGCTCAAGTGTTCTGATGGCCTCCTGCATGCTCACTGCCTCATCTCTCTTAGGCACCCTTGGCTCCCTAGGCAAGGACACACGGGTGAGAAGACAGGAGTCAGAGAAGGCTAAGTCCTGTCCCCACCAGCTCCTAGAACCATAGGTCTTTCCATCCAGAAGCTGGGTCAGGTGGCAGGGAAAGGCATTGTGAAGCCCAGTGGAGACCTTCCTGAGTCTGAGACCCTGGGAGAAGGGGCCCATTTATTGTTTGTTGCTTTCTTTGGACGGAAGACATGGGCTACCCCTATAGGCTTTGGTCTCACAATGCCTTAGAGCATCCCAGCTTTGAGAGAGACCTTTAGTGCTTCCTCTTTCTACCTTCAGGGGTACCAAGCCTCCCTTTCTTGGTTCTGGGTTCATTTCATAATGCCTTCTCCTAAGGAAGACTCTGAAGTTATCCATCTGCCCACCTCTGACCTGTTCCAGGTCTCAGGGCCATGGTGGCCAGGGGGTGAGGGGGTGGGGTGGTGTTACAGGATGGCTGTGAGGAACTGACTATGGAGACTATCTCTTGGTCCCTTGTGGCACACACTTCCCACAGAGCACTGTGGAGGAGAGGAGCTGAAATAAGTTTGGGGAATAAGCTAGAGGTTAGCAGTGAACCAGACAGACTACAGTGTCCCCTGAGAAACTTTCATTCCAGTGGTGAAGATGAATAAATAAATACCTAGGAGCATAAACACTCTGCCAGGCAGTGGTCAGTGCATTGACAAAAGTGGAACAGGTGATAGGGAAAGGGAGCGCCTGCTGGCTGGGGTTGCAGATAAGGCCCTTCTCAGTGTCATCCAGGCAGAGACCTAGATAAAGAACCTGGACAGAATCCAACCAGGTTCTTTATGTAGGACTCCTCAGAGGCTCTGATATAGTTAAGTGCATTTGGAAGCATCAGAGGGTTTATGATATTCAGCAGCTTATAAACTCACTTAACCAGGGAACTCGTTTTTCTTGGAGTATATTGCAGGTCTAGCGTTAAGTGGAACACTGCATTTTCTCATGTATCAAGAGACCAAATCCATTTCATCTCAAGCTCCACCTTGATTGTAGTGGCAGCTAAAACTGCTGGGTAGAGGCTCCAATACCATGTCTGGGCTCAGGGCAAAGGCCACGATCACTTAGTGATGTCTGCTAAAGTGGAGGGGGCTGTGGTATGGTACTTAAGAGCAGGTATTGGCACTTCTCTCAAGCTAGTGTCCCATTCCACATTCCCTTTGGGGACTACGAATTGATCAGTGTGTGGGGAAATGATAAAATTTTAGAATGGGTTAAAAAATTCTAATGTATCAACCACAACACGCAGATTATTCTCTTCAGACAGACAGCTAGGAAGGGAGGCCCAATCTATTCCCTTAAGGCTTCAAGGCTAGAAAAATGCCTCTGTGGAGAAGATAGGAGGTTGCTTACTCCCTAAAGGACCTTTGTGGCAAAGCATCTCCTTGTCTTGGGGAAGAAGTCACGCAGCCTGTTGAGTCAGATTTTGAATTGGTACCATCTTTTCTGCCTATGCTGAATTTTCATACCTACTCCATTTCCAGGTGTTTGCCACAAAACTGACCTATCCTCAGCCAGTCACCCCCTGGAATGTTCAGGAACTGAGGCAAGCAGTCATCAATGGCCCCAACGTGCACCCGGGAGCCTCCATGGTCATCAATGAAGATGGCAGCCGCACAGCTTTGAGTGCTATCGACCTGACACAGCGGGAGGCCGTGGCCAAACAGCTCCTGACACCAGCCACGGGGGCACCTAAGCCCCAGGGGACAAAAATCGTGAGTTGTGGGCAGATTTGCTCAGCGGCTTGGCCAGCCCCTATCCAACTCCCTTGTGACTGCGAATCATGAGTAGCTGACACAGGAATCTAGGAGCTGTTCTGCCTCCCCCTATGTGTGCGTATTACTTAGGGGCTTCACGGTGCTTACTTGCTCTCCCCAGCTGGAGCTGGAGTTCCTAGGATCTTGACACCACGATTAAAGCTTCATTTGGCTGTCCCATGTCATGCAGCACAGTGCTGGGCACACATCCAAGGCTCAAGAAATGCCCTCTAATAATAACTCAGTTGTGGTCCGGAAGCAAACGAATTTGCTGTCCTTAAGCGGGGCGACTCAGAGTGTCCTCAGATCAGCAGAGGCAGTAGCATCCCTAGAGCTGGCGAGAAATGCACATTCACCCTCTCCTCCCCACCTCCACAAAAGGGATTAGAATCTCTGGGGATGGGGCCCAGGAATCTACATTTTAACAAGCACTTTAGAGGGTTCCTCTACATGCTAATGTTTGAGAACTGCTCTAAGGGAGGAAATGTCCTGTGTGATATGTCCCTAATAACTGATAACCCCTGGATTCCATCTGATGCTTCATTTTCTGACAGTTGCTCATGGCTGCCCATAGTACAGTGTTAAAGGTTCCTAAGGCTTACTTGGGCTCCACCAGAAAGAATACATGATTGATTAGCTGGGGGGCATGAAGTCAGTGGGTGACATCATTTGTGTCCTGTTAAAAATAGCCACTTCTACTTGGGGGAGCATAACAAGTGACCCCTAACCAGGCAGTAGTGGCAGAAGTTGTTGAGATGTCAAAAAGTATACGTTTAAAACAAAACAAAACAAAACAAAACCTTAGTTTGGGTTTGCCCAGGATGACTGTCAAATAGGTGAAGGTGGTCTCTGGGTTCCCCTTTCTTGGGGCCAAGTCCTATTTTCTATTCACCAGCAGAAACCCTTGACCAGACTCAAAAGATATCTCAAAAAATCCATAAGATGGATTCTTATTCAGGTTTAGTTTTTGTGCCTGGTGTTTTGGAAGGAGCTTTGTTACAGATGGTGGAGAATTCAAGGTGTATTTCACGTAACTTAATGGTGAAGCAAAATAAACATGAAGCTGTCTTCATATCAGCTCAAGCCAAACGTGCCAAAGTCTCATGGTCAGAAAACGTGAGGAGAGCAGAGTGGGGTCAGGCTGTACAGAGGACCCACTGCTCTCTCCTCCACTGCACTTTGCCAGCCATCGCAGACAAAGTCCTACTACTCTGGAGTTCACAATGGGTGGGGGCACCACCAGGGAATGTGTGGTACCATGGCTCTGGTGTGGTGGATACAGTAGGAAATTAGCAATGGAGGCCTGTGGCTTTATGTGCTTCATGTTCAGAAAGAAAGGCAGCTGAGAGGAATATGCAGGGTGGGAGGGCAGGTGAGGGCCAGCCAGAGGGCTACAGGGAATGCACATGGCCCCTGTGAAGTGAGGTGATGGTGGGGAATCTAAAGGCCCATCTCCTGTGACAGGTGGGTATGTGGGACTTAAATAAAGGGCCATAGAGTTAGAAAAGAAGATTTTCAGAGTGTTAACCTCTGAGCACAAAGTACAGTGTGGGAGCAGGAGGAAGACAGGGTGGACCAGGGAAACTGAGGGAACAGAGATTGAAGGACTGGGCCACCTCGTTTGGCATCTGCATCTGTTTCCCACATGTTCATATGGCTCCTCCAGATCAAGACCAGCCCCTGGGTATCTTCGGCTCTCCCAAGGGCACTTGTTAGATGCTCCGGAAGTTAAATATGATGATTGAGAAGAATGAGGAAACCACGGGAAGGCGCATCTGATTTATACAAATGAAGGTCACTTGTGACGCAGGAGAGCAGTTTGAACAGTGGGAGGACCCAGGCTTCAGAGCTCTTGTGAGGCAGCGAAGCCAGCAGCTAAGAGCATTTGAGAGCTAAGTAGAAGGATACCAGATTTCTGACATGACAGGAATGTGAGGATGAGGCAAACGCATGGAGAACTTACATGGCTTTAGCTATGTCTGTAGGGTCAGAGGTGAGCGGGTATCCAGAGCTGAGGAAAGGGAAGGTTGGCCTGCTGCCACATGCTGCTCAGTTCCTGGGAAGTGACTGAAAGGAGTTCTGAGCAGTGACTAGGTTGAATGGGATTGGCCTGGTCACTAGTCTTTCAACTTAGATTCCAGTCCTGAGTGCAGAGTCACTGCTTCCTCTTCTAGCCTCACTTCTCATCTTACCCTCCACACTCCTGCTGGCTACTACCCCCACCATCACCACCACCACTGGCAATGCAGAGTCCTTCCCCTTTGGGCCTCGCATGTGTGCCCCCTCCTGGATCACTTTGCTCCCTACCCCTATCCCCCAGCCTCCCTGGCAACTCTTTCTAATCCTCCCGGTCTCGACACCAAAGCCCTCATCCTCTTGGGACGGGGTCTGTAAACTTCTCCGGCGAAGGACCAGATAGTAAATATTTTAGGCTGTGTAAACCATACAGTCTCTGTGCAGCTGGCCAAACATGCCTTTTAGTGTCAGAGCCGCCATAGGCAGTACACAAATGAATGGGCCTGGCCATGCTCCCAGAAGACTTTTTACAAAAGCCAAGTGTCCTGCTTATGTGCCATAGTTTGCCACCCTTGAAACTTGTATGAGGTCCATCCCCCATTGTGTTCCCACTACACCCTCATCCCTCTCCACCTCTTGTTCTCATTGTGTTGTGTTGTCACCACATGTGTACCCATTCATCCATCCTCCCTCCAATTCCTAAATACCATGAAAGTGTGGGCAGGGTGTTCTGCTCACCACTCTGTCCTCACACCCAGTGTGTAGGAGGTACTCAGGAAACCCCTGTGGGATCCAGGCTGAGATGTGGGAGGCTCTGAGGTAGGAGGGCCCTCGTTAGACCTGATAACCCAGGGGCAGAGACGGGAACAGACTATGAAGGAAAAGTCCTTACATCAGGACATGGGGACTTAAGATGATTATTTTTATTTTCCAAGATCTTAATAGCGCTACACACGCTGCTTACTTATGTAATCACATACACATGTACTTCTAATTTTTTGGTATTTTTAAAAGTTAATGCGTCACATGTAGATCGGGACTGGGCTCAGAGGCTGGGGGATGTGACCAGGAAGGAGAGAGCCAGGTCCACAAAAGGAGGAGAAGGGAAAGGATGACTGACAGGAGCCGTTTCCCCTGGGAGGTGTGAAACCTCTGTCCCTTCCTCTGGGCCTTGTAAGTCAGGAGGAGGTGGCCAGGACAGCTGAGTCTCATTTCCCAGCACAGCAGCCTGCCAGAAGCCGCTCTTTGGCTCTGAGTCGCCTCTGAAAACTCTGACCCGGGCACTGGGGCATGCTAATTTTCACTGCAGTATTTATTTAGAGACAAGAGAAAGGAAGGGCCTCAGGTTTGGGTTGGCGAGGGGAGCTCCCTGTGCTCCAGGACTTCTGTTTGGATTGGCCAGCGCCTGCCAGACTGGCCTGCGTGCCTTCCCAGCTGTGGGGTTTGCTTATGCTGGAGGATGTCTTGAATTTACAAGACTCAAATCAGAGGCCCATCCTGGGGTTTTGGGCCTGGGCCACAGGTCTGGGCAGTTTCTCCCTGGAGAGGCTAAAGAAATAAGACCTTGAAGGTCAGCTCAGGCTCTGTGACGTGCCCTGGGCAGACCCTCATGGGAATCCGCAGGAGTTTGGGTCTCCTTGGAAACATGGATGTGGGGGCAGAGAGGGGAAGGTTTGAATTCCTTGGAGAACAGAAAGACTGCCTCCTTGCTAAGTGCTTTTAGGACTTCCTTTTAGAATTGCAGGGTTTTGCTCCCTGCTTGTCTGATGTGGAGGAAACTCAGCTCGGCTGAAAATTTGCAGTGGGCTGGTAGGTGGGGAGGGTCTTTTGTTTACTTCTAGCCTGTCTCTGTACCCACATTTCCGGTTCAGCTTCATAAACATGGATAACACAAGAAGAGACTAGACTTGGAGTAATGTGTTACCCCCAGCCTGCTGCCTGCTGTAATTTAGGGGTACTTGAGGGGCAGGGGTCTGACCCAGTCTCTATAAGCTGCAGAACAGTTGGGGCATAAGCTCCTTCATGCATTCACTTCTTGAAATAGCATTTATGTCCATCATTTAGGATGCCCAGTAGTTGATCTAAGGGGAGATGAAGGGCAGCATGAGGCTTAATGAGCCCTCCACTGAAGTCAGCTTTGTAGGCAGTAGCATTCTCTTAGGAGGACATGACCAATGGTGTAGCGGTAAGGGGGGAACATGTGAATGGTGGCTATCTCTAAGGAGTAAGGTTACTTGTGGTGTTTATTCTGTTCTCTAAGTTTGTCTGTATTTTCTACTTCTTCCCCCACAATGAGCATATCACTTGGGCAGTAGTTCTTGCTTTCCTTAAAAATAGTGGAAGATCTTAAAAAAAAAAAAAAAGTATGGAAATGATCTATGCTCATCATCACAGGAACTAAGATGGGTGGTGGTAAAGGTGGTACTCTGTGCCTTACTCCTTTCCCACTTGCCCTGGCCCCTGTGGAGTCAGTGGTAACAGCTAGGTAAGGATCTAAGAAGCCTTTTCCCCCGTTTATATAAATGCATACAGAATTAAGTTGGGTTTTAAATTGCCTCCTCCTGTCACCATAGATGACATATGGATTTTTTTTTTAATTGGAATACATTAGTCCCATTACTTCAGGACTAGCATAGATTTATTTCAGCTTTTTTCATCATTGCGTAATATTCCATGTATACCCGTGCTGCTTCTGTGGGGCAGTTCGAGTTACTCCAGGTTTTTCCACTGTAAACACGGCTGCTTCAACATATGTGTTTATATGACCTTACATTGGTGCTTTTTTTCCTTGTGAAACACCAAAAGGAAATGAGTTTTAAATGTTCTTAAATCTACTGTCAGATTGCTTTCCCCAAAGACTATGGCAATTTAAATTTCTTATTACTGTTTTAAGTGCAAAAGAATGTTTTCGGAAAACATTGAACTGGGAATCAAAACCCTGTGTTCCAGTCCTGACTCTACCTTTTGAGGTTGGGTGAAGTGGTTCTAAACATGGGATTCACTTTTAGAATAACATACTCCCATGTGACCGCAGCAGAGGGGGATGCCAGAGGTCTGTCAGGTCCTTTCAAGCCCAGGGTGTCACAGTTATGTGCAGGTGTGCTGTCCTCAGATGCATGCATTTTCTTTCCCTAGACCAATTGCCAGAGGAATCCAAGACTCTGGAAAGGCCATGCCTCTCTGAAGAAGACAGAGATTACTGAAAGGGGCCTGGAGCCTCATCTGTGTGTGTCTCTGAGCCCAGAGCCAGGATCAGGGCTATGCTGAGCTAGTAGCTATTTCTCAGAGATTTCTAGGGTTTCACTCCAGACTAAAAATTCCCCTTTGATCCGGATGAGTAAAACACAGGATGGACAGAAGCCACACACAGACCGGGCTTAAGTGAGCCCAGGGAATAGTAGTGATGATGCTAAAGTTATCCCTACACCCCCTTTTCTCCACTCTTCCCCCCAGGTGTGCAGGCATGTGAAGAATGGGGACATCCTCCTGCTGAACCGGCAGCCCACCCTACACAGACCCTCTATCCAGGCACACCACGCCCGCATCCTGCCTGAAGAGAAAGTCCTGCGGCTCCACTATGCCAACTGCAAGGCATATAACGCTGATTTTGATGGAGACGAGATGAATGCCCACTTCCCCCAGAGTGAACTGGGCCGGGCTGAGGCCTATGTCCTGGCCTGCACAGATCAGCAGTACCTTGTTCCCAAGGTAAGTCTGACCTTGAGGCTGTTGTATGGTCATCGCTGGTACAACTTGACACTTTAGGTCTGGGCTCTTGCCAGCTCCTAGGATCAGTCATCTGCCACCCAGGGCAGCAGGCAGTGGCCAGAGGCTCCAGGGGCCCAGCACTTCAGCCTCTTGCACACCAGCACTCTATTGTGGCTCATGCTGGATCAACTGTTTGAGTTTAACTTTCATTCCCTTCTCTGCCCATTTCAGCCAGTGCTGGATTAGTGAAGGTGCTAAATGTAGGAAGAAGGGATTAAAGGTCCACTGAGGACCCTTGGAAGTTAGAATCATAATTTTACTAACTTGATAATGGACTTTTTCTCTTTTCATGTAAATAACAGTCAAGACTGCCATTATGGCAGCGGTAAAAGCAGTAAAACCACCTATTGAGCACTCCCTGTGCAGCAGGCACTGCGCTAAGCTATTGGCAGACATTCTCTTATTTCGTCCTCACAATAGCCTTTTGAAATAGATGCGATTTTCAGATGAGGAAACACGAATGAGTGGCTTGCCAGGCAGGACTTGAACTCAGCACCTTTGACTCCCAACCCCATGTGCTCAGCATCATGTGTTAATAGCCTCACTTAACAGAGGCAAAGCTGGGGCTGGACGAGGCCACATAGCAGTAAGTGGATCCCAGAACTAAACTGGCTCTCTGACTCTAGAGGCAGTGTCACATTTCATCACAGGTGACACTAGCAGGGAGCAAAAACAGATGGTTCTCTTTAGGCTGGCAGAGTGACCTGTGGACATTGGGGCATTGGAATAGGGAGTTGGGGTGTTCTGAAGTTCTCAGACCAATGAAACTTGAATGTTCCATATTTCATCTTGATTGAATAAAGTGAAGCAAGGACTTCATGCTTACACTATGTCCTTAAAAGGGCTGATTTGTTTAAATCCTAATGTGCCTCATTATGTGCTCGCATGCCCACGAATTTTAGATCAGGAGACGGAACACAGATAAATAAGCTTACGTTAATAAATTAAGTTCCTGGAGGGAAGAAATTTCTAAGGGATGACCCAAGGGTTCACTTCTACTTTCCATCAGTTTCTTTAGTCAGAAGTACAGAGATTTTGATTCTTGGTAAATTTCATTTAGTCCTTAGTGTAAAATGCTAAGAAGTGGAATCTATTTTTACTAATGGTTATAAAAATGCAGCATGTTCTAAACTACTTTGGTGGTAAAGTCCTAAGAGAACAGGAGCTGGCTTTGTTAAACTAGGAAAGTCATTTTGTGGGGCAGAGGGGGTAACTTTTTTTTTGATGTATCTTTATTTCCTTATTGCCATTTGCTTTCATTCATTATCTGATTTCTTGTTTCCAGATTCTGTTCCTGGATTATCCATAGTACCCGATTAAAGTACATTTTATTTTATTGTTTGTGTATTTAGTAGAGTTGCATGTTGTTTTCTTAAAATAGGAGGTGAATGGAGCTTGAGCTCTTTCTTTCCTGAGAAAATAGTTAAACTTTTCATTGATGTGTTTCTTTGTGGATTTTTTTCTTCTTCTGTTTATGGTATTTTTTGGGGGCCAGTGTCTTGTGGAAAGTTTTTTTTTTCTTTTTTCTTTTTTTCTTAAGATTTTATTTCTTTATTCATGAGAGACAGAGACAGAGAGAGAGAGACAGAGAGAGAGAGAGAGAGGCAGAGACACAGGCAGAGGGAGAAGCAGGCTCCATGCAGGAAGCCCGACGTGGGACTCAATCCTGGGTCTCCAGGATCAGGCCCTGGGCTGAAGGCTGCACTAAACCACTGAGCCACCCAGGCTGCCTGAAAGTTTTTTTTTTTAAACAAAGTTTAAGAGTCTCCTGACTCTACTTAGCTAGAAAATTCAAATCACAGAATACCCTAATTCTCAAAGCATACTGACCAAAGGCATTAATTGTGATGTCATTTTGCTATGATATTAAGTGGAATAGGATAGCTAACATTTATCTGGGTTTTTGATTGAGAGATGGTCTTTCTGATCCTAAGTGGGATTTGGGAAATCCAGAATTATAAGTAGGCCCTTAGTAAGTTGCTTTAATCAGCATTCTTTCCTACAATTTATGATTATTGCACTGAAAGCAATTTAGCCATTAAGGTAATTTTCTAGTCATAGAAAAATCTGGGTGGAGAGAGGAGAAGGCACTGAATAGATCACATAACTTGTAATTGTGTTCTTTAAGGGAAGAAAACAGAAGGAAAAATTTTTATCTGCCCCCAAAGACTGTGGGATGAGGCAAATGCATAATACTGGTTTGGGTTTTCCCAGCAAAATAAGACCTTGTCTTTGGAATAAGATGCAGAGTATAATTTTTTATTAATGTTTTTAGCTCAAAGCCTTTGTAAGGGGCTGTGTGCACCATCTGACCTTGCCTAGTCTATTCAGCCCGTCTGTAATAATTGTCTCTGAGTTTATATAGAGCTCATTGCCACAGTATGTACACTATTTGACAAGCATCCTTTTTATCCTTTGAATTAGTACATGTGGTTAAATTCCTGGCACTTCTCCATGGCTGCATTTGTAAGTTCCTTTAGCCTTAGTTATGAAACCTGCCATAATATTGGATAGTATTTAACAAGTAACCAATTGATAACAATCTTTAGATCCAGGGCACAGATTTTCTCAAGTTCTCATAAACACCAAAAAGTTTGCAAACACTGCTTCTTAGAATATGTCAGTGGGCATAGCTATTTTTACATTGGTGTGCCTTGTGTTGCCATAAACACAGACCTCCAGATAAGTTGCAGGAGACTAGGGCTTAGAAAGTCTGTGAAAAGTTTTAAATTTTTTTAAAAAGTTTTAAATTATATGAATGCACTGGGGTTTACATAAAACCATCTGATAGACAACTGCCCTTATTAGAGGACCTGCCATGAACATGTGCAACGTTGTGAGGGGACACTTGTAAGTGAGCATTCTTCTCTTATATGGTCATGCACATTAGGACACCCTCAACCCTCTCGAGGTTCCTCTGCCCGAACCCCCACCCTTTAGAGAGTGGACTCTAAGTCACTAATACTCAGGGCTTTATAATACTGCCCCTGAAAGATAATTTCTGACCATCCTCCTACCTCTAGTCTGTATGATAACCCTTCTGTTTTTTCTTCCATATTTAAAACTCTTTGTGATAATGTATTCATCCAGTCATTTGTTGGCTGTCTAGTTCTTCCTCACCATAAAGAATCAATGTCTGTTGGGTGCACTAGAGTAGACTGGAGGGCTAACCCAGTGCCTGGGCATATAGTATTCTCTCAATAAATATTTATTGACTGGATGACTAGTTTAGAGGAGAAATAGGCCAGAAATGTGTGAAAAAATACTAAAGCATAAAACCAAAATATAAAAGCAAGAATGTAACAAACTGTAGCCAGACTGGATTTATGTGAAGATGCCAAAAATATGCTGGAGTAACTAGAACCAGATGAGATTATGGAGAGGAGGTATAGGGAACTGGATAAGTTTGGAGCTGTCTTGATCTAGAACAGTGGGCAAATGATAAAGGTGGAAGCCAGCCAGGAAGCCTAAGTCATGTGCTTTAGGAGGCAGTTTGCTCTCCAGCTGGGAGGCCCAAGCACAGGCCTAGTGAAACTGGGGCAGGACAATACAGGGGTATAAGGGAGGGCTCTTGCTAGTATGTGGCTTCCAAGCAGATGATTAGGAATTAGAATGTGTTTTCATATTTGCCTTCTTTCTTACCTCATTTGGTTTGTAGGATGGCCAGCCTTTGGCGGGGTTGATCCAAGATCACATGGTATCGGGTGCGAACATGACCATTCGAGGTTGCTTTTTCACTCGGGAGCAATATATGGAGCTGCTATACCGAGGGCTCACAGACAAAGTGGGGCGTGTGAAGCTCTTTCCTCCTGCCATCCTGAAGCCCTTTCCACTGTGGACAGGAAAACAGGTAATTGGGAGAAGAAAAAAAAGGAAACAGACCACTCGTGTAAAAGATTTCACCCCCGGTAGAGTCCAGGCCAGACATAGAGAAACAGCAGATCAGATGATCTGGAACTGAACCCACAGAATTGCTGAGATATGCCTGTGTGATCTATATGACTTTCTCTTTGGTGGGGTTCCTGGGTCTGGTGGGTTTTACAGGAATGTCTACTAAGAGTGGACTGCACAGTGTCTGTCCTCAATGTCCTCATAATGCAAATGTGGTGGGTTTAGGCAGTGATACCCGTGATGGTGGTGGTGGTAGTAGTATTTTTGTTGGTAGGGGCCAAGTGCTTTACATCTGTTATTTTACTTAATCCTCACAACCAACCTGCAGAGACCATTATTATTATCACCATTTAGCAGACAAGGATACTGAGGCTTTAGAGAACTTAAATGACATGCCCAAAAGTCTATAGGAGACAGATTTGTAATTCAAACCCAAGATTCTTAACCCCTAAGACATCATGCTATGCTTCCTGTCGAAGTAATGAAATAATGATGTAGGTGTTGATCAAATAATGAGGGCTCAGTAGAGTGTGTTTCTGCTGTTGTCTGGGTCTCCAGGTTCAGCCTTGAGGCCCAACTCCTAATCAGCTGTGTGACCTTGGCTCTGTGGGCCTCCTTTCTTCATCTAAAATACAAAGGATTCAGGGTGATGATCTCTAAGGTCTCTTCCCACTCAGTAGTTGTTGAAGTCTGAGCACCTGTGACCTGACTGATTTTTAGTTGTTAAACCAACCTTACATTCTGGAATAACCCTTGTTATAAGATATTACCTTGTCTATATATTTTTTAATTCAGTTTACTCAAGTTTTGTGTAGAATATTTTTGCATTTGTGTTTGTGAGGAATACAAGCAAACCTCATTTTATTGCACTTTGCTTTATTATACTTTGCAAATACTGTGTTTTTTACTCATTGAAGGTTTGTGGCCACCCTGTGTTCAGGCAGTTTTGATGTTTATGTTCATTTTTCATTGCATTTATTGGTGCCATTTTTCCAGTAGCATTTGCTTACTTCATGTCTCTGTCACGTTTTGGTGATTCTCACAAAATTTCAAACTATTTCTTTACTATATTTGTTATGGTGATCCGTGATTAGTGATTACAACTCAAAGCTCAGGTGATGGTTAGCATATTTAGCAATAAAGTAATTCAATTTAGTTAACATATAGTGTATTACTAGTTCCAGAGGTAGAGTTTAGTGATTCATCAGTTGCATATAACACCCAGTGCTCATTATGTCCCGTGCCCTCCTTAATGTCCATCACTCAGTTACCCCATCCCCCCATGCGCCTCCCCTACAGCAACCCTGTTTGTTTCGTATGGTTAAGAGTCTTTTACGGTTTCTCTCCCTCTCTGTTTTTATCTTATTTTATTTTTCTTTTCCTTCCCCTATGTTCATCTGTCTTGTTTCTTAACTTCCACATATGAGTGAAGCAATAAAGTATTTTTTAATTAAGGTATATATATAGGGTTTTTAGATGTAATACTAGTTAGTGTTGACGTCATAAACTACAGTACAGTGTAAACATAACTTCTATATGTGCTGGGAAACTAGAAATTCATTTGACTCACTTTTTGTTACAGTTGCTTTATTGTGGTGGTCTGGAACTCGACCCACAGTATCTCTAAGATATGCTTGCGTTGATCTGTAGTTTTCTTCTCTTGTAATATCTTTGCCTGGTTTTGGTATTGGGGTAATGCAGACTTTATAGAATGAGTTGGGAAATACTTCCTCTTTGGTTTTCTGTAAGTTTGTGTATATTGGTACTATTTCTTTTTTTCTTAAATGTATGGTCAAATTAGCCAATGAATCCATTTGGAACTGAACTTTTCTTCATAGAAAGATTCTTTAAAAAAAAAAAAAAGAAAGAAAAGAAAGATTCTTTAATTAAAATTTCTAGTTTTCTAACACATCTATAGGGCTCTCGAGGTTGTCTGTTTCTTCTTGAATGAGCCTCAGTACTTTGTTTTTAAAGGAATTTGTCCCATCTCGTAAGTCATTGAATTTATAGGCATAAAATAATTCATAATATTCTTTTACTGTTCTGTTCTATCTAGAGACTCTATAGGTGTGTCAGCTCTGTCATTTCTGATATTGGTGATTTGTGTCCTTTTTTTTTTTTTTTTAATTTCTATACTCAAACTCATGACCCTGAGATCGAGTCTCATGCTTCACTGACTAAGCCAACCAGGCTCCCTGATTTGTGTCTTTTTTGTGTGTGTCTTGATCAGTTTGCTTAGAGATTTATTAGTTTTGCTCTCTGTCAGGTTCATTGACTTTCTCTATTTTTCTTGTTTTCTATCATTGATTTCACTTTGATCTTAATTTTTCTTATTTTCTGTTTACTTTGGATTTGATTTGCCCTTCTTTGTCTTGTCATTTAAGGTTGAAGCTGGAATCATTGATATGAGACTGTTTTTTTCTCTTTTTTCAATGTAGGCATTTCATAAATTTTCCCCCTAAATTCTGCTTAAGTAACATCATATAAGTTACTTTGTTGTATTTTCACTTTCATTCATTTCAAATCCTTTCTAATTTTCCTTTTGATTTCTTTTTGACCCATGAGTTCATTAAAAGTCCATTTTTTAATTTCTATATATTTAGAGATTTTCCAGATATCTTTCTTGTGGATTTCTAACCAAATTCCATTGAGAGAATATACGTTGAATGACTAGACTCCTTTTAAATTTATTGACATTTATTTATGAGATTATTTTACAGTGATGTATGTTGGTAAATATTGTGTATGCCCGTAAATATATAATCAGATGTTTTTAAATGGAGTGCTCTAAAAATGTCAGGTTTAGTTAATAAATGGTTCAAGTCTACTCTATCTTTGTTTGATCATCGTCCTTCATTGCTTGGTGTTCATTGTCTTGAAAACCATTGTTTCATGTTCATGTCTGCTCTTGTTTTTTGTGAAAGAGTCATCCAGTCATTATTGCTCTATCCTAGCCAGAAATGGAAGTCAGTTTAACAAAATAGATGGGGATTTTGCCATTTAGGATTAAAATCTAGAAGTGGTTTAGTTCAAGGAGTGGTGAACATTATCTATAAAAGCCAGACAGTAAATATTTTAGGCTTTGCAGGTCATATAGTCTCTGTTGCAACTACTCAGTTTTGCCATTGTAACATGAAAGCAGCCATGCTTAGACAACACATAATGAGCATGACTGCGATCTGATTAACTTTATTTATAAAAGCAGGTAGTAAGCCAGGTTAGGCCTACAGGCTACAGTTTGCTGACCCCTGATTTAGTTGGCTGTATGTATTTGTCTACTTTATTATTTCTATTTCTGTTATTTTTATTATTCTATTTAGATGTCTTTATTTTGTAAGCCATCTGAAGTTATCTTAGAAGTGAATGATTATGTTTTAAGTAATTAAGTGTCCACAATTTATTAGAATTTTGTTTAAATGTAAACAGTATGCTCAAAATAGAACTAAGTAGTAGACAAAGAACATATATCTAGAGCCATAAATATCTTGATTCCTTTCAGTCTGGGAATCCAGCCAAAGGAAACCATATGAAATGTAGAAAAAGCTACTTAAAAAAAACAGTCTGTTACACCATGGTTTATAGTGGTGGAAAATTAGAAAAACCTAGATACTTAACATTGGCGCTAAGTAAATTGTGGAACATCCATTTATGAAGATGCTGTGTAGCTGTTTAAAATATTGATTTTTAAAAGACCATGTAGTGAGAGGTCTGGGAAATTTTCTGACCTAATGTTGAAAGCAGGAATAGACTACAACATTCTATGTGTGATCACAGTGGTAGTGATGTTAAGCGTCTCTGTGAGAAAAAGTATGGCATGAAAAAGATCAGAATGATAGAATAACTTGGTTTCTGTTAGAAAGAATTTATTTTTCATTTTATAATGTTTCTGGGTTAAGACTACTACTATTAAATAAAACTAGAAAATAGGCCCAGATTTTACTTGTGTCACAGTTATTTTTCAGTATTTCTTATGAGATTACCACAGGCTGTTATTTCTTTGCAAACAGGTGTAAAAGAGAAGAGGGACTGTCCTGCACAAGAATTTGTTAGTGGCTCAGTCTGGATTCTGCAGAGAAAAGCCACATTTAGAATCAGGAGATAAGGAGCTTAGCTGGGGCAGTTTATTTGGACTGCCCCGGAAAATGAAGTCTTAGGCTCCTTCTCCAGGGCATTTCATGCAGCCTCTTGAGTGCTTTTCTTTCCCTTTAAGAATCTGAGGTCTCAGCATTTGTTCAAAGAGCATATAAATAAAAAGGATTTTCCTGTCATTGCACGTCTCAAGTGTACAGCTCAATGAATGTTCACAAAGTGAGTACACTTTTGTGTCACCCAGATCAGAAAGTAGAATCTTACCAGCACTCTCAGAAGACCCCTCCCCAAAGGTAGCCCCTAACCTGACTTCTAACACTGTCTCTTTTTTTGAACTTCATATAAATGGACTCCTTTGGTAAATCATATCTCTGTGTAAGTTACTCGTGGTATCACATATAGCAGGAGTTCATTCGTTTTCATTGCTGTGTAGTATTCCATTATGTAACCATACCGTCATATATTTATCCTTTTTCTCTTGAATGACATGTGGCTTGTCTTCATTTGGCTATTACAAATGGGGCTACGATCATCATTCTTATATATATCTTGTTGAAAATATATGTGGATTTTGGTGGCTAGATGCCAAGGAATCAAATTGCTGAATCATAAGGTCTATGTTTAACATTAATAGCTTTATTAATAGACATTTTTCCAAAGTGCTTATAGCACTTTACAGTTCTACCAGTAGGGCTTAAAAACCTAGTTACTTCTTGGGATGCCTGAGTGGCTCAGCGGTTGAGTATCTGTCTTCGGCTCAGGGTATGCCCTGAGCCTGGAGTCCAAGGATCAAGTCCCACATAGGGCTCCCTGCAGGGAGCCTGCTTCTCTCCCTCTGCCAGTGTCTCTGCCTCTCTCTTTCTGTGTCTCATGGATAAATGAATAAATAATCTTTAAAAAAAAGAAAAAAAATCTAGTTACTTCTTATGCTCAGTGGAACTTGATATTATTGTACCATGTGTTTGTTTCTATTAGTTTAATTTTAGCTATTCAGATGGATGTGTAGTAGTACCTTATTATGGTTTTAATTTGCATTTTCTTAATAAGTGAGGTTGAGTACCTCTTCATATGCTTATTGGCCCTTAGAACATCATCATTTGTGAAGGGCTTGTTCAAGTCTTTTGCTTGTTTTCTATTCCACACCATTTTCTTATGAATAGGTAAGAGTTTTTTTTACATATTGTGTTGGTCCATTGCCAAATTTTTGCCTTTTTACCTAGTGCTGTTTTCTTTTTTTTTTTTTTTAAGATTTAATTTAATATTCAGGAGAGACACAGAGAGAGAGAGAGAGGCAGAGACACAGGCAGAGGGAGAAGCAGGCTCCATGCAGGGAACCTGATGTGGGACTTGATCCCAGGTCTCCAGGATCATGCCCTGGGCCAAAGGCAGGCACTAAACCGCTGAGCCACCCAGGGATCCCCCTAGTGCTGTTTTCTAGTGATCAGAGCTATTTTATTAATGTAATTCACCAAATTTGCCTTTCATAGCTAGTCCAATATAAGTATCCCTGTCTTGAGGGCACAAAGTTATTCCCCTGTGTTATTGTCTAGTAGCTTTACCGTTTTACTTTCACACTTAGGTCTACTTGTCTGCCTGGAGTTGATATTTGTGGGTGTGTATGACATGAGGTAGAGGATTCCTTTTTGTCCCATATGGCCCCAGGTGCCCCAGGGATATACATTTCAAAACTTTTCTTTTTAAGGAATCTTTTTAACTTTTTAAAACATGTTTGGGGTGTCAGGGTGGCTCAGTCACTTAAGCATCTGCTTTTGGCTCAGCATGATCCTGGTGTCCTGGGATAGAATCCTGCCTCTGACTCCCTGCTCAGCAGAGTCTGCTTCTTCCTCAGCTCATGCCCCTGCTCCTGATCAGGCTCTCTCTCTCTCTCACATAAATAAAATATTTTTAAAAAAATAAAAGATTTTTAAAGTTCAGTACAGTCTTAGTATTAAAAAAATTCATTTATAATTTTTATAAATACTGCTACCCTTCACAGTCTAAGAGAACATTGCAGATGGTCTTTTCTCCCTAGCATAATAAGTTTATGACCAGAAAGTAAATTAAACACTTCTAGAATGTTATTGCAGGAAGAAGGTTAAAATCATCTTGTCTGACTCCTATGTTTTTCTTATTGATGTAATTCGTATTTAACATTAAATTTATCATCTTTTTAAAGGGTATAAATCAGTGATTTTTCGTATGTCTGCTGTGTTGTACAACAATCACCACTAGCTAATTCCAGAACATTTCCATCATCACTGAACAAAACCTTGTACCTATTATCATTGGTCCCAATTCCTTCCTCCCTCATTCCCTGACAGTCACTTTCTGTCTCTGTGAATTTATCTATTTTGGACATTTCTTGTAAGCGATATCATACAAAATGTAGCCTTTTGTGACTGACTTACTTAGTATAATACTTTCAAAATACATTCATGTTGTAGCATGAATAGTACTTCATTCTTTTTTATGGCTAGGTGATATCCCATTGTATGGGAATACATCATTTTGTTTGTTAGTTAATAAATGGACAATTTAGGTTGTTCCCCTCTTTATTATTATAAATAAAGCTGCAGTGTATATTCATGTACCAGTTTTTGTGTGAATATGTACTTCAGTTCTCTTGGCTATATAACTAAGAGTAGACTTGCTGGGTCATATCGTAATGCTATTTTTTAACGTTTTGAGGAACTACCAAACTGTTTTCCAAAACAGCTGTTACCATTTTACATTTGTACCAGCATGAGCATTCTAATTACTCCGCATGCATACCAATGCTTGCTTCTTGCTTGCTTGCTTGTTATCTTAGTGGGTATGAAATGGTATCTCATTGTGGTTTTGATTTGCATTTACCTAACGACTAATGATATTGAGCATCTTTTCATGTGCTTTTACTGGCCATTAATCATACCTTCTTTGGAGAAGTGTTATTCAAGCCTTCGTCCATACGGTTTAACTGGACTGCTCGTCTTCTTATTGTTGAGTTCTAGGAGTTCCCTATATATCCTAGCTATTAGATCTGTATTACATATTTATTTTTGCAGATATTTTCTCCCATTCTGTGGGTTGTCTTTTCACTTTTTTAATAGTGTCCTTTGACACTAAAATTTTAATTTTGAAAAATTTATCTTTTTCTTTTGTTGCTTGTGCTTTTGGTGTCATATCTAAGAAACTGTTGCCTAATCCAGGATCACACAGATTTATAGCTATTTTGCCACCTAAGAGTTGACAGGGTTGTAACCATTACATTTAGATCTTTGATTCACTTTGAGTCCATTTTTGTATATGGTACGAAGTGGGAGTTCATCTTCATCTTTTTGCACATGGATATGCAGTTGTCTTGGCACCATTTATTGAACATTCTTAGCACTCTTGTCAAAATCAATGAACTATATATGTAAGGGTTTATTTAAGGACTCTTCCATTGATCAGTATGTCTAATATATCTACCATTATGCCATTATTGTGTCCTAATAACTGTAACTTTGTTGTTTTAAAGTCTGGAAGTATGAGTCTAATAGCTTTGTTCTTCTTTTTGAAGATTGTTTTGGCTTATTCAGAGTCTTGCATTTCCTTGTGAATTTTAGAATCAGCTTATTCATTTATATAGAATTGACAGTTGGAATTTCAGTAGGGATTGCATTGAACCTGTAGATCGATTTGGGGACTGCTGCCATCTTAACAATATTAAGTCTTCTGATCCATGATATCTTTCTATTTATTTAGATTTTCTTTAATTTC